>NC_142876.1:119807777-120108055 GCF_051225735.1 Oryctolagus cuniculus | reverse complement strand
GGTCCCCAGGTCAGTAACACCAGGCCCTCCAAAGGGCAGAACTGAAACGCAAGCTTGTTTGGACCCCAAAAAGAAACACTGAGATCCATGCTTAATTTTTTTTCTTAGATGCATTTTTTTCATGAACTTTCTCAAGATCCCTTCAACGGGTTGATTTGAAAGAAGTTTTACACCAAGATGAACTTGTCTTCTAATTCATTTTCTGTGACTATTTTGAAGTTCCCTTGTGTATCTGTCAGTCACGTCCTTAAAAGACACAACACAACAGGGATGGGCATTTGGTCTCGCAGTTAACACAGCCCAAGGGAGTGCCCGGTTCCATTCCAGCTCCAGCTCCCAATTCTGGCTCCCTGCCAACGCAGGCCCTAGAAGGCAGGAGGTGCTGGGGACTGAACCAGCGGATGAGAGAACTCTGCTTCTCAGATACATTTTGGAATTTACAAAAATATATAAGCATACAGTCCCAGAAACCCGGAGGAAACAAAATGGGTCTCTAAGAGGAAGACCACATAAACAGTGATAAGATGATGTCATAACAAAGCAAACAAAAGCTTTTAACCCTCACGGCTCTGCTCTGGGCATTCTCATGTTTCCAAAATAGGAATCAAAGGAAATGTTTCAAAACGCTTCTCCTGACCCACAGAGTAAGACCCTGGGGGCTAACACACCACTGACACTAGGTCACTATTGCAGCCACAGCCCCTCTGCCCACAGACCCCTCCCCAGTGAAGGCAACCATTACAGCGGCAGCCCAGCCCCAGGCACACACCTGTTCTGCAAAACTCTGAAGTTAAAACTACTCCCACAGTGCCACCCTGTGGCCATGGCTGGCTCTGCACTTATTTATCATTTTAACATCCAGAGTGGGTAAGGGAAGGGTTTCTTGGACCTGAGGTTACAAAGTGTTCCGAGCTGGGGCCAGCCTGTGGCACGGTGGGTTAAGCCAGACTGCTCTGCTTCCCACCCAGCTCTCTGCTATCTGCCTGGGAGACCGCAGATGACGGCCCAAGTGCTTGGGTCCCTGCAGCCACATGGGAGATGTGGGTAGTGTTCCAGGCTCCTGGCTTCAGCTTGGAGCGGCCACAGCCATCACAGGCGTTTGGGAAGTGAACCAGCAAACAGACTCTTTCTTGATCTCTCTCTCTTTCTCTCTCCCTTTCAAGTAAATAAATCTTTAAAAAATGTTCAGTGATGATATGACCTTATTGAGAGACAGTGAGAGATGTGTCATCCCCCCATGCCACGAGGGCGGACGGGGACTGCTGTTTCCCAGCAGGGGGCATGTGCTGTGTCACTCAAGGCCCTTGGAGGGAGGTCCCCAATGCAGACTTCAAACGACCCCAGGCCTGGACGCTGCTCCCACGATGCAGCCCTGTGCACCTGCCCAGGGTGGGGGTCGGGGAACATCCTTATCAAGTGTCCAGAAAGCACAGCTTGGGACCCTGAACATAGACCTGGGAGCTGGACCTCTGCCCCCTGCCCAGCTCAGGGTGCACGCTCCAGAGAGGAAACTCAGACCCCAACTTGCAGCCCCACCTGTCACTCACCCTGTGAGCCCTGCTGTGTGTGGGATGGCGCTGGGGCCAAGGCCACTGCCGGAAACCAAGGCTGCCCCTGGGTCTGGCTATGGCAGTGGCAGGCCTGGCATCTCCAAACTCCAGCAGGCTCCGGGCTGCTAGGGAAGACGTGTGCATTCATTACTCGCTCACTCAGTCACCCACCAAGCAGCCAGGAAGCTTCAGCTGACTCTGCCGCTGCAGGCACGCTCGCAGCCACCAGGGGGCTCACAGGCTGCCTGGAGAAGTGGCATCAAACCACCCCATGCTCTGGGCTGGTGGGAAGAGAGGCTGCCTGGCTTTGGGCTGGGAGAACACTCCCTGCAGGAAGTGACAGCCCAGCCAGCAGGGCAAGCAGGCGTCACGGAGGACAGACAGGCAGAGGGATTGATGTGCCAAGGCCCTGTGGTGCTGGAGAGGGAGACAAGACAGGTGAGAGCCCAACACCCAGTCTCCTTCCCCTGCCTCCCGATGCACTGGGAATCTTGCAGAAATCAAAGAAAATTGAAACGACTCAGAGATGCCCAGTGGTAAGCTCACTCCCCACAGCCCTTTCATTCTACCCCCGGCCACATGGGCTCGGCCCGGGGTCCAGCGGCTCAGCACACAGGTCAGGGAAGGGCCCATACCAAGGTGCGGCCGCCGCCAGGACACCTGCACCCCGGACCAGAGTGCGGCTTCCTCCGCTCCTAACCCAGCGCCCTGCCAAGGCACCCAGGGATGCAGCAGGTGTTGGCCCGTGAGCTGGGGTCGCCCCAGCCACATGCACCTCCCAGTTCCCAGCTGCAGCCTGGCCCAGCCCTTGTAGCTGTGAGCATTAGGGAAGTGAACCAGTGGATGGAAGATCTCTCTCTCTCTCTTCCTCTCTCTCTCTCTCTCTCTCTCTCTCTCTCTGTATCCCGCCACCTCTGTACCTCTACCTTCCTAGGACATCAATGGATCTTTAAACAGCAAACTAACAAACACTTGGTTACCATTGGGGACAGATGTGTGAAAAAGTGGAAGTAAATGCAACTTTATTTTGCACGCTTGGAGTTTGAACTTTTGTCACCAAAATGCACTTCTCTTTTCAGTGTATTTCCCAGGTTTCTGCTGGCAGTCCTGCGGGCAGCCCCAGGAAGGGACATACCCACAAGGCCATGTGACACTGCCACTCGGCCCCCACCGGCAGTTAACCCTTTCCTACCTCAGCCACCATCCGTTCCAATTTTCCCGTCTTCCATGTCCTTCCCCTCAGCGCAACAACCATGTTGCCTGGTTTGTCCATGCAGGACTGGGGTGACACTGAATACTGTGGTTCTGAAAACTCGCCCCCGCCTGGTGCTCTACGGGCTGTGAGTTCAACCCACAGGCGGGGGTTTCCATCAACCACCGCTCAGTGCAAAGTGGCTTAATTAATTCTCTTCTACTGGATTGCATTGCTCTTCTGTGGATTTCTATCTAACTGACCAGTGATGTGAGAGCGGGGAAGAAAACTCAATGAAGCTTACGTTTAGGGAGGAAGGTGCACGTACACACTGTCAGTGGATATTTTTAGATAAAATTTAAACCAGGGTAAATCACCTTCTCCCAAAAAGCTACCAGAAAAAAAAGTCATTCAGCCCCGCATGCATTCATTAATTCAATCATGCAGCTGGCATTAGTGCCCCACCTGCTCAGAGTCGGAGGCGGGTCTCCCAGAGGTCTGATAATCTCCCTTTGTGGCTGGCTCCATGGTGGCTCGATGCCACCTCTGCCAGCAGAGGGCGCTGCAGTCACCACAGGAGGAAGGGCTCCCCTCTGAGTTCTCCATGGGCGTTCTGCATGGAGCAAGAGCTGTGACCAGCAGTGCTGGGGGTGGGACGACAGCCCTCACACCAGGGGCTTCCGTGACACCTCACGGATGGCTCTCCAGGGAGTCTCCCAAGCCCCCGGCGCTCAGCTCCCAGCCTCTGCGCACCTGCACCTTCTTGCCCTGCTGTGACAAAGCCGGCTGTGGCCGGGGTTTGTCCACCAGGCCTGAACGCCAGCCGGGGCAGGGGCCTCACTTCCTCAGCCCTGGGTGATCTCCGGAGCTCTGTGCAGACACCCACCCCACCCCACCCCCCCCCCGTAGCGAATGAACCTCCCAGCAGGTGTTTCTCAAGCAGGGCCCCTCCTGCACGGCTGCCACAGCTGGGCAGGGTGGGAGGTGCAGCGGGGACCTGCAGGTAGGGACGGGGACGCGGCTCTGCGTCCTGAAATGCACAGGAAAGGCCCCTGCCTCCTGCCGGCTTCTTCCCCTGATTGGACCCCGGCTGGCGCAGAGACAGAGACGCAGGTGGATGAGCTCGCCCCTGCCAACGGCGCCAGGAGCTTCTGTCCCAGCAGCCCTGCCGAGGCCCGACGCCCCTGCTTTCCATGGCCTCCGGTGGTCTCTCAGTGGTCTCACCTGCTGTGGTGGATCGGGTGAGGAGAACACCCCGGGAAGGTGGCTTTTGGGGGCAGAGGGAGGTTTATTTTAGCATTCGCTAGGACTGAGCACGGATTTTCCTGGCTGGCGCGCGGTGAAGACATTTCCCTCGGGCTGTGCGCACGTGCTCTCCTCTGCCGGCATAGGTAGTGGGAGGGGTGGGGGGGGGCCCAGAGGGCAGCCCCGGGGCTCACTCACAGAGACTCGAGACAGGGAACACCAGGACACAGTCAACCCAGGAACCACGGAGGTGACGCAGCAGCACCTCCCACTCGAGTGGGGAGCGATGTGATGAACCCCATCCAACTGCGCCCAAACCAAGGGGGCAATCTGGGTCCTCGGGACTCTTTTTTTATAAACACCATTTCTGAGGCCCCAGCCCAGGACAAGTCAGGGTCTCTGGGGAGGGACAGGACCCCCGCCTGCCTTTGTGAATTAGGAAGTCACCACCAGGGCATAGGACTGGGCAGGTGGACAATCTGGGTTGATGTTCCTCCAACCCCCAGCCAAGGTCCCTCATGCAGTTCACAACACACGTAACTTTACATGGCAGCTTGGATGGGCAAATTGAAGAAACGAAGGCCCACAGAAGTCACTTTCCTTCTTTCACGCATTCATTCTCTGGCCCACTCATTCATTCATTCATTCAGCCACCTCTCACTGAGCACCTGTGCAAGCCCAGCTCTGTGGGCACAGCTGACCAAGACATGGCCCCAGCCTTCAGGGAGTGCACAGTCCAGACAGAGACGAAACATCAACCCAACCTCAGCAAAACATTTCCATTTGCATCATCTCACCTGACTTCCTGAGAGACTGAGAGATGGAGGGGTCCGAAACATGTCCAAAACAACACCCTAGCCAGGCCCGAAGAGGACCAGAGCCCAGGCTATCAAACCCACATGGAAGGCTCATCTGTCCGTCCGAGTAACGCTCCCTGGCGCACTTCAGTGCTGGGACTCCACCCCTGCACACACCCCATCCCCTGCGTTTGCACTGGCAACAGTGCTACTGGGTCCCTGCCACCCCATGGGGGATGCAGTGTTGATTTGTCCCAGCCATGGCTGTCACGGGCATCCAAGAAGTGGCAGCAGACGGGAGCTCTGTCCGTCTGTCTGTCAGTTTCTCTTTCTCTCTGCTTCCCAAACAAAACAAGTAAAACGCTTTTAGAAAATCATAAAAAGTGATTTTCTTCCCCATTCTGATAATTCTTGCTTCTTTCCCTACTTTGGGATGCACAAGGGACCACTGAGCACTCCTGGGTGGCTGCTCACTCCCACCTCCTCTCACTTGGAGGAGGGAGGAGATGGTGGGAGCACGGGACCAAGAGCTGATCCTGAGATAGGACACACTGCCAGGGCAAGCACACAAGCCTTGTCCTCAGAGCACCAAGCGCCAGATGACGCAAACACTCCTTGTGTATGAGCTCCTCCCACCAAATCATCAGCTCTCTGCGGACTGGGATTTGTCCACCTTCTCCAACTCCCTCCTCCCGGAAGGAGGACCATCTTGGGTTCGGGGAACAATAGCAGAAGGAACGAATACATGTTACAGAGCTCATGAAGTCAACCCAGCAAATCCTTTTTCCTGCCTTTAGCAGCAACGCCAAAAGCAACATGGTCTTAGAATTTCAGGAAAACATCTGTAGACCACTCCGGCTTTGTAACGCACGCTCTCGTCTCAGCTGGCGGTATTTACTCCCTAACCCGGAGGCATCACAGTGACCACACGGTCTGTCTGCGTCAGGGGAGGGAGCGGCTTCCTTGCAGTGCCAGCAGCCAGTGTACCTGTGCTCTGCTGCTTCTGACGCTGACGGTTAGGAAAAGAGACGCATCTCATCCGCATCTCGAGTAAACTGTCCACAATCGCCAGGGACAGCAGGAGCCCCCAACCCACCGATGCATCACGGAGTCCCAAAGGATGAGAGCTGTGAGAAACCCAAAAGTATAGCTCTCAGCCTCTCAATCCTAAAAACGAAAGATCTTCAGCTTGGCTTGGTAAAGCGAACCTCTGAGTGGCACATGACGATGTGGTGTCAGGGCTGGGACCAGACTCCAGCTCCCACCAAGAGGTTCATAAACAGATCCACGGCTTTGAAAGGGACAGCGCCTACAGAGATGTGCTCCCTGGGAGCAGTGAGGAGGCAAAACCCCAGCTTCCCCTCATCTGCTCCATCCTCCACCTCGAACCTCACCATCTGCAGCTGGAATGGACAGGCACCCCTGCAACCTAGGTGTGCCCAGAAGATCTGGTGACACAACCAATTCCCCTGACAGTGCATGAAACAATGCCCATGTATTTGGCATCTGGCTCTAAGGGCTGGCACTATGGCTGGGCTCAGCTGGACGGTTCTTTTGGTCTCCATGCACTCATGCCTACACAAGCAGCTACTGGTTAGCAAGGAAGCTGTTTGTAAGGTTTTACAATATCCCTGCCTCATAGCTCTAGAGTCCAGCATGACCTCTACACCTCCCAATCTCTCTCTCTCCCTGCCACCCTCCCCAGAGAGAACATTCATCAACATTTTTACATTTTACCTCTGTAAAGAGCAAGCGATGTGTAGAAGGAAGGATGCCAGCACACAGAGCAGGCCAGCATCAGGGTCACCCTGAGCGGTTACATTTCAGACACGAGGTCCACACAGGAGTCACAGTGCTGCAGTCACATGTGTAGGCGTGAATCCTGGAGTGAGCATCTCCCAGCCATGTGACCCTGCAGACACGACACCCTCACCGCACTGCAGTCTCCCGAGGTGCACACTGGGGTGCCCCTAATGGCACCAACTGCACGGGCTCTGCTGGCAATCAGGGAAACAGTAGCTGGGGTCCCATACACAAGGGGAAAGGCAGCAGCACCAACTACCATCTTAGCTAGAATTGCAAGGAAAGAGTGATCCAAGGCACGCCTTCCTCCCCACACCCCCAGGACCTTTGTCTGTGAGGTTGGGGTCTCCCTGCTTCCAGGCAGAATTGACTGCCTGTGTGGCTGTGCCGTGTACCAAGGGGAGAGGCCCAGGGAGCAAAGCAGAGAGTGAGGGGGGAGGCAGCACCAGGAATACCCCACCACTGCAGCAGCCAGGGAGGGGCAGGTCCATCCCCAGCAGGTAGAAAACACAGACAAGTAGCCAAGGTCTCAGAAGCCCCCACCACCACCCACCCACCACAGAGGCCCGGGGCGGGGGGCAGGGGGTGGGGGGTGGGGGGGAGTAGTATGGACAGAAGGAAGAGCAGAGGCAAGCTACCCCAAAGATGAACCAGGCTGGATTTCTTGCCCTTTCTGAGGGGTGTGGTCAGGATGGTACCAAATTTGATTGAGAAAAGGAAATGCATTTGTTTCTTGCAGCTGTGTTGCTTGTGACATGGTCCCTGCACTCTTGTCAGCTACCCACAGAGCTGCAGGGACAACCAGAGAGCCGTGGAGGAGGCCAGTGAGGGCCCCACACCCCAGGCCCGAGCAGCAGCTGACAGCTGCAGCCAGGTCTGCGGCACCTCTGGGTGGAGGAGGAGGAAGCTGCACTCCTACCCCCCATGGTTCTGCTCCCGGGGTAGGCATCCAAGACCATATGGGGACACAGATGCCTGGGGGCACCCAGGGGTCCTGCAGGACCCGGCTGTGAGATCAGTCCGTCCAACCTGAGCACTGCTGTTTGCCGATGCCACGGCCTCTCTGCATCTCAGCTTCCTCTCCCGGTCTGTCATGGCCATAACTCCCCCACAGGGTCTCAGCAAGAATGAAACAACACCGCGCACAAAGAACACGGTGCCTGTGGGCTCCTGGTGAGCACCAGCGGTGGCGGCAGTGTTTGTGGGGCCCCTCTGAGCAGAGCAGGGTCCCCATGGGCCTCCCCTTCTCTGTGCTCCTCCCCAGGGGACGCAACCCCAGCCACATCCCCCCACCACTCTTGGGCTTCCAGACCCGCACTCCTGCTGGGGGAGCTCCTCGGGGCTGGGGCAGCTCGGAGCACGGGGGCCCTGAAGCCCCCTGCCGGGTCTCCTGGAGCTCACCCTGATTTCCACGGGGGAGTAAACGTTCTCACAAAGGCACCGCACTGGCCATACCAGGTTCTGCTTTCAGCATGGGGCAGCCTAGACTCCCGCAGTCCCGGTGAGGGCCTTCCGGGTAGGGACAGGGACAGGCTGGGTGTCCCCTGTGCTGCACTCATGACCAGAAGTCCTCCCAGTTTGTGGATTTGGTCAGAGGGTGGAAGGACATTGACCCAGGCTGGGGGAGGGGAGCACCTGGGGCAACGTGAGGGCAGTGGGCAGTGGAAAACAGGTGATGGGCCAACCCTCACCATGCTCTGCAAGGCAGGGAGCAGCCCAGGGGAGGGAGGTGACCCCAGGGGATGGAAGTGACCCTAGAGAACGGATGTGACCCCAGGACAGAAGTGACCCTAGGAAGATGGAGGTGACTCCAGGAGGCAGGAGGTGATCCCAGGAGGACAGAGATGGCCCAGGGTGAGAGGAGGAGACTGCTGGGCTCCTGGTGAGCTCACGTCCCCCCACTGTTGTGAGACCCCATTTCCTGTGCCCTGCAAGGAGGAGGCATGTGCACCGTGTGAGCAGCACACACGGCCGGGCTTCCCAGGATCTGTGGCTGCTGAGGCCGAGTGAACGACTGGGAGCCCCGCAGTCGGCAAAGAGGGACATGAACTGGCCCCTCCCATGGTGTTCCCTGCTCCTGCCCCCCTCCCCCAACATCCAGGCTGTGTCCCTAGGCTCCCTGATGACCTCCCCTGCTCTGTCCTCTCGGGTGGACCAGCCACAGACACACGTCCACTCTTTACTGGCCAAGTGCAGTCACCGGAAGCACAAACTCAAAGGGCAACAGGTTCCACGGGCGGGAAATAGGTCCCATCACGGCCATCAGTGGGGCGACCGCTCCCGCACTGACAGCACATTTGTGAGTATCACGGAAATAAGGGTACTAAAGACGATGACACAGAACACACTGTGTGTTGGGGTGTGCGGGGAGGCAGAGGGAGGGAGGGAGAGGGAGTGGGAGGAGGAGAGAGAGGGAGAGAGGGAGAGAGAGGGAGGGAGAGGGAGGCAGAGGAAGAGGGAGGGAGAGGGAGAGAGGGAGAGAGAGGGAGGGAGAGGGAGAGAGGGAGGGAGAGGGAGAGAGGGAGAGATAGAGAGGGAGGGAGAGGGAGGGAGAAGGAGTGAGAGGGAGGGAGAAGGAGAGATAGAGAGGGAGGGAGAGGGAGAGAGGGAGAGAGAGGGAGAGATAGAGAGGGAGGGAGAGGGAGGGAGAAGGAGGGAGAGGGAGGGATAAGGAGAGATAGAGAGGGAGGGAGAGGGAGGAAGAAGGAGGGAGAGGGAGGGAGGGAGGGAGGAAGAGGGAGGGAGAGAGGGAGGGAGGGAGAAGGAGGGAGAGAGGGAGAGAGGGAGAGAGAGGAAGAGGGAGGTAGAGGGAGAGGGAGGGAGGGGGAGGGAGGGGGAGGGAGAGGGAGGGAGAGGGAGGGAGAGGGAGGGAGAGGGAGGGAGAGGAGCCATCACTGAACGATGCAGTGGTGAGCGGCTGATACAAGGTGGCTGCAGCACACCGAGGGGACTCAAGGCGGGCCCGGAAATGAGTTCAAACTGTTGGGCTTCCCCCGGGGATGGAGGAGCAGGTGCGGGCCCAGCCTGAGCAGTGTGGGGCAGATCTGAGGAGCTGGGCTCCCGGGTTGTGACGTGCGAGGGACAATGTACCAGACAGAAGATGATGACCAGCAAAGGGGGCACTCTTGGGGGAGCAGGAGGCCTCCGTAGGAGTCACTGCATCCACTGTCCACCCACGTGGTCCTCACGTCCACGCCCTGCTGAAGGAGTGGGGAGGGGCCCTCGGGCTGAGCGTGGCTGGAGCGGAGATGCCGCCCACAGGGGCAGAAGCACGGGACAGGGGACAGAAATCAGGAGCCCTGGCCAGGGAGGGAGAGGAGAGGACCCGATCTGACCAGTACCTCCTGTCACCACTAGAGGTCGCCAGACACACAGCCCACTGGATCGCAGGGCTGCAGAAACCCAGGGATGGCTCCAGGCCTAGACACAGAGATGCCTGGTGCCTGCTTCCCGCGATGCCCCCGGGGTGGAGGCAGAGGGCAGGGCCACTGTTATCCCAGCTCTCAGGCAAGGCTCGGAGGCCACGACGGGTTGTTACCTGCTCAGGTTCACATCGCTAGCGCTGAACCCAGCAGCTCCTACGTCTGCACGTGACAGGAACACGGCCTGTAGCCCCGATTCCTGGATCTCACAGCAGCTGGTTGGAGTGCAGGGGCAGGACCGTGAGAGCCAGGGTGCTAGGAGCCGCAGCAGGATGTCGTTCTGCCTGATTTTAAACTGTGAACTGGCTGTGTACAACCGGATGGGGACGATGCCACCACGATGCGTTAATGCGCAATGGGGGAAGAAAGCCAGCTACTGAACACACCAGCACCTCAGACCCTGCCCAGAGCACTGCAACCGACAGCCCCTCGTCACCAACGAGAGCCGCAGACACAGCTCAGACCCTGCCCGGAGCACTGTCCGTTAGACGAGCCTTCATTTCATCTGAGTGGTGTCCAGACACAACGACAGAGAGAGCTCCTCCACCTGCTGCTTCGCTCCCCGGATGCCTGCAACACCAGGGCTGGGCCAGGCCAAAGGCAGCAGCCCTGATCCCGTCTGGGTCTCCCATGTGGATGGCAGGGACACAGCCCTTGATTGAGCCTCTGCGGCCACACAGGTGCACATTAGCAGGAAGCTGGGTCAGACGCAGAGGAGCTGGGGCTCAAATCAGACACGTCAGCTTCCTGAGAGGCGACTTAACCCCTTACCCCCTGTGCCAAACACCCACTCCCGTGTGGACATAGAAGGCATGGGCTGCACTTTGCAAGGGGGGAGCATTGTGTGTGTGTGTTGATAGAACCAGGGAGAGACAGGGAGAGACAGAGAGAGACAGAGAGAGACAGAGAGAGACAGAGAGAGACAGAGAGAGACAGAGAGAGACAGAGACAGAGAAGGGAAGGGAAGGGAAGGGAAGGGAAGGGAAGGGAAGGGAAGGGAAGGGAAGGGAAGGGAAGGGAAGGGAAGGGAAGATTCCACCCACTGGCTTACTCCTCAAATGCCCACAGAAACCAGCACCGGGCTGGGCCAAAGCAGGAAGCTAGAGTCTCCCACATGGGTGGCAGGGACCCAGCTCTCTGAGCCATCAGCTGCTGCTGCCCAAGGTACACGTTAGCAGGAAGCTGGAATCAGACGCAGAGCCGGGCTGGTGTCCCAGCCGGCAGCCTAACCACTAGCCAAGCACTCAACCCTGCCCGCCTGCTATCATCCATCAGCACGGCTGTACCACGTGTCCTGCTGTCAGATAACGTCGCTCACCGTGTGAGACACAGCACCTGGGCCGGAACGCAGGTGGCAAAGGACAACCGAGCAGCAACAGGCCCGGCCAGCACAACAAGGTTCACGCTCAGCCACTAGAACCCTGGAAGGCCAGGGGTGACACACTGCGGATGGCACCTAGCAGAAAGCAAACTCAAACATCCCAACATGAAAACAGCTGCCTGGCTCCTAGTCACTGCTCCAGACGGGCACGGGAGCCCCAGCGCCGCAAGAGCCACGTTCCTGCTTTCACCACTGTGGCTCACGGTGGAGAACACACGTGTGGAGCTGTGTTCCTGATACACACAGAAGCACCAGGGCGAGGACCAGAGAAAACAGAGAGGGAAGGAGAGGAGCAAAGGCGGTGGCCTCAGAACGCATCCGACCTGGGCTTCAAGCAGAGCCAAGTTCAGGTGCGGGAGGACCAAGCAGGCCCAGCCTGGCAGACAAGAGGGCACAGCAGGGCCCTCATGCAGGGAGCCCCGGGAAATCCAGGGACACGGGGAAGACGGCAGAGAGCAGGAGGCGGGGACAGCAGCACTGCCTCCAGCGTCCAGGGCGTGTGAAGAGACAGGGCTGTGCCACACATGTCACATGCCTCCCAGACACCAAAGACTTGGCCACCAAAGACACGCAGCATCTCATTCCCTGCTGATGGTGTTTGCCCACGGAGAGGGACACGGCAGGGCCAGACAGAGCCGAGCACAATGCACTCTCACAGTTAACCTCGCCTGCTGGTTCTTGCTATTCGGATATGGCCAGCAGAGGATCTAAGCGAGCACACAGGGTCACACTGCATCTTCCCAGGGCAGTGCCAAGCAACACCGTGAGAGGCCAGGGACGCTTCTGGGGGCCGTAGGGAGTCACCACCAAGAGTTCTGCAGTAGACAACGACTCCACGCACGGGGCATTCATGCCCTCCGGGCAGGCGGGGGTCCCGGGCAGTCAAGCTGCCCTCTGGGGGCCGTAGACATTCAGGTCTGGACACTGTGGGGGAGGGAACGATGCCAGCACCATGGAGCAAGAGGGACCAGACCTACAGGTCAGATCCAACAGCTCCCTGCAGAGTGTCACAGGATCCACCACAGCCCCGGGGGAGAGGTCCTGTGCCCCCTCCCTGTTCCCTAGCCCCTGCCCAATCCTCTGCACCCACAAACCCCCATTGGTGGAAAAAACGGTGCTGCACGGAGACCTCGGGAGCAGGAGCACAGGGCGGAGCAACGCCACAGTCCCCTGTTCTTTCAGGGGCAAGGCCATCGCCATGGTAACCACCCAGCCCGGAAGCGTGCAGAGCAAACACAGACAGTCCCACGCTGCTGGGCACGCAAAGCTGACCTCTGGTGACGCCTCTGGCCCCAGTGTGTCCATGCAGCAAGTGTCATCCAAAATGAAAGCCCTTCCCTGGGTCCACCCCTCCCCGACCCTGGACAGAATCCTTCGTCCAAGTGCTCGCACAACTGTCTTGGCACACACCCCAGGGTGAAACCACAAAGCAGTCGCTGCCTTTTTGTTTTCCACACGAAGCGCAGCTGAACATGCATTTGTACCTGCACATGACCGGCCATTCCCTCACCCCCAGAGTCCCTCTCAGTCTGCTGTCCAGAACTAAATGACCCAGGACAAGGTGGACTGGCCCCAGGACGAGCCGCTGTCAATCAGGGGAAGTGACTGGCGGGCAGTGGACAGCAGCAGCGGCCCTCTGTGTGTGATGAACCATGGCAGCCTTGTTGTCCATTGGCCAAAGCCACCTGCAACCCAGACTCAGTATCTGTGGTGGAATGAGAAGGCCATGCCAAGATGGCCACTGGCAAGTGTGCACCAGTTACTCAGGAATGGCTTCGAAATCCACCTGGCAATGGAGCCTACCTGGCAACCGGCTGTGATTGGATGGCTTCGGATACTGCCTGGCAACAGGCTGTGATTGGTTAGGGCATAAACTGCCCCTTGACCGGATTGGCTGCCTTGGCTATATAAGCTGCTGTACCAACTGAAATAAATGAGTCTGCAGGCTGCTCGCCTCAAGCCTGCTTTCACCCGACTCCCGGGGTCTGTGTGGTGGCTCTGCGTCTCTTGCCCCCACCACGCTCTTCCTCTCAGAACGAATCCACAGCAACAAGTTTCACCCGCATAACCAGAGCCTCAAGACCCCCAGGCAGAGCGAGCAGGTTGACACTGACCGGTCATTAACAGCAAAACCCCCACCTCCACTCCTGGAAGCCCAGCACCAGGAGTTGTCGTGGCCGCAGCCAGCTCCACCAGGTGGGGAAAGAAGCCGCTGAGCCACGCAAATAGAGGGGAAGGCAGGGCAGAGAGCCAAGAGCCCAGCCACGGGGAGCAGAACGGCCAGCTCCCTGTGCAAAGCTAAACAGCCGAAAAGCAAGGCTTTGCCAGCTGCCTTATGAGCAACGTAGAAGAGATTACAGGTCTACAGGTGAGCAAACCAGATGTTTGCAAGCAGGGGGCGGGGCAAGGAGAGAGAACCACCCCAGTGGACCAGAAAACGGAGTTCATGGAGGCTTTGCTGTTGCCCGGTGCTGCCTGCATGGCCGGGACACCCCCGACCCCCGGAGAGACTGAACACGCGTGCCTCTGGAGCCGCTCGGCACACGGAGGTAACCATCACGCAAGTCATTCAAGCCGAAGGAACGCCGAACAACCAGTCGCTCACTTGCGGGTTCTGTCCCAGCTCATCGCTGGCTCAGGGCAGTGACACCGCACCCGTCCCCCTAGGGCTGCAGACGCCCCACGGATGAGCCGAGGGGCTCCCAAGGACGTGTGAGCCCCCACCCCACTCCAGCTCGGCGCCCCTCACTCCTCGGTCAGGAAGGAGAATGGAGAAGCGGGGGCTGGTGGTGGGCAGAGGGCCGAGTGTGGCCACGGACCAGCGCATTTCACGGTGGTTCGCAGTTTCCAGTCCCAGGGCAAGCAAGAGGCTGGCACTGGCTCGTTTCACCCTCAGAACAAGCGACCCCATTTCACAGATGAGAAAAGCGAGGCTCAGCGTGCTGCAGGGGCTCGCGGGTTCTCCTCTGTTTTTTCCCCTGCACAAAGGGAGCCAATGGGGAGGGCACGGTTAGTGGTGGTGGCGGAAGGGCAGCAGTCCCAGCAGCAGCCAGCAGGTGTCACTAGGAGAGCAGGCAGTAGCAGGAGGACGTGCTAGCAGCAGGGGTGATGCGGGGAGCAGCGTCTACAGAGACGCAGGAGAAACCACAGGAAGGCAGAAGGGCAGAGAGCGCGGGCCAGGGGCAGAGAGACACCGAGGCCGGAGTGTTCTGTGCCTCAGACCTCAAGTCCCTACCCGACCAGCCAGCTACTGGCCACTGTGCCCACTCTGCAGGAGGCGGCGGAGCCCAGACTGCGGAGCCACCAACCGCGCACACGGTGCTCCCGGGGAGTGACTGTGCAGCTCCCGCCACGCCTGCTCCCGGAGTCTCCGGACGTCAGGCATCCTCAGAACTAGGACTTTCAGAATCAACTGCCCCCCCAGCGGGATCCTGTCAGAATGTTTTCCGTGGACGCCGGTCGTCCTCGCTGGGCCCGAGGGGGCAGAGTGAGACTGGTTGTCACCCAACACGCTCTGGCGTTTCCTTTTTAAAGAACATAGCACGCATTCTTGGGCTGCATTCAAACGTTCTCACATTTTAGATTTTTTTTTTAAATGACTATTTATGGAAAATCAGGATCACTGGAAATGGGAGGCGGGACCAGCCAACTCCCTCTGCCACTGGGATAAAGGGCATTGAACACTGCAGCCCTGTGCCTGGACCCCCTCGCCGGCCCCACCCCCGTCCACTGAGCCATCAGGGTCCCCAGGCCACGTGCCCAGTGGGCTGCATGGGTCTGCCCTCCGAACCCTCCTACCACCCTGAGGGGCAAGTGGACAGAGGCAGCCGCACCCCACAGAGGCTGAGGCGCAAGCTCCTGATGGCCCAAGCCCCCTGGGGGCTGGGAAGGGGCGGCCTGTGGGTGGACTCGGGGGCTGGGGTTGGTGGGAAAGGTTTGGATCTAAGCAGAGAGCTGTTGCCAGCAAGATACAGCGGGAAGGCCCTTGCAACCGGACACTGAGCCGTGGAGAACGGTGTTAAAGCCAGCCAGTCTCAGCTCAGATGACATTGCCCGGACAACCAGGGAGTGCCCGCATCTCCAGGCAACCACAGCCATCCAGCCACTGACCCCCCTCCTCCACAACACAGCCGAGAGCCATCAGTGGGGTCACTGGCAGCCCTTAAAGCCTTCTCATTCATTCATTCATTCATTCAGCCACCAGGTACCAGCATCTAGCGAGCCACACAACAGGGACCAGGGACACAACAGGAGCCTTGTCCCCCCAGGAACTCACGGTGGAGGCAGAGACAGCAAGTCGGGAGGCAGTGGCACCTCTGTGGGGAGCCCAAAGCCCTAAGGCCAAGCGAAGGGATGCTACCAGTTGTAGGAGAGCAGAAAGAGCCTGGGGGAGGGGAGGGTGAGGTCTAGGGAGGCTTCCTGGAGGGGGTGTCACTAAGCCGCTACTTGCCAGACAAGCAGACGGCCCCCAGGTGAATCAGGTTGACTCTGAAAAGTGTCCGGCAGGCAGGAATGCAGGAGGCAAGAGGGCGGAAGGAGAGAAGGAGGAACTGCAAACGCCTCAGCCAGGGCCTCCTCATGCAGGGGGCAGACCTGCGCCCCCCACCCCCATGCCCGGTTCAGGAGCTCCCACAGCCACATGGCCAAGAACCAAGCCCTTAAGCACACCCAGTAACCCCCATTATCCTCTGTACCAGAGAAACTTCCCAGACAGGACTGGGCGTTTCAATTCAAATTGATAATTAACTTTTGAGACCAGCGCTGTGCTGTGACATATCAGGTAGGCCACTGTCTACAGCACCGACATCCCACATGGGCACCGGTTCAAGTCCCAGCTGCTCCACTTCCCATGTAACTCCCTGCTGATGTGCCTGGGAAGGCAGCGGAAGTGCTCGGGCCCCTGCACCCACACGGAGGTTCACGCCCGCCCCGAGCTCTGTGAAGAAGGGGTCTCAGCAGCCAGCAAAAGTGTGTGTCTGGGAGAGACACTGGTGGGCTGACGCCTGCTGCAGCTGCCGGGACCCAGGCTCTGCACAGGGAAGAGGAACGAACTGATGGGGGTGATTACAAATGCGGCACGAGGCCTGTGTTGCCAACGCACGCCCAGGCAGCCAGCCAGGCTCCTACCTGTTAGAACGGGAGTCAGGCTGCCCATGTGCATGGTTTTGCACAATCCCCAGCTCCCAATAAACACACACGTGTCACAGTTTCCCAGCAGGGCCCTGCTGCGTGAGCCTGCAGGAGCCATCAGCCATCCCGCAGCCCCGAGCAACCAGGCCACAAGCAGGAGCACAGGCAAGGAGGTCTGGCCCCTGCACCTGCCGCCAGGCCCACGAGACCCCTCGCTGTTCAGAGCTCAGCTCCAGGGGAGGCCGGAGCCCACGTTCTACAGGAGGCGGGCATCCTCCACGCCCCGGCACGTCACCAGCTGATTCTCACTCGGGGCAGGGGCAGGGTCGGTAAGACACATCCAACCCATGCTCTGGGGTCCTCACGAGGATGGCCCACAAGGGCAGAGGCTGGCGCAGCCTCGGGCAGCGGTGCACCTGCCACAGCCACCAGCATGCCCGTGTCTGCACGTCGTCTCTGACAGCTTGTCCCGATCACTCAGCCGGTCCCTGGGCGGGAGCTGACTCTGCCTCACTGTCAGGCCCTTTGCACCCTGCAGGAGCCACAGCCCCACCCACACGCATGCCTGCGTGCCACCCGGCGGGTGTCCCTCTCCCTTGGGGCCGTGTCATCTTGGTCCCCAGCTCCTACACCAGCGTGTGCCAGGGCAGAACAGGACACAGGCCCTGCAGGCCGACAGCCCCGTGCCCAGCTCCAGGCTCCTTGGCTTTCCAGCTCTGGGCACGCAGGAGTCTGCCTTTCTGAGCATCAGCAGGAATTCCTGAGTGCCCTCCGTGAGATCCAGCACACGCCCAAAATGTCCATCTTCAGTGCCTCGGGCTTCCGCTGTCAATCACAGCCACTGGTCCACGTGTCTGGACCAATGGGGTGTGGGTAAAGGGGAGGGACCCAAACCATTTCTCTTGAGCTTTCCTGGTCTCATTTTTCTTTGACACCATCCATGCTCAGTAATGTGTGTTACATTCTACGTTTCTAAAAATACGTATTTTTCCCATATACTTAAAAGGCAGAGTAGAAGAGAGAAAGCCATCTCCCATTCACTGATTCATTCTCCAAATGCCTGCAACAGCTGGGACTGGGCCAAGCTGCAGCCGGAAGCCAGGAGCTCTGCCTGCGTCCTCCACGTGGGTGGCAGGCACCCAGAGCTTGCACAACCACGCGCTGCAGTAGCAGGAAACCGGATGGGAAGTCAAAGAGCGAGGACCGGACCCAGCTCTCTGATACTGGGGTGTGAACGCCCCTACTGGGGGCTTAACCCGCTGCACCCCGAAAGCAGCCCCCACTGAATTACACTGATGCTATGCCCGCTTCACCTGGGCACTCCTGTGGCCTCAGGACCTGACCTCCTCCCACAGTGCTGATCAGTGAAAGCAAACCCACACGGCTTGTGTCTCGCGCAACACTCCAAGAAACGCTACCAGCCCTGGAACATAGCCACACCCCACGTTCCCACACTCACTGAATTCCTTTCACTCAGTTCCTGTCTGCGCTCTCTGCCCTCCTAGCCCGTGTCAGTCGGCCTGAGCCATCGGGAGGTTACCCAGAGCGGCTGCACACGGCGGCAGGAAGTGGCGTCAGGCTGGGCCAGGGTCTCTCCCCGAGCCAGGCACGTCTGCACGCTCATGTCCCAAGTGCAAGTGCATGGCCGTGGCTCCCTCAACAGGCTGTGTCCAGCATGACCCTGCCTACAACTGCCAGAGCTTCCTGTCTTCAGCTTCAGGGTCTGGGTCAACTTCAAGGTCACGACCACAGGGCCTGAGGAGCCAGACCGCCAAGTTGTTTTTTGTTTTGTTTTTTTTTTTTTCTGCTCCCCTGGTTTGCAGCGCCTGCACCGGAAGCCTGCAGCCCCAGGAGTCCCAAGGCTGGTCCAGCCTACCACGCGGGCACCCGCCCAGACCCCAATGGCTCCCTCAGACACCACGGTGGCTCCAGGCTCTCGCTCCAACATTCTCAGTATGCTTCTTTTTTAAAACATGTTTTTGCTGGAAGGGCCTGTGCATCCTCGTGACGGCCTGTCCGAATCTACCCTGGAAACATCAACCCCAGCCGGTTCAACAGCGCTGCTGCAGGCAGAACGGCATGGAGAGGAGCCGGAGCCGGAGCCGGGACGGGGAGGCGGTGGCGGCATCATGGCATCACGTCGCACGGGCGCCACCGGGGACCCTTGTGCACGTGGCTAGCTGTCGTGCACTTGGCGTGTCTCCCATTGTGGGGATTTTCAGCGTGTTTTCTCACTCAGTGGGAAAACGGGAGGACTGGGTCACGGAGGGCTTTCATTTTTCTCATTCCTGCCTCATAAACACGAAGCGACGGCCCCCCTCCGAATCCTGCCGGGTCAGGCACCCAGGGATATTTCAAGCTTGTACCCCTGCCACGTCTCTGTTTTATGTGGCTTCCTGCTCTCACGCCCGACGCAAACAACCCTTTCCATAGCAACCCCACATGGAGATAGGGGAGGCTGTTTGCTGTTGTTGCCATTTCATTTTTTTTCTTTGAAGCAATTCTATTTACCTTGAAACTCAACCAAATTCTCCCCCTTTTCCTCTCATTCCACAATCACCCGCGCGCTGGCAGCTGCTCCTGAGGGCATCTGAGGACACGCAGCCACCTTGACCGAGGGACGGGAGCGCTCTGCACCTCTGCTCAGCTTTGGACCCAAGTCCAGGTGCTCAGCCTGATACTCGTGGCCCTTCAGTGGCCCTGCCTGTGTCTAGGCTGTCCCATGCTAACACCGCGGGCGCCGCACCTTGCACGCTGACAGGAGCCGGCCTTGTCACCCAAGACCCAGACGTGCCTGGACATCGTCCACTGCCAGCCTGTCACTGCATGGCAGTCACGGCCAACACGTCGCATCATCTCAGACACACACCTGCTGACACGCGCGCTCAGATACACAGACGTGCGACCATGCTCCCCAAGGCACTCGGACAGCAAAGCAGAAGAGAGCAAAGCTGAAGGTGGGAAATACACTCTGCATCACTAGGCCAAATGTGCTTTTCAAATTCTTCTGAAAGCATTTCCTCGAAATTCCTTTCCCAATAAGAAACATTAAGTGTTCCCGTCTCTCTTCCCCTTTGTCCCAAAACCATCGTTCAGCTGACGTCCGTTCTGTCTCCCCATGCCTCCTCCAACTCAAACGCCCATCACGGAACGGAGTGACAGCCAGGCAGCCTGGCTAAGCGCTTCCCTAGAAGCCACGTCAGACAACCCCGGTGACCCACCCAATCCTAGCGAGGCTCAGCATGGGGAGTGGTGGGCACCATGGCTCGGTCCATCCCACCATGCACAGCCGGGAAATGTGCCGGCAGCTCCAATCCCTCCCTGCCTGGCTGACCTCATACAAACTCCTCTGCTAGGTCTGGCTCTCCCTCCAGGGAGCAGCCAGGACCACCGGGAGGTCATTAACTCGGCCGAGGCTGCAGCTGGAGCTCCCAGGCTGGCAAGGTGAGCGGGGCTCCCTGGAAGTCACGCAGGGGCTTGGAGGATATGCACACGGGGCTGAACGCTGGCAGGGACCAGGCTGCAAGTGCCCACTGTCCAGACCCCTGGGAAAGTCCAGGGACACTTCGGGGTGCCCCTGGGGAGCTGTCTTCGTCCCTCACAGCCCGTGACAGGCAGTGGCTTGTGATGGCTGCCACCAGGCACCAAACACATTCTTGAGACACAGCAAAGATACAGAAAATAAACCATGAGACAACAGGGCCATGGGGGCTCCCCCGGGAGCCGTCCTCACCGCGGGCGCCATCTCCGCCCTCAGCACCCAGGCCTGTCTTCCCGGAGGATCCCACTGGGCTGTGGGCGTGTGAGGTGGGCCCCAGCCTCACCTGGGTCCCAGCATTTTCTGGGAGCAGGAAGGGGAGCACAGGTCAAGGCCCCAGGGGGCAGGAGTGGGGGGAGTGGGAGAGAGGAAAAGGGGACAGAGAGAGAGGCTGACAGATTCCAGAGCGAGCAGACAGGAACTGGTGGGAAACCACAGGGAGCGCCAGTCCGAGCTCTGGTAAGCCCAGCCATGCCGGGGGCCACTCTCACCGGCGGGGATCCTGGCCCTCGGCACATGGCCCTCCCAGCGCAGCCTCCACACATAGGGTCGGAGATACCCCAAATGCCCAAGCCCAACCAGACTCAGACCTACGTGCCAAAAGGCCCTCCTGGGGCCTGAGATCCGTGTTCTTGGGGGTCTTCCAGCCCCATGCTGTCTCCGAGGGTCTGAACGGCTGCCCCATAGAGACAACCACTGGGCAAGTCCCCTTGGCCAGGCCCCCGGATGTGTTGCCCGGCTCCTACGCAGGTGTCCAGGGCCAGCAGGGGTGGGACCTACCCCGGACTGGGGCCCTGTGCCATAAGGCCGTGCCGCTCCCCGACAGAGGTGGACTGTCCGAGCCCGGCACCCTCTCTGCCTGGTCGTACCACTTGCTCTGGCCACCAGGGTGTGGAGGGATGGGTGCTCTTGCCCCCAGCTCGCCCTCTCCTGCCTCTGCTTCCCCTAGGGAGGCAGCGTCCCCTCGGCCAGGTCCCGAGACAGCACACGTGTGCCACAGAGCCAGTGCACTGGCCACGGAGCAAAGCCCAGAGCATGAGGGGACACGGGGACCAGCAGAGCAGGGCCCCAGCAGCATGGCCTCCCAAATCCCCAGTGCCTGGGCAGCAGATCCTACAGCCAGCAGTGAGGAGCACAAGGTAGGGGGGCCCCAGAGGGACTGGGGAGCCCCCACTGGTCTCAGGTCTGCTGCGGATGGGACAGCCCCGCGGACGGAACGGAGAACAGGAGAGACAAGATCAGGCCGGGGTGGAGAAGAGACAGCAGGAGGACAGGACCCGCACCGCCGCCCTGCCGGCTTTCCTGGGGCCGTGGCGGCTGCTGCAAAGGAGACTCAGAAACTCAGAGCTCCGGCCACGCCCCCCACCCCACCCCACCCCCCGCCTTCCTCCTGGCCTCTGCCCACGGCTGCCAGGCACCCGCCCCACAGCAGCGCTGCCAGGATGCAGAGCGGCCTCTCGGTGGGAGGCGGCGGGGGACGGCTCGTCTCGGTGAATTATCCTCTCCGGGGGCCGAGCGGCACCCCTCCGGATTCTTGCACCACAATTCAGTGTTCCTCAAGCACTTTCGGAGATGGGGTCAGGGCAGTAAAATGCCACATGTGCTTCCACTCAGCTGCCTGGGGGCCAGGCCGGGCTCCGTGGGTGCCAGCAGCCCTGGCGCAGCCCGGCCACACAGAGGAAGCTGGGGTTACTCCCGGTCGGTCGGCTGCCGGCACGGCCCCTGCAGTGTGGGCGGATCAGGGCTCTGGTCCTGCCTGTCACAGCCTGTCACCAAGAAAAGGCTCCTGGGTACCCAGAAGCGGTGGCTTGGGCACTTTCTGAGCTGGCGTGCCAGCGCCTGGGATGCACCAGCCTCACCACCCAGCTCGGGCACACGGGCAGCCCGAGGGTCTCAGAGAGAAGCAGGGGGTGGGGAGGAGGATGGTGCTGGGAGCCAGGCCCCGAGCCAAGGTGACCTCAATGCCCTTCACTCCACTCCTGACATTCAGTCTGTGTCCTTAGCTCCATTTCACAGATGCAAACAATGAGGCTCAGGGAGGAGGAGTGACTTGAGCCATGGGCACGTGGTCATCACCCAGGGTGGGAATCCAGACCCGCCGAGAAGCCACCGTGTGCTCCAGGCCTGTCCCTTCCTGGCTACGAGTCTGATTTCACTCCTGGAGACACAGAGGGTCTATCCTGTCCTCCCTGGACTTGCACACGTCTCTCCCAGACTTCTCAGTACCAGGGTTAGCCTCATTTCACCCCCGAGAAAAATCCAAGTCCAGAGAGGCTAAGGAACTTGCCCCAAACCACGCAGGAAATAGGAAGTAGAGCCAGGATCTGAACCCACACCTCTCTCTGCAGCCTGCACCCCTAGCCCAGTGCCCTCTCCTGACGCCGAGGGTGTCTGTGCCCCAGGGCCCAGGGAGACCACTCAGAAAGTGGCTGCAGCCAGGCAAGGAGCACCGTGAGGGACACAGCTGTCTGTGACCCTGGGGGCAAGCTGACCTCGCTGGCGTCCGTGTCCCTGGCGACCCCCAAGGGAAACAAGACCCCACTGCCACATGCAGCTGAGCCAGGCCCGCCCTGGAGCGCACCTTGGCCAAGAGCAGGAATGAAAACAATGACAGCAGTGATGTGAACGAGCGCCTATAAAAGTCACATCTTGGATGAGAAGCAATATTAAAAATATATTGCGAAGGGTCACGTGTCCCCTGCTCAAAAATATCCGAAAATGGAGATCAGGGAGATAAACGGGAACAGAAAGAACCGCACTGTATCCGACTCTCCCCCGTGCTCACCCAAGGCGTGCTGGAGCCGGGAGGAACACAGGAGGGGCTTCCGCGTGCACGGGGCACGCGCTGGCCCCGAGCTCCAACCTGAACCAGTACGACCACGTGCTGGGCTCTGAAAGCCTGCTCTTCTGTCTGCTGTGCTGGGGTTCTGCTGCTTGATGTCTGTTTCCTCGATCCCCAGGACTTCCTGGAGGGGATCGTCTACCAGAGAGGGTCTCCAGGCTCCAGAGGAAGGGGCTTCCTGTCCCAGGGGTTGTGACTGGGTGGCTAGGTCTCCCCCAGTGGCCCCTGTCTCTGTGCTGGTCAGCGGCTGGCTCCAGGGTGGCAGGCAGCTCAGGAGCTCCACCCCCAGGGCCGGGCAGCTCAGCTCTGCATCCTGGGCACAGGGCTGCAGGTGCAGGAAGCTGGGACAGGAAGACTGGGCTTGGGTCCCCCTGCAAGAGGAAGCTGAGAGGTGGGTGGGGAGCCACTGGCCACTGACCACGTGAGCCTCTTACGCAGTGTGACCTCAGTAATCGTGGCACAGCCATGCTGTGAGAGGTACAGCATCAGGTGCTCTGTCAAGGGCTTACAACAAACCCAACTAACTCGGGGCTGCTGGGAGGTCCCAGCAGCCAGGCTGCCCCTCACCCCAGGGCTCAGGACCGCAAATCCAGAAGCAGTCGGGCACCTGGCACATCCCCACCAGGGTCAAGGCTTTCCCGTCTGAGGACAGCGAGGGGCTCTTCACAGGAGAATCTGTGTGCCCAGCTCTGCCCACCCTGGGACGCCCTCTCTCACCTGCTCCTCCCAAAGCTGCCGCCTACTCCAGGCTCCCCAGCACCCAGCCCATGGCACCGGGATCGCCTCTGCTGGGGTCCAGCTGTGCAACCCCAAACTCACGTCTTGGAATCTGGAACCGAAACCCACGGCTGTGGTCCTCAGAGGCGGGGCCTTCAGGAAGCAACGGGCATCTGATGAGGTCCCGAGGTGGGAGGCCCCCAGGCACCGGTGTCTTCCCAGGAAGAGGAGAAGCCCCAGCCCACGGCTCACTCTGCACAAGAGACCCTAGCCCGCAGCTGAGTGCCGCTCCATGGGCTGCCTCCTCTATCGTGCCGGGATGCTCCCGAACGGCTCCCCGCCACCCCCAGCTGCAGCGCTGTTGGGCAGCCCCTTCCCCGGAATTGGGAGCTATGTCAGCTTCTGCTCCTCCAACTTCCCGCTCTGCGGCTCCCAGTTACGGCCCCTGGAAGACACCCCCGCTGTCCACTCCGCCTGTCTGCGTCTGCTTATACGGCGGTTTCTTTTTATCACCGAAGGAACATACGCGATGTAAAGAAAATGCTGACACTGCACAAGAGAACGAGATAAAGAGTGACATCGACCTCTGCTTGCAAGCAGGGCCTCTCCTGGAGCCCAGCATCCTCTTCCCCGGGTGACTCCAGCCCGACCCTTCTCGGTCAGCCTGCACCGAGTCAGCTGTCTCAGGACACAGGAAAGCCACGCCCACAGGGACTGGCCTCGCTCACCTTGTAGCAACAGCACAGTGGCGCTTCAGGGCCTTGCTTCCAGCCCCAGTCCAGGCACCCACTCTCCGTGCCCCGGCAGGGGCTGGATTCTCCACACCTCGGTGTCCCCATTGTAGAACGGAGCTACGGTCAGGCTCCTCAGTGCGTTCCGTAAGTTACCATGTTTGGATCACGTCAAAGAGGACCCAAGACCCAGTAAGTTAAAAAAACCTCTCAGGGCCCAGCCCAGGCGCCAAGCACTCACTAAGTGAAGGCGCATCTCTCTCCCTGTTCAAT
The DNA here is from genome assembly GCF_051225735.1 of Oryctolagus cuniculus. Lineage (NCBI taxonomy): Eukaryota > Metazoa > Chordata > Mammalia > Lagomorpha > Leporidae > Oryctolagus > Oryctolagus cuniculus. Next base: position 120,083,434 of record NC_142876.1, on the reverse strand, counting down.
CCGGAGCTGCAGGCAGGCGGCCTCTCCAGCCCAGCCCCTCGTCCTCAGGCGCACGGCTGGCGCTCCCTCGCTGGCAGCCCCTCCTCTGGGCGAGCCCCACCTTCGTCACTGTGTCCCGAGCTCCTGCTCTGCACCAGAGCCCACTGCGAGGCTCCCATGGGCCTGGTCTCCCTCTACACTTTCAATATCTCTGTTTCTTAAAAAGCGCTCACCGATGTGCACAGCTGCATCACTGGCCATAGCCAAGGGCTGAAACAATCCAAGTGTCCATGAGCAGCCGGACAAAGGATCAAAACGCTGCCAGAGACAAATGACGCAGCGTGAGGCGGGCTTACAAAGAGGCACGTTCAGGGCCAGCGCTGGGGCTCGCCGGCTAAGCCGCCATCTACAACGTCTGAGCCACACCTGCCCTGCTTCTGACGCAGCTCCTTACTAAAGCACCAGGGGAGGCACTGGATGATGGCCCAAGTGCTCGGGCCCTTGCACCCACGACAGAGACCTGGATGGAGTTCCTGGCTCCTGGCTGCAGCCTGGCATAGCCCTGGCTGTTGGGTCATTTTGGGGGAGTGAACCAGCACATGGTAGATCTTTCTATCTCTGTGTGTGTGTGTAACTCTTATACATAAACAAGTAAGTCTTTCAAGCAATTTTGAAAACAATAAACTAAAAGAGGGAAATTCTGGGGAGTGGGTGGTGTTTGGCCCAGCAGTTAGGACACCCGCATCCCTCATGGGCGTGCCTGGGTTCCATTCTCAGTTCTGATTCCTGACGCCAGCTTCCTGCTAATGTGGTCCCAAGAAGGCAGGGCTGAAGGCTCAAGTAGCTGAGTCCCTGCCCTGCAAGGGGAGAGCTGGATTGAGTTCTCAGATTCCAGATTTGGCCTGGCCCGTTCCGGCCACTATGGGCACTTGGGGAACGAACTAGTAGATGGGAGCATGATTAATTCTCTCTCTTGCTCACTCACTCGCTCACTCGCTGCTTCCCAAATGCATATAAATTCAAAACTAAGAAGAAAAGAAGGAAGGTCTGATACCTGCTACAACATGAATGACCCGAGGACATTATGCTGAGTGGAATAAGCCAGTCACAGGAGGACAAATGCTACCCTAAGGTGATTCCACTTACGTGAAGTCCCTGGAGCCATTGGATTCACCAAGACAGATCCTGTGGGGTTGGCATGGGCCGGGGGAGTGGAGGGTGAGGAGCTGGTGTTAACAGGCGCAGCGTTTGAGTCTGGAAGGCGAGAGAGATCCAGAGACGGACAGTGACAGTCACACAAGACTGGGAATGTACTTGGTGGCGTGCATCAGTCCCTCCAGAAAAGATGAAGTGACCAACTAGACATCGTGTGCATTTTGCCACAATTTTAAAAAGCACTGGGTTGGTCTCGTTCTCCCAATGAGAAAACCAAAGCTCAGCAAGAATACGTTGCGCTCTAGGCCACAGCACTGATCTATTTCCGTTTCCTTTGAATTCCTTGCAAGAAAACTAAGGAAGCCGGGTGAACTTCCCACCCCCTCATGCAGAGCAAAGAGGACCCCCACACACAACCCATCTCTCTCCAGTCCCCCAGAGCTGAGCTGTGGGACACACTTGTCCACCCCACCGACTACAGAACCAGCATTCAAGCAGGCAGGGGTCCACGGAGTGACCCAAAGACCCGCGGGCCTCACCCTGGTGATATCACAAAGAGCCTCCACTTCCTCACCTCTAAAATGAGGAAGAGAGACCAGCGCTGTGGCGTAGCAGGTAAAGCCGCTGCCTAAAGCGCTGTCATCCCATATGGGCACTGGTTCAAGTCCCAGCTGCTCCACTTCCCATCCAGCTCTCTGCCATGGCCTGGGAAAGCAGTAGAAGATGGCCCAAGGCCTCAGGCCCTGGCACCTATGTGGGAGACCTGGAAGAAGTTCCTGGCTCCTGGCTTCAGATCAGCACAGCTCTGGCTGTTGTGGCCATCTGGGCAGTGAACCAGCAGATGGAAGACCTCTCTCTCTCCCTCTGTCTTTCTGTAATAATGCCTTTCAAATAAACAAATAAATCTTTAAAAAAAACTAAAATAAAATGGGCCAGTGCCATGGCTCACTAGGCTAATCCTCCACCTTGCGGCGCCGGCACACCAGGTTCTAGTCCCCGTCGGGGCGCCGGATTCTGTCCCGGTTGCCCCTCTTCCTGTCCAGCTCTCTACTGTGGCCCGGGAAGGCAGTGGAGGATGGCCCAAGTGCTTGGGCCCTGTACCCGCATGGGAGACCAGGAGAAGCACCTGGCTCCTGCCATCGGATCAGTGCAATGTGCCAGCCGCAGCAGCCATTGGGGGGTGAACCAATGGAAAAAGGAAGACCTTTCTGTCTCTCTCTCTCTCACATTGTCTAACTCTGCCTCTCAAAAAATAAATTAAAATAAAATGGGGAAGAAAACAGGCCTCACGTTAGAAGCCTGTCTGAGGGACCTACAGACAACATACATGAGACGATGCTGATGGTGGTGATGGTGATGGAGGAAGAGCATCCACCACGTGCCGGGCCCTGCTGGGATTCATTTAAACCACTCACCACACTTAGGACACCAATGACCCATTTTACAGATGCTAACACTGAGAGCTCATGATTTACTGGGAGAAAACAGCAACAGTTGTGGGATTTGAACTCCAGAAATCAAGGTCCTGGGCCTGTTCTCTCAGCCTGCAGGCTGTGCCCAGACTCTGCACAGCGAGGAGCTTCTAACTCATGGAGGCGGGAGCTCAGGCACACACAGGGTCACAGCCAGCTCGGGGGCGTCCCTCTGTCTGGCCTGGGCCTCTGCTCCTGGATAAGCTCGTTTGCAGCATGCAAACCCACAGCCATCCATCACCCATCACCCAGTGGCGTGAGGCAGAAAGCCTGCAACGTGAAAGCAGGAAACCAGAACCGAGAAAATTCTGTCCGTCAAGGGCCGCCTGCTCCTCTACAGCGCCCTGCTTCTTTGTAGGACTAACCTCCGTGCGAGATGGTCTGGTTGGGGGCTGGCTGGGACAGTGACTCATGGCCGCCCCCACCAGGAGAGAGGCACTGAGGGCAGTGTGCAGACCCATCCCTGGGCCAGGCAGACATGGGGAAGGAAGCTGAGAACACGCAAGCCCCAGTGGCCACAGGAATGTCACAGCCAAGGGCGGTGCTGGACGAGAGCCCCCCTCTCTTCCCCAGCCATATGGTCAGTGCTCGCTTTGTCCAGCATCTGATTACTGAGGGATTGGTGGAGGGACTCCGAGAGCCAGGCCTCGGCCCCAGGGACAGGCGAGAGCGAGGCGATCGTCCTTTCTCACAGCCTCAGCAGCCGGCGGGACAGAGAGCGAACTGAGGTTCTCCCAGGCTGACCAGCGCGGCCAGCGCCAGCCTCCCAGGCTCATCTGGAAAAGGAAGGCAGCACAAGTGAGGTGACTGTCACCCAGGGTTCACTCTGCGCCTGGCCAGACAGGTGGTCCCGGGAGCCAGGGCTTGAAACAGTAGCTTAAGCCCCCACCCATCGTCCACTCTGCAAAGGATCTGCAGGCTGAGTGGGCTCTGTGGGCAGCTCACACGGGGGAGGCCCCATCGGGGATGGGGGGGTGGGCACAGGGCCATCTCCTAGGTTGATTCGCCCTCATGTCCAGATCTGTGCTGGGAAGTTGCCAGCACGTGGGACTGGCAGAGCTGGGGTTCATGGGTATCTCCCACTCCCTACACTTTGTCATCTGGAGTCACAGAGGCACAGAGTCCCTGAGCTCCTAACAGAGCTGGGCTGCAGGCCCCAGCAACATCAGTGGGAACTGATGGCCTTATCTTAAAAAAAAATCCATTTATTTGAAAGGTGGAGTGAGACAGTGAGGGAGAGACACAAGGATAGAGAGGTCTCCCATCCACCAACTCACTCCCCAATTAGCCTCGATGGTCAGGGTTAGGCCAGGCCGAAGCCAGGAGCCTGGAACTCGATCCAGGTCTCCCACCAGAGTGGCAGGAGCCCAGATACCTGGGCCATCTTCTGCTGCCTTCCCCGGTGCACCAGCTGGATCAGAAGCAGAGCAGGACTGGAACGGGTTCTCTGGTACAGGACACCAGAGCACAGTGCCGGCCCCCCGATGGCCTTTGCCAACGTAGCCTTGACATCACACCATGTCACAGCCGTCCCACCATCTTGTGTGAAGCAGCCACAAGCCCGCCCTGTTCAAGGCGACCAAATATGTGGTAAAATCATCACCTGGGTATCAGCCCCCATTATAGTAAATGTGAAAACGGAAGCTGGGACAGCTTGGTCAAGGCTCAGGAAAAGGATGCAACTCCAGTCTGTCTCACAGTGACGAGCCCCGGGCCAGAGTACCTGGTACATCACAGGTGCTTAATAGAATTTCCTGGACGAGAGACATGAAAGCTCGTGAGAAAATTACCCTCAACGTTCTTTCTCCTAGGTTTCTTCAGTGGCTTCCTGGAAACAGACAGCAAAGAAGAAAGAAGCTCTGTCCACCCCAACACACCCCGGCCCCCCAAGCAAGGAAGATACCCGGAGCTCTCAGTGAAGATGGGCTTGCCCAAGACCGTGCACAGGGCCCTGGGGACTGGACATGATGGCCAGGCGCAGGCTCGCACGTCAGCTGCTGCTGATGCCGAACTGTAAGAATCAGGAAAGGTGGAGACACATGCTCAGAGCTTTGCAGGAAGAAAATGAGCCATCGTTCAGGTGCAAACTTCGCCCCAAGACACAGGAGGCCAGCTCAACGCTGTGCAGCCCGTGGGTGGCCGAGCACGGTCCAGAGCCAGCCCTCAGTCTAGATGCCCACAACCAGCCCTGGAGAGACTGTGGGGACGAGGACTTGGGACAGACACCCGGTCGCCCAGGCCTGCAGGCAAGCACTGTAAGAGACCCAGGATCCCCACGGGTAAAACACAGACATCAGCTCTGCTTCCCAGTCACAAAAACACGTGAGGAACCCCTCGGGAAAAACTCGGCAAGTGAAATACAACGAGGGCTACAGGGCAATGCTGGCCAGAGAAACAGAGGGCACAAGGGGAAAGGTGGGGCCGCAGATCCGCACCCACAGAGACGACCTGGAACCAGAGCGCCCCATGCAGTGAAGCCCCAGAGGCAGCCAAGACAGAAGACACATGTATCCGGATGAACAGACGGGGACCAGACCAACGGCATACAGAGGGGAGAGAGCAGAGAGGAGTGGGACTGAGATAACAGCACCCCGACAGGGAGCTGGGGACCAGGGGAGGAGCCCCGTGCTTAGGCACGGCTGACAGCGCTTGTCTCAACGTCGAGGTCACGGGCGCTCACTGCAGCACTGCACACGGAACGTGCAGCACGGGCGGCAACAGTCATTGTCAGCTTACTCCTGTGATGCTTGTGACCAACATGGCACCTCCTTCTTAGCAGGGATGCTGGGAAGACACTGAACGGTCCTGGCACACAGTGGGGACCCAGAGCAGAGTAGGTCCACTCTGAATGGTCCCAGCATACAGCATGGACCCAGCACACAGTAGGCCCATTCTGAATGCTCCCAGCACATAGTGTGGACCCAGTGCACAGCAGGTTTGCTCTGAATGGTCCCAGCACACAGTGTGGACCCCACAAGCCGTAGGTCCACTTTGAAGGGTCCCAGCGCACAGCAGGGACCCGGCACACAGTAGGACCACTCTGAATGGTCCTAGCATACAGCATGGACCCAGCACACATTGTGGATCCAGTGCACAGTAAGTCCACTGTGAATGATCACAGCACACAGCTTGGGCCCATCACATAGTAGGTCTACTTTGAATGGTCCCAGCACACAGCGTGGACCCAGCACACAATGTGGGCCCAGCACGGAGTAGGTCTACTCTGAATAGCTCTGGCACCTAGTGTGGACCCAGCACACGGTAGGTCTACTCTGAACAGCCCCAGCACGTAGTAGGCCCACACCTGCAGCCAGCCCTGGGGCGCTGGTGGTTACAGGTTAGTCGGTGTGGCTCAAAAACAGCTTGCAGTGGGCCAAAGAAAACATCTCACTCCGACGCCCTCGGCCCGGTGGCCTGGCCGATTTTATGAATAAATACCATGTCTACCGTCACAGGCTTGTGCTTTTAAAACCCGCAGAGCTCTCAGCTGATGGACAAAGAGGCCCAGTTCCTTCCAAAAGCGACTTGTTTTCAACAGCGAGCTCTCGAAGGGGCTACGACGCCCGGCCTGTCCTTGCGAAGGCTCTCACCTGGCCCGGCCGCTGGGCTCCGAGCAGCACTGGCTTCCAGCGGGGGCAGTGGCCTCACAGGCCCGGCTCTCCCCCCTGCACCTCCACCCCTCACCCCCACCCCCAGGGGGAGAAGGTGAGAGCGTCCCTTCCCCTCCCGTGGGACACAAGGAACAGAGAATTCATTTCAGCCTTATAAATCCTGGCAGGCTCAGAACGCAAGTCGCCAGCCTTGCAAACATGTCTGTTTCCTTTGGCACATGGGCCCGCCCCGTCCTGTTTTCAGAGAGGCAAACGGAGGCTGCACCAAGACCGCAGAAGACGCCTGCCCCAGGCCAGCAGCTGCACGGGGCGCCAAGCCTGCTGCAGCCCTGCCCTTCGCGGAGGAGCACCGAGCCGAAGCCAGAGCAGGTTCGGGGCCAGGGAGGTGGCAGGAGGGGGCCTGCAGCACACAGCCAGTAACATCTGCACCTGATCTCAGCCTAGAGCTTCGAGAGGAGGAACCGGGGCTCTCGTCCGAGCTCTCGGCCAGGACCCATCCTTCAAAGAAACCCACGCCCGGATAAGTCTCTCCCCGCGAGGTCCCCCAAAGGAATGTGCCCGAGACGGAGGAGCCAGAGCGAAGGCTGGGGAGTGACGGGGAGAGCAGGGTAGCATCAACTCTCTGCAGCTGAGGAGCATGGCACGCCTCGCTCGCGTGGGGACCGACGGGTGCTGCGACGTCTCAAAGCTGCAAGGGACCCTGAGAAAGACTCGGAAGCCGTCCATGAGATGAGTGCTGAGTTCCTTCCCCAGCCAGTGCTGCGGTCCCCGGCGTCTCTGAGTGCAGGGGAACACAAGGCTGTGACTTCCAGGGCTGAAGCAGACGCTGGACCTCCACATCGGCAAAGACTGCGAAGCATCAGCTCGCTGCTGCACACCCCGGGCCCAGGACTCTGGGCGGGCACACGCCAGCCACGTGGAGCAAGGACCCATGGGAAAGTCTGCCATTCTTCCACTTTCTGCATCACACAGGCAACTGGCATGCCTGTGATGGCCAGCACAGAGGCCGTTGGGCCCCCACAAATGCTCATCTCTGCATCTGTGGTCTCTGACAGTTAAGGAGGAGCCCCACAGCTCCCCTGGTAGCCACGTCTGGAATCTCCAATCAAGTCCTGACCGTTCAATCTGATGGAGCCCTGGCCAGTCCCCCACCCCACCCCTCCTCCAGCCCTGCAGCACAGCCCACAGCCGGGCTAGAAAGTAAGGCGTTAACCGTGGCCTGTGGCCTCCAGGTTTACAGAAGCCCCTGCCATCTTCCTGTGTTGTTGATATCGAAAGCTAATTGTGTTGATGCTGGTCTCCAAGGTAAACAAAGCTCTATGGGGGAAACGTCTGGAACTGGAGATTCCTGTGTGCTCCAAGTATGGGCTAATGGCCGGAATAATGAGCATTTCCATTCATTTCCTTTTAAAGTACTCCTGATAGTGGCGCTAAGGGCCCGGCCCCGAACCCTTCCTATTGGTCAATTATCAAAAACAGTCCCTGGAACACAATCAATACCTCCCACTCTTGTGGGACTGGACTTGGGAGAGACGCCAAGACCCGAGCCTCTGCAAAGGCCCCTAGATCCTCAGAGTGGAGAGGGGAGGAGAGGAGGGGGAGAAGGGGGGGGGGGGAGGCACTGCTGACATGAATGCTGACACGGCACCTGACACACCGGCAGGCCTGTGAAACGCACCGAGACGGGCCTCAGTGTTGCCACTTTCCAGACGGGAATACAGAGGCCCAGAGACAGCCCCAAGGTCGCGCCACAGAGACATAACCACACTGGGACTGGATGCCAGGGCCAGTGCTCCTGACCACTCAGCCACACAGCCTCTGCAGCCTGTTCACAGGAAATCCACCCCCACAGCATGAGGGTGGCTTCAGGACTAAACAGAGCCCTTGGGCTGGAGCGAAGGGACGAGGAGGGTACAGGGAAGCCACCCACAGGGACTCCGTCTGGGAGCAGCAAAGGCTAGAGACGGCAGTGGAGTTCTGTGGGTGCACCAGTGAACTTGACCTTCCTGGAGGGCTGTGGGGACCTGGGCAGGACTGCAAGTCGGGGAGGAGCTGCCTGCATGTGCCAGCCCTCCTGGGCTCTCAGCAAGACAGACCCCACTGGGTGGAGGAAGTCGTCTAGCCCAAGACTGGCACCGCCAAAAGGCTGAGCCGGGCCAAGCTTGGCCTGCGCGTTACCCAGTCTGGGAAGCCGGCCTCTGTTGGGCTTGGCCGGGGGGCCCGTGTGAGCTGGGCTGCAGGGAACGCCGTGTCCCTGGCTCAGACAGGAAAGGATGTGCCGAAGCAAGGCCACAGCTGAGCCACCCCACAGAGGGTGGGCCTTCTGTCCTGGCTGCCGTGTTCTATCTGTTCTTTTATTTATTTATTTGAAAGGCAGCGTTAGAGAGAGAGAGCACGAGACAGAGATCTTCCACCCACTGGTTCACTCCCCGAAATGGCCGCAATGGCCAGGCTGCAGCCAGGAGCCAGGAACTCCATCCAGGTCTCCCACATGAGTGACAAGTACTTCAGCCACCTTTGCATGAGCAGGGAGGTGGAGCAGAAGCAGGGCAGCCAGGACTCAAACCAGTGGAATGCCGGCTGCAACTTAACCTGCTGTACCACAATACTTAGCACACAATCTGTCTACTTCTGCAAGATCTGTGACCAACCAAAAGCAGACCAGGTGGGCAGCAGAGGACGTATTCCAGAGAAAGACCTATGAAGCACCTCTCTCCACATCTGGGGTGCAGGAGAGCTTAAAATCCCCCCACCGGGTTAGCCTTGTGCGTCTTTTTCTTTACTGTATTTGAAAAGCAGAGAGACAGAGATCTTCCATCAGCTGGTTTATTCCCCTGCCACCTGCAAGAGCCAGGGCTGGGCCAGGCGGAAGCCAGGAACTCAGAACTCTCTACAGTCTCCCACACGGGTGGCAGGGACCCAAGTGCTTGAGCCATCACCTGCTGCCTCCCAAGTTTTCTTTTTAAACACTCAGAGAAGCCGATGACTTCTCCAAGCCTCATTCCCAGGCGGCAGCTGTCTGCAGGTGTGACCATCTCCCCCCAAAGCCGAGATGCTTCACCGCTCCCGACCTGTGCCAGCGGCCCGATCTCACCCACCCACCTGCATCAACCTCCACAATCTCCTGTGCTTAAGCCCCTGTCCTTGCTGGGTCACAGCAGCCACCGGAAAAGAGCGCAGGTAAGTCATCCCCCAGCGGGGAGCTGAGGACCCTGCACTTGCTTCTCCCCGCTGCTGTGATAAATCAACACACACAGAGGCTGAAGAGGACGCAAACACACTGCCTCCCGGCTCCAAGGGCAGCTGGGGCCAAGCCGGTCTCACCACTCTGAAGTCAGCACTGCTCCTAGGACTGCACAGGGGCTCCTCCCTGCCTCCCCAGCTTCTGGAAGGTGCCCAGACCCTTGGCTTGAGGCCACATCCCCCAGGCTCTGACTGTGGCCTCACTGCTTCTCCTCTTGGGAGGGGGCCCTCCCTCCACCTTCCTCTCACAGGTGCCGGCCTCCCCTAGACCATCACCCTACACCAAGATCCTTGATCCCATCTGCAAAGTCCATTTTGTCATGCCTATAGCATTCATAGGTTGCGAGGGTTGGGATGTGTCTGACTTTGGGGAACCCTCGTTCGTCCCGCCATACCCTTTTCCATTGCACTTGATGAATTCCAAGTCTCTACTGTGGCCCAATGTCCTGTATGATCTGGTGCCTGCCGTCCTCAGACCCACTGCGTCCCCCTCCCCTCCTCTCCCAGCCCGCCCCTCTGAGCTGCTTCCAGGTCTCTGAATTGTGTGTCTGCCACAGGGCCTTTGTTCTTGCAGCCCCTTTGGTTTGGAATGCCACTCCTCTTGGCCCGGCTTGCTCAAAGCATGAATGAATGAATGAATGAATGAACAGGAAAATATCTTATCCCACTAGCCCAGGGAACACAATGGTGGCAGGAGGAGAGAGCAGCACCCTGTCTCAAAATAACTTTGTCCACTTGTCCGTTTTTCCCAGAGAGTTTTCCGGTTGCAAATACTTTTACTCAGTCTTTTTCCAGCTACCAAATGCTTCAAAACTCCCGGAGCTCTGAGTAATCTGTCTGCTCTCTCCAAGTCTGAGCTGAGCGTTGCTGGGAGTGATGTCGCCTGCAACCACCCCCAGGCTCCTTGTCCTGGGAGGAAAGAGGCTGTCCCCGTGTAGAAGTCCACAACAGTCCCCAGCAACGATCTTGCTAGGCTTCTTCCGGTGGTTGATGGGCATTCACTGTCCACTAGGGTGGCGATTTTCCAAAGGCCACTTCTCACAGCCCTCACCTTGCCCTGGAGACAGGAAGCCTACCCACAGCCGGAGGACCTCAAAACATCTCCTGAGAGCAGGACGCACCCTCATGGGAATTCCCGTGGGACATCCTAGTGAAGCCAGAGCTAGAAGTTCTCCTGTGTCCCCAGAACAAAGGACTGTGGCTTGCGTCTGGGTGGAGCAATCAACAATAGTCACTGCGTCACACACAGCAAAGGGTCCGGAGAGGCCAGCTCAGCTCACTCTGGTTTGCGGGGGACTTTGTCCAGCTGTGAATCCTGCCTCCCAGGGAAAGCCCACAGCCCCATGTGAGCCAGGAGAGCTGGCGCCCCCGCTGGGAGCTCCCAGGCCTGGGGCAAAGGGTTCTAGCGGAGATCCTCAACAAGACACTTCTAATCTCATCAAAGCTGGGGCCGACATTGTGGCACAGCGGGTCAAGGCACCACCTGCGCGAACAGCATCCCACACAGGAGTGCCAGTTCAAGTCTTCGCTGCTCTGCTTCTGATCCAGATCCCTGCTAATGCAGCTGGGAAAACAGTGGGAAGATGGCCCCAGGACTTGGGCCACTGCCACACACATGGAAGACCGGGATGGAGCTCCTGGCTCCAGGCTTCAGCCTGGCTGTTTCAGCCATCTGGGGAGGGAACCAGCAGACAGAAGATCTCTGTCTCCACCTCTGTCTGCCATTCTACCTTTCAAACAAAGAAAATAAGTCTTTTACAAATATGTAGCCGTTATATATCAAAGTGGATGCACTGATGAACGAAAGTATCTTCCATCCTTCTATGTTGATTGTTCTTCAGAGCAACCTGCAGGCTCAGGGCTGAAGCCGGGGTCTCGGACTCCTCTCTGCTCGCAGCCAGTCTCCACCGTCCCTTCCCACGCCTAACTCATCCTCGAGGGTTCTCACTCGCATGTGCCTGGTGGCCCAAACTCCAGCCACTCCCCACCAACAGCCAGCTCTTGGTTACTCCTCGGACCTATGGGTAAATGCTTCTGAGGTTCACCCCTGGAGAAGAGTGGAACCCATAAAGAGGCTTGGTCTACTCCAGCTCTCTGCTGTGGCCTGGGAGTGCAGTGGAGGATGGCCCAAGTGCTTGGGCCCTGCATCCCATGGGAGACCAGGAAAAGCACCTGGTTCCTGCCTTCGGATCAGCACGATACGCCGACCGCGGCGGCCATTGGAGGGTGAGCGAATGGCAAAGGAAGACCTTTCTCTCTGTCTCTCTCTCTCACTGTCCACTCTGCCTGTCAAAAAAAAAAAAAAAAAAAAAAAAAAAAAAGCAGATTAGAACCTTCCAGGCAGGAAATTCTAAGGTCCATGATACACAAAACTTGACTTGGAAGGGGCAAGTGACCTGAAGAGAGCCAGGGCAGGGGTCCCCAGGAATTGTGCCACTCCTACCTGGGCCCCAGGGTGACAGTGGTGGTCACGACTCACTGGGTTCCCTGTGGTTAGAGACCAGAGACTAATTTCCATTTTCCAAATGCACCACCAAGTCTCCCAGGACAGAGGCCAGAGCTGTTCAACCAAGAGAAAAAGTTTGCACAGAATCTTACCGATGCCCTTGGGCTATTCTGAGAATCGACTAAGAGCCTCACCAGAGCAAACTAGCTCCTAAGAAGTCGCACAACCAAGAAGAAGAGCTCAGAGAACGCGTCTCCTGCACGGGCAGCTGGGCGAAAAGTGTTTGCCACGGGGCAGACCAGGAGCTGGGCAGAGGCACGCTTCCGAGCCCACGCCGGCGCTGGGGTCCCTGCTTCCGTCCCAGGGTTTACTCTGCTGGGAGATGCAGCTCGCGGGGGAAGAAGCAGGATGTAAAAGGGACCACACGCTCGCAGTCATGCGTCTGCCCGCCCAGCGCCTCTGTGGGAGCGTGATGAGCGCCAATGGCTGACGTGAAGGGGGTGTGAAAGGTCCCAGTGGCAGGAACTGGCGACGTCATGGTTAAAAACACCACAGCCAGCTCAGGTAACGCCCTGGAGCCCACGCCTGGTGAGACCGCAGGTGGGTTATTTGGCTGATTTGACACTTAGGAGTACCCCAACAGCACTGACTACATACAGCTGGGAGAAAGGTTTGTGGCCAGCCCGCCTTCAAGGACATAAACCCAACTCCCATAACACAGGGCTTTGAACTACTGCTTTCTGTTGTAACAGCAGCAGAGGTAACCATGGAAACCTGCTAGGAGACGGGGCAGCGCTGTGGTGCTGCCGATAAAGGTGTCGCCTGCAGTGCCGGCATCCCATGTGGACGCTGGTTCAAATCCCGGCTGCTCCACTTCTGATCCAGCTCCCTGCAGACATGCAGGGAAAGAAGGGGAAGATGGCCCAAGTGCCCCTGTACCCACGAAGTAGAGCTCCCAGCTCCTGGTTTCTGATCAGCCCAGCTCCAGCTGTTGCGGCTGAGGAGTGAACCAGGGGATGAAAAATCTCTCTCTCTCTGTGTCTCCCTCTGTGACTCCAATATGCAGACAAATAAATTAATGTTTTAAAAAATCAAGAAAGAAACCTCCTAGGAGAGCAGTGCTCACTGGCAAGAGGGCAAGAGGCTGGAGTGTGGGGTGACAGGAGGAGTGGGAAGATTATGCGGACTCTGGGGTTCAGTGGCCTTGGGTCTGGAAAGGAAGCAGACTCCTTGATTGACAACTGCCACTCTGGGCAAGAGGATCCCTTTGGGGAAGCAGCAGATGTTTGCACTAAGCCTGCAGTGAACACAGAACGACCAGCTTGGAGTGACGGACAGACAGAGCCAGGCAAATACGACTCACTGGCGCCTGCGCTGGAGTGCCCACGGGCACAGAACAGTGCCAAACCACAAGGGGGACGCCGAGACAAGCTGCCGAGGGAGCTCACCTGGCATCAGCACGGCGACCCGGTGAGACCTGGAGGGACCGGCGATGGGTCACTCACTGCTGAGCCTGAATCCCCACTGCCTTCAGCAGCTGTCCCCCTGCCCGGCCAAACTTAGATACTACTCAGTCTCTAGATGAATCACTTCTAAATTAAGCACGGAGATTTCCAAATTAGCTCCAAATGAGGTAACATCTGGACAGAAGGTACAATTTAGTGGGCGGGGAGGAGGGGCCATAAGGAGTGGGGGAAAAATAGCAAGAAGACTATGTTCTTTGAGCAAACAATTTATTTTCTGTGGAAACGCAGGACCTATTTTTACAAAACTGACTGACTCACTTTATTTTTCTGCCCATTGAAAAGGAAAGAGAGCATGTGTAACGGATTGCTTTACAACCAAATAAAGATGTCATGTGGGCATCAGCCTTTCTAGCTTGGTTTATATTATTCCAGCCACATCCGACTCGCTCACGGGCACACGCGCGCGCGCACACACACACACACACACACGAGCATAAAACTGAATCATTTCTGGGTCAGAATGCCTAAGGTGTTTCTACACTTGAAAGCAACTTTCCGCAAGGCTTTCTCATGCCTCCTGGGACACAGGGGCACAGGTCACCCGCGATGCTCTCTGACCTGGTCCCCCCTAGTTCTTCCTCTTGTTCCCAGGGGTTCAGAGTCCCACTGAGGGGTTCTTGGCTGGCTGGGAATAAATGGGGAAGGTGCAGAGGCTCTCCTTGCCCCGGGATCTTGGTACCTCTGGCCACAGGTCTTCCGGTTCCTGAGAACACGGGACGAACACATTCATGGTCATGACCAGGAACTCTGGGGCCAGGCAGAGCAGGGTTCCACCTGCAGTGCCCCTCATGGTTCTTCGTGACCACAGCCTGATTCTGACCACGAGCCTCAGCCCCTCGCCTGTAAAATGGGGGCACTCAGAGTCCCCAACCCACAGGATTACTGGGTAGATTAAGCGACCGTCTCTGTCCAGGGCTCGGCGTAGTGCCTGGCCACATGCCAAGAGCCCAAAGTGTCAGCTCTTATCGTTCTGATGCAGGAGAGTTGGGGTTCTTTATTCAGAGGCTTGAGAAGCTAAGCCCCTGGAATGCAGTGTTTTTGGTATCAGAGAGCTGTGAGCCCAGCCAGATGGAGCTCCTTTTGCCTCTGGGTCCACACTGCTCCCACTGGGCTGGAGAACAGCTGGGGGGATCCACGGGAAGGTGACTTCCAATAACTACGACCCTTTCCTGCACTCTCCCGCCCACCCCCTTCCTCTGGGTGAGCTCACCCGTCTTTCCAGAAAGGCTGGTCAGCGGCAAAGCACTGCTGGACTCCGTCAGGGGATTTGGTGTCTTCATGCCTTCTCCATCAGCCACGGACACACTCATCTTTCAGAGGCTCTGGCACTCTGCCCACAGCCGCCTGGACCACGCTCTGCATTCCCCGAGGGCCTCTGTGGACACGCACGCTTGGCCGCAGGAGCCCCAGGTTACGCTTCTCGATCGCGACCTGCCTTGAACGCAGACGGAGGATGACCGCTGCACAGCGTGTTCACTATCCCACCTCACCCTAAAAGCTGGAGATTGTGGAGCAGCGCTTGGCCCCACAGCTGAGCTGCTCGTGAACCCCATCAGAGCACCTGGATTTTACACCTGGCTCCAGCTCCATTCAGTTTCCCGCCAATGCACGGGTGACGCAGGGGTGATGGCTACGAAGCTAGCTTCCTAACACCAGCGTGAGACCCCTGGGTTCAGTTCCCAGCCCCAGCCCCAGCCCCGCCCTGGCTGTTAGAGACATCAGGGGAGGGAACCAGAGCTCTTCTTGTCTCTCAAGTATCCTTGAAGCAAACTGTGATGGTAATGAAATAAGTAGAAGACGTATGCCATTCTCCCGTCATTGAGGGAACAAAGGACTTCTCTTCCGAGCCCAGGCTGATCAAGCCTTAGGGCTCACCAAGAAGATTTCCTAGAAGAATCACACAGGATGACCGCTGACCTGGCGTTTAGCAGACACCAATGACACAGCTATGTGGCAGTGCCTTCTCCAGGCCTGGCACATCTGCGCCTCTCTGCACACATGGAGTCCGTGTGCCATTGGCGTTATGACGACAGTGCTGCCTCCATTTCACAGATGGGTAGGCTGAGGTTCCTGGCACTGGGGGGGCGGGGCAGGGATTTGCATCGTTATCTGTCAGACTCCCAAACAGGCTTTCCTATCCCTCTACAGGTGTGTCACAGCCACCAAGGCAGGAGGAACAAAGGACAATGGCCAAGAGGTAGGATGTTAAGGTAGAAGGAAACACAGTCAAAGAGCAGTCCCTGAGACGTGCAGGGGCAGGAAGGGGTTTTGTGAACACGGGACTAGTTTCCAACCCATGATGATCTGTCCTCATGGGACAAAGGAGAGCCCTGCAAACAGATTCCACAGGCCGGGCGTGGACACGTGGGTGGGGCTGTCGAAAGCTCCAGCTCGGCCCAACCTCTGTCTACTGGCAAAGGCTCTCATGCAGGAGGGAGCATGGCCGGCTGGTGCCCCGGACATGGGGGAGGGAGAGGTTCTGGCCACACACCGACCGGCTGGTGGCTCTGACGTGCTGCTCCCCATAGGTCTGACAAGTTCTCCCTTGCCTGCGGCCAGCCACTGGACACGCAAGGACACCCAGGAAGGAAGCTTTGCAGCGTCGGGCCGGCCAGCGTCACGTGCCTGGGAAGCAACTTGGGGAACCACAACTCCAGATCTGTGTTCTTGATAGACAAGCGCTGGGGGGACCCTGGGAGGCGTGGCAAGCTCAGCAGGGGAAGGAAGTGATGGGCGTTACTGTTGCCAAGCAACTGGAGTCACACTTCACAGGTGTTCCCTCCTCCAGCTGGGACCGCCCCCTCGAGGGCGGGCTCAACGCTCCCACCTCACAGCTGGATCAAGTGAGAGCCCAGTTCACTGGCCTGTGGCCACAGAGCTACCAAGTGCTGGAGCCGGGGCTCAAACTCATCCCCAGCCTGTAAACCTGCATTCTTTACTCAGTGCTGTGCAGCGCAACCCAGGGAAGGAAGGGCAGGCTGGAGCCGGCCCTGGAGGAGGGCACTTGGGCTGGGCAGCAGAGGAAGCAAAGGCTGAGTGAGGAGTAGGGCCCCAGAACACCAGGTCACCGTAGGACACTCAGGCGGGTTCCACAAGAGAAGAGAGACTGAAAGGGGTCACTGCCTTCACACCTGGTGGAACTCCGGCCTGGAGCCCCGGCCTCAGAACCAGTTCCTGGGACACAAATGACGCAGGGCCACCCAGGAGGTTTCCATGGCAACAGAGCCCACAACACCTTTGCCCCCCTCCCCACTGGAGACACACAGATGCATCTGCCTGGTGGCTTCCCAGAGAGCAGAGTGATTTGGTGCCCCGGTCAACTGTTTCAGCGGGTTTGGAAAATGAAGATGCCAACTTGGCAAACGGGGTGGAAAGTGGGATCATGGAAAAAGACGCTAATGACGGCTGTCAGTCCCCGATGCCCATCTCCTCCGTGTGTCTCTCAAGCTCCCCTAGCACACAGGAGCCGCAGGGCTTGCCTGTCCCTCTCACTGATGAGAGATTTCCTGAAGGGGTGAGCAGTTTGCCCCGGTATCTGGGGCACAGTATATTGTTCTAAAATGAAATACTATTCAACCCTCCTCTTACCTGGGTTGCTAACAGCGCCTACGAGCAGCCCAAGGACACAGAACAGAGGGGAGGGCAGCAGGTGAAGCCATGTTCACCCCCTTGCCAGGGCATCAGTCACAAAGTGGACACCCAAGACGTGGCTGCAGTTGTTCTAGGTGTGTGGAAGCTTTCTTTGTTCATTTTATTTTTGTTTATGAGAGGCTTGGAGATGGAGAGAGAGAGATGGAGAGAGGCAGAGAGAGATGTTCCGTGGCTGTTCACTCCCTATGCAGCAGAAACAAACAGAGCTGGGTCAGCCCAATTCAGAAGCCAGGAAGTCAGTGCAGGTCTCCAACGCGGCAGCAGGAACCTGATCACTTTCGCAGCTATCATCACTGCTCCCCGGGGTCCGTGTTAGCAGGAAGCTGGAAGCAGGGGCAGAGCTGGGACCCACACCCAGGTACTCTGAAGATCAGACGCGAACATCCCAACCAGGCGCGTAACTGCCTCGCCCAACACCCACACTGCTGTTCTGAGTTTGCAATCAGCATTAACTTCAAAGTCTGACACCTGTGGGTTCAAACGCGGACTCGGCAACAGCTGTGTGGCCCGGGAAAATGACTTGAAGCCTGCAAGACTGAGCTTGCTCTTCGGTAGAATGGGGATTTGGTGGCACTTCACGTGGGCAGAGGCAGCGTACCGTGACACAGCACATTGTTAGCCCACTCACCGGTTTCCGTCCTGGCTCCTCCGCTTTCAATACGGCTCCTTGAGAATGCACCGGGGAGCGACCAGACGATGGCTCAAGTACTTGGTTCCTGCCACCGGTGTGGGAGCCCCAGATAGGATTCTGGCTCCCGGCTGTTGTGGCCATTTGGAGGAGGGAAGAGGCAGACAGAAGATGGTTCTGTCACTCTGCTTTCAAATACTGCTAGTCCACTTTTCAGTGCTGTAGCTAAATGGCCACACCTCAGAGCAGTTTCTTCGGGAGAGGCAGTGTTTATCCCATCTGATGGTTTGAGGTTACGGAATCGGTGGCCCCATAGTCTGGCACCTGCTGGGGGCTGGTCATGGCAGCTTACATTGTCAGCCAGGGAGGAGACACCTAGGCTGAACCTGAACCGAAACACTCCAAGTTCTCCCAACAGCCACTCCTGAGGCCATGCCTCCAGAGATCTCCCACCAGCCCCACCTCTCAGAGGCCATCATCAAAGCGAGCCTCCAGCCCTGGTCAGTCAGCCATTAAGACATCAGAGTTTAAACAGCTGCATGAGTTTGGGGAGGACATACCTCGCTGTACCTGTAAGACAAATAAGTAAATCCTTTCTTTAAAAAAAAAAAAAAAGCACATGATCCAATGATTCTGAACAAGCCCCATGAAGCCAGGTAAACCCAGGGAGGCAGGCCACTGACCACCCACAGCGCAGCCCCCTCTGCGCCAGCCCACCCTGCCTCCACACTTCCCGCCCCTCTTCCAAAATGATTCTTAGACCAGGAACTTGGAACAGCAATCTTGTCCCTTGATACAAGATGCTTTCTCCTTGGTGTCGCTCCCCCTCTTCGTGGAGGAACGACACAGGACCCTGCGCTGTTCTTTCGTCTGCTCGGCCCTCCCCGGGTTTGCTGCTGGTTCTTCCCGGGTTGGCTACTATCCCTTCCACCTCCGTGGAAGGGCAGTTCCCCCTGGCCACATTCCCCACTTCCGCAGGGGAGCGGCACACCGCCGGCCGGCTCTCTCGGGGGCTGCACAGGTGTTCCCTCAGGTGTTCCCTCAGATGTTCCCCTTAGATGTTCCTGGTGCATGCCGTCTCTCTCCTCCTTTATAGTCCTCCTCCGCCAATCCCAACTCGGCTGCCCACACGCCGAGTACGCTGCTCTCCTCCAACCAGGAGCAAGTCCTACAGTTCATTGGCTGAACTGGAGGCAGCTGTGTAGAAGCTGTTTTCTTCTCTCCCAGCGCCATATTGTGGGAGAGCAGAAGCATAGAATAAGTCTTAATTCCAGTAACTCAGTCCAGTCCGAATTGCTCCCCACACTTGGGAGTCGTCACACCACCCTCTGAGGACCCCAGAACTTGACTCTGCTGCGTCAGGCTGCCAACTCCATGGCTCAGGAGGGTCTACCCCACCAGAGGGCTCCAGGCTCCCCACCATCGCACACTCAAGGCTGATGCCCAAAGCACCAAGCAGTTCCAGGCTGATGTTAGTTAGTGCCCTGGGCTCAGGACTGCTTTCCAAGTGGAGGGGACATTGGTGATTTATTTTAATGATATGTTTTATTTATTTTGAAAGTCAGAGTTACAAAGGGAGAGAGAAAGAAAGATCCTCCATCTGCTGGTTTACTCCTCAGATGGCTGCGATGACCAGGGCTGGGCCAGTCCGAAGCCAGGAGCCAGGAACTTCATCCAGGTCTCCCATGTGGCCCAAACACTGGAACCATCTTCTACTGCTTTTCCCAGGCGCAGCAGCAAGGAGCTGGATCAGAAGCGGAGCAGCTGGGACTCGAGCCAGTGCTCACATCAGATGCCAGCATCGAAAGTGCCAGCTTTACCCTCTAATGCCACAGCACGACCCCAAATATTGGTGATTAAACATGTGCTATGATGGATGCCGGTTCGAGTCCCGGCTGCTCCACTCCTGATCCAGCTCTCTGCTATGGACTGGGAAAGCAGAAAACGGCCCAAGTCCCTGGGCCCCTGCACCTGCGTGGGAGACCCATTAGAAGCTCCTGGCTCCAGATCAGTCCAGCTCTGGCCATTGCTGCCAATTGGGGAGTGAACCCACAGATGGAAGACATCTCTCTCTCTTTCTCTCTCTTTCTCTCCCCCTCTCCCTTTCTCTCTCTCTCTGCCTCTCCTTCCCTGTGTAACTCTGACTTAAAAATAAATCAATCAGCCTTAGGGGAAAAAAAAAGAAGACACGTGCTATGGTTTGAATATGGCCCCTAAAGCTCATGTGTTGGACATTTAATCCCCACATTAAAAACGCTGTTACCACAAGGATGTTCCCAAAAGCCTACAGGAAATAGAGTGAGCTTACTTTGGGGCAAACATTCTGAAATCCATTCATATGAAGGTTCTCCATCGCGTTCATTAAAGATGCACATTGTGAGAAAACTATGCCTGGGCTTCAGACTACTTGCACCAAAAAAACTTTTCTCTCCATGTTTCCACAAACTTTTGAAGTCCCCTCTCACATTTGGAGGTGATCAGCATGCGAAGAGGTCACAAGGGGGTGGCCCCCAGGCTGGCATCAATGGCTTGTGATAAGGGAAGGAGACCCGGCAGGTGCGCCCGCTGTATCTCACTAGGGGCGCCGTCTGCCCTCTGATGATGAAGCAGGAATCCATCACCCAGCGCCAGGGCCCCAGCTCCGTGAGCTGCAAAGAGCTCTGTCGCATTTTGCAGTCCCGGCCCCTTGTTACAGCCACACCAAACGGACCGTGATTCGCACGCGGCTCCACATCCACGCCTCGCCACCAGCTCTGCTTTTTTAGGGCGATTTTGATTGACAACTATCTTATGAATTATGTTTTCCCCATCACCCCCAACCAACAGGCCATTGTTTTGTGCAAGCACTGCTGAGTCTAAGAATTATGATGGCCTGGGAACTGACCCGGTCCTCAGTTGAGGGAGAAGAAGTAGGTGGAGCCAGAAGCAAAGCTCTCACAAGGCCAGGTTGCCCACGCGTGCCACCGCCTGGTGCAGCCCCTGGAGCTATTTTCTGTCATGCTGGGGATGATTCTCCTGTTCTTCACATTCCTTGAATAAGGAAGCCCCCACACTTTTAGAAGTCCCCTGTCCAGAGATGAGGAGCACAAGGGCTTGGGGGCCTGGTGTCGCGGTCGGTGGCTGACGAACAGCACTGCCAGGTTCCGGAGAGGACCCCTATGCCAGCCTTGCTGTCCCAGGCCTCTCCCTGCTTTCCTTACGCTAACTGCAAGCCTCAGAGAACGTGACCGAGACCCAGGACCGTCCACAGCGGAGCCAGCAGAGGCGGCTGTGCTATGGTCAGCTCCCAAGCCCATACCTGCTCCTGCATGGGCCAGGGGCCTGCTGGACACACGCTAAGGAAGGTGCTGTCTAGAAAGGACAATGTGGGTTCAAGGATCCCCAAGGCAGAGGGAGGCGCCGTGAGGTCACAACAGCAGGAAGCAGGGAGCAGCCCTCGGCCTGCAGGTGCCATCACCACACTGCAGGGCACTGGGGCTGTGGGCTGGGGACACAGCCACTGGCAAAACGTTCCCCGGGCCAACAGAAAGCGGGGAAAATAAACACACGCCCTCCACAGCCCCACCAGGCCTCCCACTTGCTGAATCCAAGGGGAAGACAGCACAGGAGGCTAGCACAGAGCCCAGAGCCAGCCGGGTCTGAGAGGCACGTGGAGGACGCCCAGAGCAACTGCCAGAGGTCAGGTGTCCTGCCCGCCCCCTTGTCCAGACTAAGCCTTCGCCCTGAAGCCAGGGCTCCGAGCACCCGAGCACCCCCAGGCTGGGAGTGGGGCCCAGCCACTGCGGAGGCCTCGGGCAGCCGACTCCACGCAACAGAGCTCCCGAGGTCTCTCTGCGAGAAGGAGCAACTGTGCCGGCCACCTGGGCATGCTGTGAGGCCTGGACTCTCAGAGCCCTGGTGACACAGAGCAGGTGGGAGGCCCGGGTCCACCACCTCCTGCTCCCCAGGCCGGGGCAGCCCCAGAACAGCTGCAGCTGTAACCAGGTGGGAGAGCCTTGCTCACACACACGCAGAGCGGCCAAGAGGCCCTGGCGACCTGTGGTGACTTCTTTCAGCACCAGGGCTGCGATCCCACTGATGCCTCAGAAGGGGGACTGTGACCTCGAGGGACCCACTGCCCCAGGATGCGGCCAGAGTGGGAGGAGGGGATTCAACACCAAATGCCGCACCCCAAGAAGTGGCAGAAAGCTTACTAAAACAGACCCAAGAACGGGGATGATATCACATTGATTTTCTAGTCTGTAGAAGAAATTAGTGTGAATTTGCAGTTTAAAACACCCTCCTTTACCTGGGTTCAAAACCCGGCTCTGCTCCCCATCCCAGCAGCCCCTGGGAGACAGCAGGCGACGGCTCCAGTAGCTGGAGTTTCCCGCCTCGCACGTGCGGGCCTCCCAGCTCCCAGCTGGAGCTGAGCCCAGTCATCGAGGGCATCTGGGGGAGTGAATACGTTTATACAGATGCTCCTCAGCTTAAACTGCATTAAGTCCTGAAAAACCCATCGTAATTCAAAGTCAAGAACGCACTGACAGCCCCTAACCTGCTACATGTCACAGCTTCGTGGCCCAGCATGCTGCCCGGCATCAGAGAGAAGGATGGGACAGCCCCAGCCCCAGCAAACACACAGCTTTGCACTGGGAAGTGTGGTGCCCACTGCACGTGGACCACTCTCTCACCATCGTACATCGAAAAATCAAAATCAAACCATCAGGCGTCAGGATGGTCCATACCTGCATGGACTGGAACCGAGGACACGACCAAGCCAGGTCCTCCGCTCAGGGTCCTGGCAGACCTGAATGCAGGTGTCAGGGATGCAAGGTCTCCTTTGGGTTCAGGCCCCCTTCCAGCTCCCATGCTTGCTGGCAGACCTTACTCTCTCTCATGTGCACAGACCACTGCAGCTGCTTCTGCAAAGTGGCAGGTCCACAGGGAGCAAGACGACGCTCTTCTCCAACTTCCAGGCCCCCTCCTCACCCTCTGTCAGCTGCCCTCAGGCACACCTTCCTTTCTGATGAGCTTAATTACTTCTGCAAATCCCTCCACCTTTGCCTAAAGACAAAGGTGGGGGGAGATCCCAACGGCTGTGGCATATCCCACTGATTGGTAACAAGGGGCCGCACAGACTCACGGGAACAGAAGATCCAAGGACCTGGGTCTTTGCAGATCCTCTTGGAATTCTGCTACAACAGCGGGAGATGGAGAAGTGGACTTATTTTCGACGCAGATGAAATGAAACACATGACGCTCACTTATGCAGGGACTCTGAGACTCAAACGTCTTGCTCAAAACACCAGCTGTCTAGATTTCCTTGTAGGTCGTACAGAGAAGGGGACAGGGCCACTGGGCCACCAGGCAGGCCGCCTGTCTGATTCAGCACACATGGTTCAGAATCAGGGCTGTGGTCTCCTGGCACATGGTGATCTCACAGCGGGCAGATTCCCTCTGCTCACTTCCCTGCCCATCTGAGACTGCAGGGCAGGGCACTGCTGGGGCCCAGCAACCATGGTTTGTTTTTAACCAGCTGTTGTAGTCTCCAAAGAGATGGAGAAAATCAGATATTCAAAAACTGAAGCAGGAAACCAAAGAAATTTAACTTGTGAACAACAAAGAAATTTAACTTGTGAACATACAAGAGTATTTTAAAATGTTTATGAGTAAATGAAACTAAAAGATCAGTTTATTTTGGTGCAAAAACAGCTGGAAATCCACACATTTTGTTTCCTAACATGGATTTCCCGTGAACGTTTGGAGGGTCCTTCACATCCATGGATCTCAAACCACACCAAAATAAACTTATCCTTTAACTCCACTTTTGAAAAGAGATTTATTTATTTATTTGAAAGGCAGAGATACAGAGAGGAGAAAGAGAAAGAGAGAGATCTTCCATCTGTTGGTTCGCTCCCCAAATGGCCACAATAGCTGGGGCTGGGCCAGGCTGAAGCCAGGAGCTTCTTCAGGGTCTCCCACGTGGGTGCAGGAGCCCAAGCACATGGGCCATCTTCTGCTGCTTTTCCAGGCCTTCTAGCAGGGAGCTGGATCAGAAGTGGAGCAGCCGGGATTTGAACCAGCACCCACATGGGATGTCAACAACGCAGGCGGAGGCTTCACCTTCTACACCCCTTAATCCCACTTTTTTTTTTTTTTGACAGGCAGAGTGGACAGTGAGAGAGAGAGAGACAGAGAGAAAGGTCTTCCTTTGCTGTTGGTTCACCCTCCAATGGCCGCTGCGACTGGCGCGCTGCAGCCATTGCATCACACTGTTCCGAAGCCAGGAGCCAGGTGCTTCTTCTGGTCTCCCATGCGGGTGCAGGGCCCAAGAACTCGGGCCATCCTCCACTGCACTCCCGGGCTACAGCAGAGAGCTGGCCTGGAAGAGGGGCAACTGGGACAGAATTCGGCGCCCCGACTTGGACTAGAACCTGGTGTGCCGGCGCCGCAGGTGGAGGATTAGTCTATTGAGCTGCGGCGCCAGCCAATCCCACTTCTAAAGTACTCTGATACATATGGTATAAATGATAGTCCAAGTTGATACAAATCGAAATAATCCACTATGGGGTTTGTAAGGATTTCCATCTGTTGAAGTATACTGTGTGGCCCATGGATTATTTATATCTGCCAAGACTTAAGTGTTCCCTGTTTGTAATGAACACAGTTAGGTTTTGTAAAATCATAAGCAATTAGAATCCATCCCTCACACTTACACACGGAGACCAGCTGGGCCATGGTTGCTACATTGTAACAATAAAAACATCTTTGTGAGCCATGATTACTGGGGATTTATGGAAGTGTCTGGCACGAGACCGAAAGGTCTGAGTTCAAGGTCCTGGCCTGCCTCCTTGTAGCTCTCACTGGGCAGACCAAGTGTGCCTCCCTGCATGGGGTTTAGACACATGATGGAGCATAGCAGATGAATCACTTCTCAGAGCCCAGCTTCTCCATCCCTGCACCTGACCAGGAGGTGCTGTTCACGGGCGCCCGGGGTTCTACGAGCACCTCTTAGAGTCTGTGCCGCGAGTTGCAGTCAATCAAACAGCATCACACCCCTGCGTAATAGCCCATCACTGCTGTGTCTCATTTGGTAGCCACCAGCAACCCACGGCTCCCAAGCCATCTGCAACGGGGCTGATCTGAATGGAGCTGTACTGAACGGATAGAACACATGTCAGGTTTCACCGATGTCATGCAAAGGAAACAACCTAGAACATCTTCATTCTCTGTGTCCACCACGGGCAAGCACAACGCCACGCAGATGCTCTGTGAGATACAAAGTCTGCAAACGAGGTGATGGCCAAGTTCAGAGTCCCAAGCATGGCTCATAATGCGTCCCACGTGGAAGGCACTGAGGGGTCACGTTCCACCATTCTCGGAACAGAACTCAAATGCCTGAGTGTGGCTCACAGCACCCAGGGTGACCCCGATCCCTCCCTCACACCCAGCCCAGGCCCGTGCCGGGGTCTCTGCACCCGTGACTCCAGCCTCCTGGAATGTTCCCTCCTCGGTGACTGCTCAGCTGACTCATTCTCCTCCTTCAAGCCCAGCCTGTCACACCCTCAGCTGGGCCTCCCAGGACCACCTGATCCAAAGCATGCCACCCGGTGAACCCTTCCCCCGCCATGGATTTCTCCCAGGTGCCCCCTGCCCTCTTGAGGACCTCATCCAAGTACCTGGTCACCTGCTGAACACTGAGTCCCCCACTCGAAGTATACAAGGGCAAGGACCTTCCCCATCTCATCCAGTGTCATATCCTGCACTCGGGGCCCAAGCCATAGCCGTTCCTCATCCAGGGTTTCCTTCCTTCCTTCATTTATTCATTCATGAATGGAGAGGAAACCACGCGCGCAGAGGCAGAAGTGCCGGCCAGGACCCGGCCAGGACCCAGCCAGGACGGCGACAGCAGCCGCAGCGTCTGGCTCCAGGTGCTGCCTGTTCCTGGCACCGTCCTGCATGATCCTGGCAGGGGGGATCTGAGATAGCATTTCAGCTCCCCTCCCGCCAGCCGCATGACCTTGCACAAAGCCCTTCACTGTTCAGTCTCCATCTTCTCCGAGACCAGGGCTGCCTTAGACGTCAGGCAGGTGAGAGCTCTGTCACCCAGGCAGCCCCAGCGGTGGGTGTCTTCTCCAAGGGGAGGCATCCTTCTTATGCCCTTGGGTGTCACCCCACCTAGCACAGGGTTGGCTTGAGACCGGTGCCCAGACTGCTGGGTGGAAGACGGGATGCTAGAAACAAGCCCCAGGAGCACACAGCAGTGGCCCTGGGGGAAATCTGATCTCTCTCCCGTTGCAGCCTCCAACAGACACCCCGTGTCCTTCCCAAGAGAAGGGAGAAGGACCCAGAGCTCCAGTGAAGCTGAGGATCCTGAACAGTCCCAGGTTGTCACAGCTTGTCCAGGTGTGCCCAGGTGTGCCGCTGAGTCTGTGACTATCAGACTCCTGGTCTGTGGGTTGAGTAGGGTATAAAAGGCCACGGTTGGGGCCAGCACTGTGGCACAGTAGCCTATGTCTCCTATGTCATCCCATATGGGCTGCAGCTCATGTCCTGGCTGCTCCTCTTCAGATCCAGCTCTCTGCTCTGGCCTGGGAAAGCAGTGGAAGATGGCCCAAGTCCTTGGGCCCCTGCACCCACATGGGAGACCTGGAAGAAGCTCCTGGCTCCTGGCTTCAGATCAGCCCAACTCTGGCTGTTGCGGCCATCTGGGGAGTGAACCGGTGGATGGAAGACCTCTCTCTGTCTCTCCCTCTCTCTGTAACTCAAACTCTCAAATAAATAAATAAAATATTTCTTTAAAAAAAAAAAAAGGCCACAGTCAGCATGGAGAGCTGGGAGAGGCTTTGCTGTACTGCCAGCAGGCGTGTGCTCCCTACTCTCTGCAGGTCCTCCAGACAGGAGGCCAGGGCCACGCCCAGCCGCACGTTCTGACAAACAGGCTCAGGATCTGCGGACCGCACCTGGAGCCAAGGGGAGAGAGAGGGGCAGGGGAGCTGTGGGTTGGCACTACACAGTGTCAAAGTCAACAAAATCAGCAATTATTCTCTGCAACAAGGATTTCTCAAGACGGGCAAGGAAGGTGGCTGGGGCAGGAGTAGGAAATGACTTCACGGGGAAGGCTCTCGCCCATGTGTGAAAGGCACAAGGCTGGCCTTTGTGAGGCTCCTGGCTGCTGTTCCCACCGCTCTGAAGTAGAGGCTCGGAGCTGGCCAGGCGGCCCGTGCGGCGCCATTGTTCCCAGGACTCGCTACTGAAAGGGGCATTCACACAAACCCCGCCCACGCACGGCCCTGTCAGAGGTGTGCACGCGACCCAGCCGCACCAGGTGCGCCGCGGCACCACGTCCGCCCGGCTCACCTGACCCAAAGCCGGAATGCGACCTCTGGTCACTCCACAAACGCAATCCTAGCCACTCCCTATAGGGAGTGGGGCTATAGCGGGCAGATAGCAACACGCACACATTTATATAATCGATTAGAGAAATCTGTGAAAAAAGAAAAACAAGCCAGCTGTCGCTGGAAAAGGTGTCTCTGGGGCGGGTGTTCTGTGCAGCTGGTTACACCACATCCTGAACCATCACCAGTTCAGCGTCCCGGCTGCTCCACTTCCGATCCAGCTCCCTGCTATGCGCTGGGAAAGCAGCTGAAGATGGCCCAAGTCCCTGAGCCCCTGCACCCACAGGTGAGGCCTTGATGAAGCTCCAGGCTCCAGGCTCCCGCCCGGCCCAGCCCCAGCCATCTGGGGAGTGAACCAGTGGATGGAAGCGCTCTCTGGCTCTCCAACACAGGCTGGCTGCGGAGCCCGGGCCCACCCACCACGCGCTGTAAGAGCTGTGACATCACAGGGTGCAGGGCCAGGACCCTGATGGAAGCTAGCACGCCCAGGCCGGCGGGATGCCACCTTCTCTGCAGATCACCAAAATCCAAGACTGCGGTGGACAACGCCAGGGTGCCCCGCCTGATCACCGCCCCTCCTAGGGGTCACTCCGAGACCACGGTGAGAAGCGGGTCCCCAGGGTGTCCTCTGGCTCGCGGGCCAGAGAGAACGCACCTCAACACCACGTCAAGACAATACAGCTAGAAATCCAACCCCACTCCGGGCTTCGCCTGTCCCCTCCTGGGTCCACGCACCTGCCCCTGCGCCCCCGGGCCGGGGTGGGCAGGGGATCCCGACTCAGCCTCTATTTCTGGACGCAGCATCACTAAAAATACCTCGGCCCGCGCATTCGGCCACGGCCCCTTCTGACCCAGGCGGACCGCGGCGCCGGAGGAGGGCGCGGGGCGGGGCGGGGCCGTCCGCGCTGACGTCAGCGCCGCGCTGCGCGGGGGGGCTGCGGGGGGCAGCCTCGCGCTGCGATTGGCTGGCCCGGCGCGGCCGCGCGCGCGGATTGGCCGGAGCGGTTTTCGAGGGAGTCCCGCTCGCCGATTAAAGCGGGCGCGGCGCCCTCTGCGCGCAGAACTCTCCTCGCGGTGTGAGCCCGGCCGGCGATCCTACGTCCCCTGCCCGGGAAGATGGCCAAGGTGGCCAAGGACCTGCGCGCAGGAGCTCAGAAGGTGAGCGGGGAGCGGGGTGCTGCGCCGCTGGAGTCTTCTGGAGGTGGAGAGGAGGGGGCGCCGGGACCCCGCTCCGCTTCGTCGCTGGGTGCGGGTCTCGGGGAGCGCCCTCGTCCTCGGGGAAACTTGTATTTTGTGGCCCTCTGGGGCCAGCCTTTGCCTCCGGCTCCCGACGCCCGGAGAGGTGGACGCTGCGGCCGGGGTGCGCCGCGCTGACCACGGGGTCACAGCTTCTGCCGGCTCCGCGCACACAACCCCTTCTTTACCTGGTGTCGCGTCCCCCTCGGAGCCTGGAAGGTGGACGCGGGTGGACAGCGGGTGGACGGCTGCAGGAGGGCGCAAGCCGCCCAGCGCGCACGTACCCCACCTGAGTGCATGTTGGGGCGGGCACAGGCTGGAGCCCCGGAAGGCGTGGGGCTCCGAAGGGAATGTATCCAGGGAGCTGGGGTTCCCGCAGGCAGCGGTGTCATTGAAGCCTCTAGCGCTCCGCCCCTGGGCCGCGCCCCCTCTGAGAGCCACTTCTCCTGCCCTCAGTTTCTTTGCTATCGCGAGGGTGACTGCCACGGTGACACTGTGGCCCCAGCTCCCAAAGCAGCCACTGCTAAGTTCTGATTACAGCTGGGGTTTGGTCCTGCAGGGCCATCTGCCACTACCTGTGGGGCCAAATGAGAGAGAGAGAAAGAGAGAGAGAGAGAGAGGTGGAGAGACAAGGTCAGGATCAAAAGCACACACGCCGGCCACTTGGCGGCCTGGCACTGCAGTTGTTCCCTTCTGTTGATGCCTGTCCCAGGGCCCTCCCCTGCCACGGATCCACCCAGGCAGGTTTCATCCTGGCCTCTCTGGAATGCACCGTGCCCCTTGCCCACTCTCGGTGGGGTCACGTCATCTCCCCATGGAGTCTAGGCCTGTGGCCGGGCACCGGGTGGTGCCGGCATCATGTCCCTCCATGTTGGCAGGAGTCCCCCTGGCTTGTCACGGCTCTAGCACCCCAGCGGGTCACCTAGGGTGTCTGTCCACTTGTGGCATGCGGAACTCGTGAGACCCGTGTGTCTGGACGGCCTCCCCATCCCAGGCAGAGGAGCGGAGCTGTGGTGTCCTTGGAAAGGGGGTGAGCGGGGGGCGCTGGGAGTCAGAGCTGCTCACTGGCTGGCTTGGGAAGCGACACCCCCAAGGCCTGCCTGTGCCTTGCCTGGACGGGCCCTTGTCCTCCTTCTCCTTTGCACAGGAGACTGCAAGGATCGGATTAGGGGTGGGGCGTGCCCTTGTCACTCTCCATTGCCCACTTCCTTGGCCTGCAGAGGGTTGAGGCTGCACTGAGACTCACCTGCAGACTTAGACAAAGAATGCAGTAGGTACTGATGCGCGGATTTTTTTTTAAACACCTCTGGAGAAAGTAGCAATGAGTCAGAAGATTGCCACTTTGTAGAATAAGTGGTGTCTTCTGCTGTGGCCCAGGAGTGCAGTGGAGGATGGCCCAAGTACTTGGGCCCTGCACCCCATGGGAGATCAGGAGAAGCACTTGGCTCCTGCCTTCGGATCAGCGCAGTGCGCCGTCCACGGCAGCCATTGGAAGGTGAACCAACAGCAAAAGGAAGACCTTTCTCTCTGTCTCTCTCTCGCACTGTCCTCTCTGCCTGTCAAAAAAAAAAAAAAAAAAAAAAAAAGAATAAGTGGTGTCTTCAACTAGCAGTCCAGGGAAGGGAGCAGCTGACACCCCCTCCCACCCCGCCGTGGGTTTTAAGTGTGCTGTGTGGGATCAACAGCTTGCTAAAGAGGTTTCATTGTGTGTTTACTTTTTGAATCTCCAATGGTGGGGGGGGGGGGTGGATTTTTTTTTTTTTTAATAGCATTTAGCCTCTGGATGCATAGTCAGACTTGGAGATTTTGAAACAGTTTCATAGACCCTCAGAGCAGCAAGGGACCTATTTACAAAATGAGAAACAGCTTCAAACGGACCCTGTGGCCACTGCCCAGTGCCCAGGGCAGCCCCAGGAGCCCCCAGTAGCTAAAAAGTCATGAAAATTCTTCAAGGGAGAAGATGAGAGCCCAAAGTCAGGGCAGCCCCAGGCGGGCTGAGGGACAGTCTGGCCCAGAGAGGCAGAGATTAGGAACAGCTCCCGACCGCCCTGTCGTGAGCTCAGCCAGGGGCTCCCAGTGGCTGTCCTGGGGCCATCATTTGTTTTTCTGGTAGGAAAGAGAAGTTTGCTAGCACAGAGCGTTCTCTGGGAGCCGTGGAATGGCCAGCATTCCTGGGTGAAAGAGGGCCTCGAAGGCCAAATGCCATTTCCCTTGCTGGGACGAGTCACTGTCACGGCTGCATTCTAGTGTTTGCTAAGAATGCTGGTGACACAGACAGGCTGTGGCCTCGTGTCTGGATGCAGATCTCGGTGCCCGGCTCCTAGCCGTGTGCACCCCAGCGAGCTGGTGAGCGGCCGAGTCTGTGCGCCGGCCTCTCCTGAAAGTGGTGGAGGCGGCACCAGCTTTTTGCCTCCCAGAGTGGCCGAGACAGTTAGCAACCTGAGTCTGTAAAAGGCTTGCTCTCGGGGGACGCTCCCAGGGTCGTCCCCGGTGATGTGTGGGTGCTGGAAGGAGCCCTGCTTACAACTGTCCCATCTGCAGAGCACCCAACTGTCTGTGCCCGAACCTAAGCCAGCGGCCCAGCCCCGATACGCTCGGGCAGGGCCCAGCGACCCGGCCTGCCTTCTCCACCCCCACACACAGAACCTGCTCACAGGCATCAGGGGCCCTTTCTGAACACAGATTGGCAGACGCTGAACATTCCACCCTGGGGGTGGAGAGACGTAGGCCTGGAAGGGGCCTGGAGCTGACTGTCACTCTTGAGGTGGGGACACGGAAGCCCAGAGAGGTGACCTCCTCGGGAGCGGTCACTGAGAAGGGGTGTTGACGCCTGCTAGGCTCTGCGGGAAGCCCTGTGCATCAAGGAGCCATTCTCAGGAATTTAGGCAGGCCCAGAGCAAAGAGATCCACAGCACATGTCTCCTGCCTGCGCGTGCTGCCCGGTTCAGCCCCACCCTTCCCCCCAGCCGCCCAGCCTTCCTGCCCGCCAGGTTAGTCCCACCTCTTGTACTCAGCTCTTCCTGCCTCCGCCTCCAGTTCCTGCAGGGTGCACAGCCGCGGGCACGCTGCCCGGGTGAGCCGGTCCAAGATAAACACAGCTCCTCCAGAATTGTCCTGGGCTCCCTCAATCTTGAAACATATTAAGCTGTCACTTGGGGACCGTAACAGCCAAGGCGCTGGAGACATGCCCATAGGTGTACGAGCCCTTGGCTCCAAAGAGAGCCGTGTTTAAAAGAAGGGGGATGAAAAACTCTCCGTGTCCGTGTAAAGGGTCTGCGGAAGCAGGTGCTGCAGGCACTCCCTTGTACATGGCAGGTCCTCGTGCAGGTGTGCAGGTGTCTGAACAGGTGGGGCCGGAGTCACGGTTAACTTTCACCCGGGTGTGGGTCCCTGGGGTGCCAGGGCTCTTGGGCTCTGATCTAAGGGGTCCAGTCGCAGCTCCCCTGCACAAGTGCGCATGGCAAGGTGGGAAATGGTTTTGGTCTTCTCCTCCGAGAGAACCGGGCAGCCCCTCTGTCCACGTTAACTCTCCAACAGCGGCCAGGAAGGAACAGAGTGAATTCAGCAGAGACTGGGCCCAGGAAGGGGGCGCTGTCACGCAGGCTGCTGTGGGCTGCCCCTCCTTCACATTCCAGCCAGGAGCGAAGGAGGGGGGCAGCCGTGCGCTCCCCAGCAGAGACGCCGTTCGCCCCCGGGAGGAGAGCCACGCTTCCGTTCCCACTCACATCCAAGACAGTTTGTGTACGGCAAAGCAGAGACTGGCCCCAGTGAGTCACAGACCTAGGGGGCTCTGAGTGTCCCCAGCGTGCATCCACAGCCATGTCAGTACTAAGGACGCGTGTGTGGCAGGGCGACTGACTCACCGCAGCAGCGGCTGGCTGTGCACGTGGGGCAGGTCACTTCCCTAGGAAGGGGCAGAGTTTGGTGAGAACCAGGCTCCCATCCGCCTCTGTCCCGCTGGCCTCCCCTTGGCAAGAGGCCATCTCTCAAAGAGAGAATGATTATGGCAAACAAAGCCCAAAGCTCCACGCCCCTGGGAGCAGGCAGCGGAGTGGCTCACCAGGACCTCCCCAGGGGGAGTGACAGCCGTCCCTCTCCCTGGTCCTTTATTTGGAAACATCGCCCCCTCTTTTAATCTGACAACAGCAAGAGGATTTGGCCACCAGCTGCCCCGACCTCAGCAGGTGCGGGACCGCCAGCCCCTTCCATGGGAGCCCCATGAGCTGACGGCATTTCTGCCCCTCCCAGGAGCATGTGGGGTGCCCTGGAGCACAGAGCGGCGGAGGCCTGCGAGACTGTTCTCCATCAGACGTTCATGGGCAGAGTTACACAGGAAGCTGGGTCACATGTATCAGCCATGCGGACATATTTGATAAGGAAGCTGTGTTGTCACAAAAATAGAACCGAGCATCTGATTATGGAGCTTTGTTAAAACACAACTCGCACACTCCTTGGCTCCTGCCGGCTCTTTTACACGACAAGCAACTGCCTTCCGTGTTTCCCCAGAAGGGCTGTGTTTGTTCTTACATCCATTATGCACGCGGCTTCTGCCCTCCGTGAGGACAGCGTGTTTGGGCATCGGGAGGCCACAGGACAGACGCGTGACTGCTCCCTGCATGTTGGCGCCCTCGGCCTGCAGGACATCTGTGCTGTACAGGAGCACACAGGTTGCAGGACGCGGAAAACACCCCAGCTGAGCCATGCCGCGGAGTATTGCTAGAGTCCCCCGCTGTTCTAGAACAGACTCTCGCGAGAGGCTGATAGCGAGTCCTTTTACACAGTCACACATATTATCCTGACGTTTGAAAAACAACACTGGGGCTTCCAGGAAATTCTGGGCTGGGCTGAGCGTGGCCTCGGACTGGGCATCTCTGCACACCTGCTCACGCCTGACTCCGGGGGCCCCCAGCTGGGGCAGCTTTAAAAGACAATGAGGTTGCTCAGGGCAGAGAGAGCAAAGGCTGCCTTTGGGCGTCCCTGTTGAGAAGCACAGAGGAGCGTGGGTTTGTTCGTGGACTTTTTTCCCCCTCTCTGGGAACTGTGTAAGATCTCTAGAGACAGACGCAGGCCGACCAGTGTCTGACAGAGCTGAGCAGGGTCTTGCAGTCTCCTGCTTGTTGGGGCTGGGACTTGAGGCAGGAGGACACTTCTGCAGGTCTGGGATATGAGTGGGTGGGGCCGGGAGCAAAATGCACAGACAGCATCTTTTGTGAATGAAGGAGGCGGGCGTCGGCTCTAGCGTGTCCTGACTCTGCGCCGGCCTCGAACCTCAGCGGACCAAGTAAACATTCTGGCTGTGAACTGGGCTTCGGCCACAAGGTTCAGGGCTCCTGTGGAGGCGTGGTTAAACACACAACACCTGCAGGCACAGAGGTGTGGTGTGACCCACGGTTCCGCCATCGGCCAGGCCTGTACACTTTGCCCAGGGGCCTCAGTCATTCGGGCCTCCAGCCCCTCATCTGCAGTTCTCATTGGAACTCAGATTGTGCGAGAACCGGTGTGTGCTGCCTGGATGTGCAGCACGTGCTCCGGGAGCGTTCCTCCCTGCTGTCGGGGTGCCCGCCCGTCAGCACTGCAGGGCCGTCCCACGGCCATCGCGTGCTGGAGTGTGAAGACCTAGCTCAGGTCCCCTGCAGCGCACACAGTGCACAAGATACCGGACAACAGCACCTTCTCTCTGGCGCTGAACGTGGACTTGGCCACAGCCACGCTCAGGCCATGGGGGCCTGCTCGGTGCCCTTTCCAGGGCAGCCCTCCCCTCACCTGGTGTCAGCTGCTGACATGGCCTCACTTGTGGGGGGACTCGTTCTTGCTTCTCCGCGTGGGGAGTATTTATCTATCTAGTATTTATCTGTCGTTTGTGAGTGCCGAACACAGGACAAGTAGGGAGCACTTGGGTCTGATCTTCAGGGTGGTGGAATCTGTTTATCCTAAGGCAGGAGAGAGACCACGGACGGTCACTGTGTCCACTGTGCCCCATGCTGTGTCCTAGCCTCACCCCCGACACACACGCCCACCCTCGGAGCCATGACCCAGCCCCACAGTGAAACAAGGAAGTCAGGTTAAGAGTTCTCCTCCCAGGTAGCACATTTCCAACAGAGCCCTGGGGAAGAAGACAGCAGAGGCAATGGGTAGAAAGAGGCCCCAGGCCAGGAGCCCTCTGCCAACTCAAGTCCCACCAGTAATCAGTACCCCCTACCCTAGCCTCTTCTCACAGAGCGGTGGTGGTAGACCAGTTGTCTAGACTGAGCAGGTGGCCTGAGACAGCTGCACATTGTGGTGGTGGTGATTTTATATATATGTGTGTTTGTGTGTATGTATGTGTATAGTGTGTGTGGGGGGGGGTGATGCTGATGTCACAGACACCAGAGGACGGGGCACACAGCAAGGGCTCCTGGCTGACGATGCCCTTAACAAGAGAGCATCTATTTGGGCCGCATGACTAAGTGGCATTTCTCGGTACTGATGCCTGAGGCTGCCCACCAAGGTGACTGACAGGGGACACCTGCCGGCTGCAGAGTTGGAAGGAAGGGGGGCCCATCTCCTCCCAGGACAGAGCCGCCGCCGCAGCCAGCCAGCCTCAGGGCCCCACCCCCCACCCCCGCCAGTGCCCCTGTTGAGGGGATGCAGCTGTGATGGGGTCTGTGGGTCAGCTCTGGGGGCCTCTCTGTGCTAGAAGTATAGGAGGGGAACTCTGTGGGAATCGCACTGGTGGATAGAAGAGAGGGTTTGAACCAGGGGTCAGGGCGCAGAACTCAGGGTTGTCAAGGAACTCAGTGGTGCGGAGTCTCCACATCCCTCCCTCCCCCACGGAAACGTGAAGTTTCCCGTGACAGTGGATGAAGGCCAGGCTCCAGGAAGCCTCCCGGGTGTTTCCCGAGCATCCGCTTATGGAGCTGAGCCCCGCCCTCAGCACGTGACCAGACCCCTCCCTGCTCTGACGTGACCCTGCTCGCAGCCCTGTCAATTCTGCTCCTTAATCACATAAAGGCTGTGGGGACTGAGTTGCAGAATGCATTGTACGCCAGTGTTTGACTGTTGGTGCCCTGTGCAACTTCATCTTCTGCATCCAAAACTCGGTCCTGAGAAGAGGTACATCCACGGAAGACAGCCAGAGGAGCCCAGACACTCCCATCCAGAGAAAGCTTTAGCAGTAGCATACACACCTGCATACACATGTACCTACGTGTACACACATGCACCTGTAATAGAGACCTCAGGCTCTTACAGGCAGCACACTGGTTCAAATCCCAACCCCGCCACTTACATCGTGTTCCTCCAGTAAACTGTATTTGCTCTGAGCCTCAGTTTCTTGGTCAATAAGATGGGCCTAAACGTTGCTTCTTAGCATAGCACTTGAGGTAGAAGGAATGTATGCTGAACAGAGTTAGCGTCACCATTGAATAAGCTCAGGAGAGTAACATGGTGAACAGAATGGAAACTGTATGTTAATGCCTCCTGCTTACTCACTTCTCTCGTGGCCACCTTCTAGAACTGCTCTTGCCCGGTGCATTTATTCGATTTTGCACCAGGGACTGAGCTGGGAAGTAGAGACACAGAGGAAAGGAACCTGGTTGCAGGAAAGCAAGAAGCTACGAAGTCATCAGAGAAGCACTGTGGTTTGCGGACAGGCCCAAGGTGCAGGAGGGGCTGGGGGAGAGCGGGAGAGGGGCGCTCGATCCCACCCCTGGGGGCGTCATCCAAGTGTCCCCTGAGCTGTTAGTCCGGGTGGCGCCTGGCAGACCTGATGGCCGCGGGCTCCCTCCCATCCGAGGTCTCACTTGGGGACCACCCTCCGTCTTGGGGTGTGTGGAGAAGTACACCAGAATGCACACCCCAGGTCCTGTGTCCCTGAGTGTCACCTTTGAACTCAATCGATCATTAGAAGGAAAAGAAGCCCCGAGGCGTGGGGAGGGCAGTCAGCCTCTTGAAATCCAGGAACTGGTTAGCAAGAGCCACAGCCTCCCGTCACAATGGCCCTCGCGCCCAGTTCCGACCCCAGCTCTCAGACTCAGCCTGAAGGCGCCCCACCACCACCACATTTCACAGCAGGTGGAGCTGGCCTGAAACCCACCTGGCCCTGGGTGATCGTTCCTGGTTTCTGTCCTCTGCATTAAACAGAGGAAAAAAGACCCCAGGGCATCCCTGTGCTTGCAGGACCTGAGGAAGGGGTGAGGTTGATGGAAGAGCTCTGCTCCCTCAGCTCTGCCTTCCGACCCAGCCACGGGCCCAGCCGTTCCTGGGGAGAGCCACACCGGTCGTCACGGCCGCTGTGCCTTCCCTGGACCTCCTCCTGCTGGAACTGCCTGCCCACTGCACATCGCAGCAACCGAAGTTCATTTTCAAGGGTGCAAAGGGCCTTTGACAGTCTAAGTCTCCCAGTGCTGGTGCACAGAAAAACAGGGATTAGAATTCTGGTCTCAGAGGGTTTTTAAGATTCCGTGTTGCTTCCTGAACCTTAACGTGGGCTCAGGCTTGGCGGCAGGGGCCGTGAGGAGCACTCGCCACTCCAGGAGGGGTGTCATTTCATTGTTAGAAAGCTCGCTCTCATTTTAGGTTAAAATCTCTCTCTCTATGTCTTCTTATTGCTTCTTTGGTAGGCTTAAGCCTGCATTGGCCTCGTAAAGTCCAAGTTCCACTCTACCTGCTAAGTCACATGGTAGGTCACAGCTAAGGTCAGAGCATGCGTTTCTTGGGTCACTGCCCACCTGCTGGGGGGCCTGGCACCAGCTGTTGGCCAAGTGAGCCAGACACTGCCAGTTTTCTGGGATTCGTGCCAGCCCCTCCATTTAGACAGGGTCTGTCCCACCCCTTCCACCCTCACCCTGGTGGGAAGGCCACTTCTGTGCCACCCAGCTTCCTGCTGCTCAGAAGTGGAAGATGTGGCCAGAGACAGGGAGTGGGCATCAAGAGAATTGCAAAGCCCGGTCACACACACTGGAGGAGCCAGAGCGTTCCCTGCACAAGGCACCTGCCTTCCAAAGACAAATGGAGAAGGGATGGACTCGGAGAAGGCTACGGAGGCAAAGAATAACCTTGGTACAGACAGGAGATCCCAAGTTTAAAAACAACAACCTGCAAAGGTATTGTAGCCCATTCCCACATGGGGCACTGGAACCATCGGACCCTCAAATTGTGTCCTGACTTTTCCATCTAGTGGGAGTGCCCCATAAAACTGGATATGACAGCTGGCCCCCAAATGAACTCAACTCTCTTTAAAAGATGCCCCTGCGAAGGTGGAAGGCCATCGAGAGAGGGGAAGTACTCACAGTTTGTGTTTCTGACAAAGGCTCATATGCAGAACGTACAAACGGCTCCTACACAGCAACATAAAGAGCTAAGTTTTGAAAACAGTGAGCGAGGCGCTGCCTGGCTGATACACACAGGAGGCGCTGCTCAATCGGAACACGAGGGGACGGCGAATGCTGAGGACGCCAAGTGCTACAGAGAATGGGGAGCCCCTGGAACCCACACTCGTCTGGGAGGGCGCCCCACGCCACAGCCATGTTGTCTAACTGTGTGACAGCTCCCGACAGAGCCAATGTGCACCTGCTCCATAGCCCAGTGACTTCACATCTGGGTAGCCAAGTATCCAAGAGAAAGGAGCAAGGATATCCACCAGGAAAACCCTCAGCGAGCATATTTAGGGCCGTTTTATTCCTAATGCCATTGAAATCTCCCTCAACAAGAGAACGGAAAGGAAAAATCACTTTAAATTTAAATAGCTTTAGAACTCTAGCATGTGCAACAGCATGAGCAGCCTTAGCCATGACAGACAGAAGCAGGCAGAGCGTGCACACTGTGTAAGTCCCTCATCTGGCATTCAGGGCAGGAGGAGGGATCGGATCCACGGTGACAGGGAAGCGTGATGGCCGTCCCCCTACGACGGGCGGCGCTGGGCCACGCAGGGGCACACAGCGACTTCTGGCCGCTCCCAAGAATCCCGCACCTTTGCGTGGTGCTCCCGTGGGTGTGTGAACTTGTACTGCAGGTGCACCTCCCCTGGAAGACCCGCCCACACAGCGTCTGATGAGCAGCTGGAAAGTACAGATTGTGAGGACAGCTGGGCTGAGGACCGGGCTGCTTGGTGCAGCCTCGGGGGTGTCTCCGTGATGGAGACCCTGTCCCTGGACACCCTCGCCGGCCCCTCAGTTCGCCTACTAGCTGCCTCTGTGACTCGTGGAGCAAGATGAGAGCTGAGGGTGCAGAGCCAGGTTGCGACAGGAAACGGAAGGCAAGCGAGAGAGCTGCGGAAGCAGCAGCCTGGCCAGCCCTCGAGCTGGGCGTGGCCACATCTGACCCACAGGAAGACCCTCCTCCCCAGCGAGAACTGCAGGCAACAGGCCCCCATTCCTGCCCCCGCTGCAGCCCTGACCTGGCAACACAGGGGCCCTAGGACAGACTCCAGCCGTGTCCCTGGGCTGCGGAGGCCGTTGGCCTGGCTCAGAGAACCATGGCAGCCACAGTCAGCAGTACTGATCCCCGAGAGAAGTGAGCTGGGGGCCGGCGGGAAGCTGGCCACTGCGCGTTCCAAGGAGTGCGAGCTCAGAGCATGATCTGTGTCTCGGGCGTGATGAAGGTTGAGAGCGAGCAGGGCCAGTGGAGACGCTCCATGAGCCACGTCCCCCGACTCAGGAAAGCGCTGGAATGCTTGCCAAGCACACACCCTTTGAAGCACAGGGAATTCTGAGCAGGCCGGGCCCGGGCGCGTCTCCTTATCCTGACGACTCAGGGCCGAGCTCCCTGTTTCAAAAACGCTTTGCATCAGCACCTCCCAGTTCTCTGCAAGTTCAGCCAAGTCCTTGACACGGTGCTGCCCACACCGCGAGGAAGCAGCCGACCCATCTGTCTATGCAGAGTGCTGCTGGGAGGAATGGCTTTTAAAATAAGCTGTTAAAATGTGGATGGTCCAATGAATCACCTGAGTTCTGCTCTTTACCTGGCTAATAGAGAAACTGCCTCTCTTTTCCCAGCATCCCCTACTGCTCAGAGCCAAGACACTAGCAAGGCCAGCCCTGTCGTGCCCTTGACCATGGGGGCCAGCATGGAAGCCTTACTCTTGCCTGGGGCCTGCCAGCCACTCTGACCCAACCTGAGCCAGGCCCCAGGCCTGGTGGGGCCTCCCTCTCTCCTCATCTTTACAACCAGCCCATTTTGTAGGTGAGAAAACTGAGACTCAGAGGGGCAGGTTATGTAAGTTGCAATGGTTACATAGTTAACGATGGACAGGAGTCAGATGCAGGAAATTCAGCCCACAGCACCTCCCTCTGTGTCTGCCATGTTCTCAGTGTGCGGGAGGCGGAAGCTGTGAAGCTGGTGTCGTGACACTGCACAGAACAGCAGCCAGGGCTGAGGTCAAGGCCAGCAACCCCGCCTTGCACAGAGCTCCCCTGCGCCCTGTCTTCAAAGCATTCCCAGGGTGGGAGTGCTTCTAGAAGGGCGGTGTTCAGCACAGTGAGTCTGCAGAGCTGAATGGTGCTCACTGCTGGGCCAGAGCTTTCGCAGTGTCGACTGTATGTGTGCGATTTCCTGGTGACTCTCGCAAGAATCACCTTCCGCCAGGTAAAGAAGCCGGCGCTCCCTGCAGGGAGCCCCTCTCCCCACCTGGGACGCCCCGTGCCAGGGGTGACACAGACTGGAAGGGGGGTGCTGGGCTGTCCAACGGCAGGAAGAGCATTCTTAGCAGGTCTGGTGGGCTGGGTCAGGGGACTGGCTGGGCGGGGCTACCACCAATGTAAGGGAGCCCATGGGTGTGCGTGGTCGAGGCGGCCAGGTGACAGGTCCATCGCCGGGTTCAGAGAAGTGTTGACTCCGTAGGCGTGAAGTCAGAGGAGGGCAGAGAGCCACTGTGTCCACCATGGAGCGAGAGGAGGCAGAGGAGGAGTGGCCGGGGGTGCTGGGTGACAAGGGACGCCAGGAACCAAGGGTGGCTCTCTCCTTCTGCACCCCATTAGGAATCAGCGTCAGAGACGGGTCTTGAACCTGACAACTTTGCCGTGCCAGGAAGCCGGCTAAAGCAGCTCTCGAAGTGTCTGTTCTCGATGTTGCTCTAGGCACTG
The DNA here is from genome assembly GCF_051225735.1 of Oryctolagus cuniculus. Lineage (NCBI taxonomy): Eukaryota > Metazoa > Chordata > Mammalia > Lagomorpha > Leporidae > Oryctolagus > Oryctolagus cuniculus. The sequence continues at coordinate 120,043,048 of NC_142876.1, read as the reverse complement.
GCAAGAGGAGCTTCCCGCCCAACCCAGAGGGCCCAGAGCCCCTCAGAGCTCAGTCCAGCAGGAGGGGTCACAGCACCAGTTCCCTACACAGTTCAACAACTGCCATCCCAGTGGGAGGTGCAGGCACACGGCTTCCTGGGACCATCTGTTAGGCAACGGGAGAGAGAACGGATCCAGGCCAAAGGCACCGCACTGGGGCAGGATCAGGGGCACAGCAGATCGAGCCGCTTTGCCTGGGGTGGGCAAATGGTCAAACGAGTGATTCTGAATTTACTCGAGAGAATTTTCTGGAGAGAAACCTGGCTTGTGTGGTTCCCCTCTTCCCTTTGAGGTGTATCTGGTGAGCTGCAGGAGCCGGGCGTTGAGAGTGGGCTTTTTCCACGATTGGTCTCCTGCTGATTGCTGTGCCACTCAGCGGGGGTGAGAAAGCTCAACCTACGTACTGTGGGGCACCTTCCATTCTGGAGTGTGGCTTTCCTCACCGAGAATCTGCCCCTTTATAGTCAGTACAGCTGCTTTTCTGCAGGAATATTCAACAGGAAAGGGTGAGATCTTTGAACTACAAAGTGAGTTTAGTCTTAGTCTTAAAAACACACGCCAGCAAAAAGGAGAGAACAGGGGAGACATTGTGGCACAGGGAGCTTGTTTTCCAACCAGCAAAGCCTCTTGCAAAAGGCGCAAGCCTGAATCACAGCTCGCGGTGCACCAGCCAGACGGCAGTGCTGGTTGAAGTGAATTCCTGCCCGTGCACATGCGTGTGTGCGTGTGCGTGTGTGCGCGTGTGCGTGTGCGCAGGCTCCATCGTCACCCACACTCTCCGCATTTGGATGTGGGATTCCTGGCTCGATGCATTTGCACAGGCTGAGCCTGCAGAGCATTTAGCAATGCTGTCCCTTCACACAGCCCATTTCTTGTCAAGACTCAGACAGGCAAGACTCAAAATCCTCGACTCGGTTTGCTCGGCTCCCCCGATCCCAGAATGAACTCCCATAAAAGCGTGTTATCCTTGGAAAGATCCGGAACACTGCACATTTAGAATTCGGACGCAGACCAAGTGACATTCTTAGAGGACGACATTCTTGGGACATCAGACTGCTAAAATGCAGAGAACCGTGGAAAGCCGGGGGGGGGGGGGGCGGCCTGGAGCTTACCGCTCTGCACTTGAGGATGTCCACGAAATCCAAGTGCCATGGAAGCCATTTCCAAGTCAAACTTGCAGGCAGGAGGCCTGGGACAGCAGCAGCTTGAGCAGGGTGAGGGGAGCAAGGAGTCCCCAGGGGACTTCATGTGCCCTTATCTGACTTCCCCCAAACTATTCAGTCCATCTGCAGATAAGACTCCCCCGGGAGGTGGCTAACTTGGGGCTCAGCGTGGGGCTGGGGGCAGAACACAACCAAGAAAGAAAAGGATGGAGTTGGCACCGTCAGCTGCTGCCCTCGGGGACCCTGTGTGGTCATAGAAAGTCCAGAAGTGGAAGCAGCCGAGAGGACCTCCTTCCACCGATTAATAAAGTGTCTCAGATAACGAGAAACCCAGGCTATTCTCAAGATAAAACCAAGTAGGGCTCTGCCCCCGGGGCCGGCTGTGTGCGGGTCTGCCTTTGCACACGCCACCGCTTCCGGAAGCCTGGGCAGCATCTGTCGCTAGTTCAGAGACAGCTGGTGTCTGCGGGAAATCCCAGCCCAGTCTTCCGACTCCCGCCACGGCAGTCCAGCGGGGCCTCTCACGCTCAGATCTGCCGGCGTGTTGCGGACAAGACGGCGCATAAGCACGGGTTATCGCGAGGGGCTGGCGGCCGCACAGTCTGGTGCCCTCTCCTCGGTCATGGCCACCCTGGCAGCCAGACGCTCCACAAAGACGGCCTGCACTGGAGGTTGGCCGAGCGCAGGAGCCTTGTCCCCGCTCCGCGAGCTGCCCGGCTTAGGATCCGAGCCATCTGCCTTGTCCCCTGCTGCTGCTCCAGAGTGAGCCCAACCTCGGCACCCTGGGAAGGCGAGAGGTGGCTGCGGCGCCTCCCACGCTTCCCACGTTCCGGGGCTCCTGCTGGGGGATGGAGCCCAGCTGTGTGAATGAGCTCACGGCACTTCTGTGGCCCCTCTGTCCCCTGTCCCTTGGGCCAGGCCTTTCCAAGAGTTGCAAATCCTTGAAAAATGTACTGATTTGAGTCTTATCATCTCTCAGTCTATCTTTCAATTGCCAAGTGCTAAAAATATGAAAGTGAAGTCACCCGAAAGGCAGACAGCAAGGAGAAATGGGGGCAGATAATCCTGTCTGGGGCGGCCCAGCACTCGCGGGGTCTGCTCTGTGATGCCAGGTGACAGCATGGGAAGGGGACAGCCAGGGGACTGCGACAGCAGAGCATCCCTGGAGTGTGTGCACGAGAGCAGACGGCAACAAACCCCGCTTCCTTGCATAGTGGTTTTGTGCAACACCTAAGGTATCTGCGTTGTTTAATTTATAAATCAGGCACGGCAAGAGATTGACGTCAGCAACCAGTAATACAACAGAGCGGTTGTAACAAATCCTGGAACACAAGCACCGGCCTCACTACTCTCGGGCCCCGTGGCTGTTTGGACCACGGGTCACTTGAACACAGCACCGTGGTACCAGTGTGTGTGCTAACCCCGGCAGCTGCTCATGGGCAGGCAGTATAGATGCTGCACGGCTGAGTGACTCGTGTCCTGGGTAGGGCAGGGTGGGAGGTGGCAGGGTTTCAGCACAGACTACTCCGAATGGCATGCGCTGTCAGGCTTAGGAAAAGCTTCTGGAGTTTTCCATCTCCTGCTTTTGGACCATAGTCGGCTGTGGTCCCTGAAACCTTGCAAGACGCAGCTGTGGACCGGGGACGAGAGGGATGAGGATTTCATCAGGACGTGCCCAGCACATAGACGGCAGACGCTGGGGTGGGGGGTGGTGCTGCCGGTGGCTTCCCCACACTGGCTTCCCCCTGGCCCTGCCTACAGGCACCCAGACTTTTCCAGAACCAGGCTCCAATCGGTGACACTCAGCCACCGGGGGTGGGGAGGGAAGGCGGAGGCGGAGGCGGGATCTTACCCCCAAGAAGTCCACTGCAGGGTCATTGCCAGGTTAGCCTGGTTTGTCCACAGATGACGTGCACTTCGGTGGTCTGCACTGCCCACCCCCCGGCCAAGGCAGGGCAGAGAGAAGTGTGGGGAGGCAGTCGGGATTGTTCCCTAAAGACTGGTCCCCGGGGCCTAGGAAGATTTCACACACAAACTGTCTAACAGGCAGAACCACCGAACGCTGCCCCGCAGTCCTGCCCAGGGAGGCCCTTTTGCCATCAGCTCAAGTGTCCACCCATTGTGTTTGCATCCTGTTGCCTTAAATAGGGTTGATCTTTAAACAAAGCCATGTTTCCGTCTGTAGAACTCCGAGCAGTCCACCACGGGGCTAATCTCAGTTTGTTTAGTCTGTGTGGTTCTATCTCCATTGCACAATCCGGGGAAGGAGACCTCAAGCGAAAGGACTTCACATCCACGCTTGTCCAGGCCGAGGGACAGAAACACCCAGGGGGCAGCCCCAGGGTGGAAGCTGCAGATGTGGGGACTCGTGCATGCACACACGTGTGCACACGCACGAGTGCACACACACGCAGCTCGCTAGAGCCTCTGTCATCCCACAGCCAGTGCAGGCCAGGTATGTGCTGCTCTCTGTGAGACCTGCACGGCTGTAGCAGGCGCTTGACACAAAGTCACTTCCACAGTCAGCTTCCGGGCCGTCACAGCTCAGATGGTGGAAACAGGGGGCTCAGATGACGAGCGACAGTGGCCATTGCTGCTGTGGCCACCATGGGAGGCCAGCTGCATTAAGGCTAGGCAGGGTCCAAGACAGAAGCCCCCAGAAGGGGCAGCAAGTGGGAAAACAGGGGTCTCCGGGCCACGGCCTGTAGCCCTAGCGTGGGGCAGCGGAGCGGGAGCCGGAAGCCGAGGATGAACAGAAAACCAGTTGTGCTCAAAACATCGGGAGCCCAGGCAGGCAGTGCTCCCTCCTTCCCACTTCTGAGATGACACCCATGAGGCCCAGGAGCAGAGGGCCCGGGGGAGTCCCTGGGTGCCCCGGCCGCTGCCTCAGTGGCTGGCAGGCCTGGGTCCCGTGCAGGAAGGGCGGCCGGGGCAGAGTCCACGGGGTAGACGGCGGTGGCTGTGCTGCCAGGAGCTCATCTCACGCCTCCCTGGCGACTCTGTCCCTGCTCTTTCTCATTCCTCAGGTGCCTCCAGCACTGGCAGGCGGGCAGGGCCCCGGCCACTCCCCCAGAAGACTGTGGTTTTTAAGAAAAAGCAAGAATGGAGGTGGCTGCCAACCACAGGGGTCTCATGTGTCCCCAGGCCAGGCGGGGTGCCTCCATCCCAGGGAGTGCCGGTTCCAGCTGGGGCTCCAGGTGCCCTGTGCTCTGGGCAGGATGGGAATTACTGCACTCAACCAATCAGGCAGGCACGGGCCAGGGCAGGTGCGACCAGAGTGCAACCCGCAGGCCACAGTCACACTTGCTACAGGAGGCTCCTGACAGAGTGCGGTGCCTAATGGTGGCAGCCAAGGTTTAAGTGACAAGCAGCGTCTGTACCAAGATGTGCAACCTGAGGTTTCAAAGGACGGCCACACAGTGAGCTCCGCTAAATGGCACGCCCCATCACCACCACCACCACCCACACACACCCTGTGTGTCTGTGGCAGGAACGCTGAGGGTATAATTTGCAGAGAAGTTTGGGAACCACGGGCAGGGCCCCTCGCTACTCAGAGTATGGTCCCTGGACCAGCAGCAGTGGGAGGCCAGCAGGGCTGTGCAGCGTCAGGCTCGCCCCAGGCATGGTGAGCCAGTGTGTCTCTGTGCTGGTCCCAGGTGAGTTTTATGTCCGTTGGCGTCTAGCTGGGGAAGCATGACCCTCCCTGGACACGCAGGGCAGGCCAGACCAGACGCCCTGCTGAACCAGTCACTGGCAGTCGGCTTCCTCCAGCCCAGCTCGGGCTGCGCTGGGGATTGTCCATTTTGAGTCAGTTCCGAGACACCTGCGATGGCCTCCAGGTATCTGGAAAGCACTTGCTGGCTCGGAGCGCGTCGGTTCAGTTACACTGCGGATTTTAGCGCTGGGAGATGCTCGTGCAGACTCAAACCCCAGCACTTCCCTTTGGCTCCTGGGAACCCCTTTATCAGTAGGAAGCCAGCTTGTACTGGTTCCCTTGGCCCCCTTGGCCTTGGAGTTTTAGGACTGCACGGTCTCCACCCTGGACACCAGGCAGTGGGTTACCCTGCAGCTGATCCCACTCGTGTCTGGTTGTCAGAATTGGCTGCCAGCCAGGTCCCGCTGCAGAGCCCTGCTTTCAGAGGTCTGGGGTGTGGCCAAGACTCTACAGCACTCACAGGGGCCATGGCCCACGACTCGGATTCACTTCCTATGACCACTGCCGCTCCATCCACCCTTGCAGGCTGTGTACACTGTCATCTACTGGGTGGAGCAGGATTCTGGGTCTGAGGGGCCGTGGGTGTAGACCCTGCTTCACTGTCCCCCAACCCACAGATGGAGCCAAGTGGCCCGGTGCCCCTACAGCAAGGCTGAGCATATGGGAGACTGCCTGGGGACAGGCAGGAAGTAACAGGGTCTGGATTCCAGCATCATGAGTGTGTGTGACGTCCTCAGTAGCTGGTTTTTCTCGTGAGCCAAATGCAAACCTCCTAGGATCGCCGGGGAAACCAAGCAAGATGGGGCTGGGAACACATGTTGTAAACTGTGAAGTGCGGTGCCCGGAGTACAGCAGATCCGACCAGAGTGCAGCTCTACAGAAACGCTTTCCTGGTGCTCATCCGGGCTCCGCCGCTTCCGGGGGGGGGGGGGGCCCTCAGTTCCCTCGTCTGAAAATAAGGTTCCTGCTCTCATAGGGGCCCCCGGGACCTTAAAGGAACTGTGGTAGAAATGCCAGATGATGGCTATCGCCGTGGGAAAGAGCAGCTAGTTTTGCTGAAAGAGAACCGGAATCATGGTAGACCCCGAGGCGCTGGCCGCAGCCCCCAGCCCGGCGCCGGCCGCGGTGCAGAGGGTTCTGCCGGGCAGCGCTTGTCTCCTCTGGCTTCAAGGTCTTTCCTGGCCTGATGCACCTCCTGGGCATCCTCGTCAGCCAGACAGTGACTGCTGGACCGCTGGCTACTGTCGCCAGACTGCCCACTATCACCTTTCCACCTCGTTTCCAGTGTCTGGATCATTCTCGGCAGTAAACATTTCATTCTACAATCTCTGGACCTCACAAGGCACCGGCAACAGCCCCAGTGAGGCCAAACAGGCAGCGATGAGCCATTCTTCCGAGGAGGGAACCATGGGAGAGGAAGCTGACCCAGCAGGGAAGCCCATGTCCCGCGAGCCCCACGCCCACCCACAGCTCCACACTGCACCACTGGCGTGAGCCCCTCAACATCCATGCCCCGGTGCCGCTCTCGGCAACAGCTTCCCCTGCAGCAGGTGCTCCCGGGAGAGAGGAGTCCCAGGATGGGGCCCTGCCCGTGCACCCCCAAGGCCTCCAACCACAGTCCTTCCAAGTCCCGGCCTCTGCTGGGCGTCTCAGCAGTGCCACTGAGCCCCATCCGGCCACCCTGGGGCCAAGAGAAAGCATCCGCGCACTCACTCCCCGGGAGCAGGGGCCGGAGGGGCTGCATTCTAGAAGCTTCTTCCCAGGTCCCGGCTCCTGGGTGGCGCAGTGCCGTGTGTCGCAGACAGAGCCCACTGTTTATAAACAGCGCCTCTCGTTTGGCACCGTTTCCGGCTGAGGTTTTCCCCTCCTTGTTTTCTCCATGTGAGGGCCGGCTGGGCCCGCCTGGCTGCCGAGCGACGCGCCTGGCGTGGAACGGGACCGTGCGTCGTGTGCGACAGCCAGCCTGCTGGCCCCCGGCTGCCTCTGCCTTCCCAGGCCATGTTTCCCTCCTCCCTCCAGCAGGTGAGAAGCCGGGGTCCCCGCGGTGCTGCCGGCACCAGGCGGAGTGCAGTACCCCAGGGCCTGGGAAGCCGGACCCTGCCTCCTCCCTTGCCGGGGCGCCGCCCGTGGCGCTCGTGTCCATTTACCCTGCTGATGGGGGCAGCTACGAGGGCCAACAGCTTGGCTCTGCCTGGCTTTGTGAGTGCCTCAGCTAATCCAGAGCTCATGTGGGCCTGGGTTTGTTTTCCACTCTTCATCCATCTGTTTATGTACAAGCGCTCTTCAGAAAGGGCGTGGAGAATGCATGATACCAAGAAGCCGTGAGTGGGTTGCAGGAATTTTTTTTTTTTTGCAACCAAATAAACTTCACGTCTCAATTCCATTTTCCACGAGATTTCGGAACCCCCACCCCCACCCCAACGCCTGCGTGAGACGAAGCAGAGACTGAAAAGCAGGCAAGACAGATCCCGGGGCCCCCCTGGAATTCTGATCCCGGAAAACGTTTCCTAAGAACCATCAGTCCGGGGTCTCACACACTGCCTTTCACAGGCAGGACCACAACATATGGTGCATAATATATGCACACAGCACCCACCGCACCTCCCTGGAACCTCGGCAAGGCAGGGCGGAGTCCGCTGGTCCCCAAGGCGCAGGTGAGGGAACAGAGACACCCCAGGCCACTTGCAGTCTGGGAGGGGCGGCGTGAGGGCTGGCAGGAGGGCCACACCAAGCCTGGTCCACAATGGGTCCCGTCCCCCGGTCCACTTGGGGTCGGTCGTGTGTTAGAGGGGGGTGGATCGCAGCGCTCGAGGTGTCGGCGGGTCAGAGGGCCGGGTCTGCCGGCGGAGGGCCATGAAGTGGTGCTGCCCGGTCCTCACAGTGACTCTGCACACGACGCCAGCACTGACCGGGCATGGACATGAGTGTAACATGTGCCTGCATCCGGGTGTCTGCAGCACGGCTCTCACCCCCCGAGCCACGGCTGTGCGTCCACACAGTGGCAGGGCAGGCGTGGAAGAGGAGGGGGCTATGAGGAGAGTTTGCGTTCTAGGCCTGGGTTTGAATGCTGACGGCGACAGCGAGGACGGCCCCGAGTGTCACCACCTGCCTTCTCCTCTCTCCTGAGGGAAGAGGGGCAGGCGTTAGGTACTAGTAGCCCTGCCCCCACGGCGCTGCGGAGGGCCTGGCTGTCGTGCTGGGCTCCTGCTCCTGGCTCCAGCTCCCTGCAGACGTTGGGATGTTCAAGTACTTGGGTCCCTGCCACCCACAAGGGAAACCGGGTTTGCATTCTCAGCTGAACGTTGCTGTGGCCCGGTTCCAGCCCCGTGGGCATTTGGGGAACGAGCCAGCAGATGACCTCTCTCTCTCTCTCTGATAGGTAGGTAGGCAGATAGGTAGACGGAGAGCGAAGAAAGTTGCCCCCTGATGTTCTGAGGGCCGCCTCTCCGGGCTCCCCATGTGCACGTAGACACCTTCCACTGTGCTTCTGCAACCCGGATGCAGGTAGTAGCACTGCCCACTTACGCTACGGTCTCTGTACCCATTTGGCAGATACGGAATCCAAGGCTCCGTTGGCCCAAGGCCAGAGAGTTGAAAAGCTGGATTTGGAATCCAGGCCTCTCAGATGCCAAAGTCTATGGCTTTCTTACTGCACAACGGGCAGTCTCTCTTGCTGCACACCGACCACCCCCAAGGGCACGAGACGCTCTGCATGTCCCCCAGGCTCCACTAGGGCACACCGGAGTCTCCTGCTGTCTCCCTGTGCCTGGGACACAGTAGGTGCTCACAGAGGGACATGCATCCTGGTGTACGTCGCATGAAGCGCTTGTTCCGCCCGCCTGCAGGTGGATCAAGCCCTGCCTCTGATCAAACTGGGATCAGTGTGTGTGCCTGGACCAGGGTCACGTGGTGCCTGGACCAGCTCATCACCACTTCCACCCATAGTGGACATTTAGAGTGTGGGAGTCCCCTGGCCAGCGGGTGCACGCGCTGCCCCACAGTGTCTCCAGTTTTAACGTGATGTGAAGTTCCTGGGGCAGGTTCTGAACCGGGAGGACTGAGGTGGGGCCCACAGGCCGGCATTTCCTGCGGTGGCCTCGTGGCGATGCCGCTTGTAGCAAGAGCCCCTCCGAGAGCCTCCTGGGCTTGAACCGAGTGCCGGCGAGGGCTCTGCTCTTGGCTTCGGCCGGCGTGGGAGGGCTACAGCGGCTGCTGCTTCCCAAGCAGAGTTCACGTGCTCACGGGGCCGCGCCTGTGTGAGCTGCACTTCAGGCTGCGACACTGCGCGATGTGCACATTTGTGCCCGTGGCTTTGGTTTAATCACAAGTTATCAACCAATCGGGAATGAATTCCGGAGAGAAAATGCTGGAAGCTTCCATGGTGCTGACAGGTTAAGGTGGGGGAGAGGCAGCCGATCCACCGGAGCAGCCAGCCGTGGTGTTTGTGACAGCTCTGGAGGCTGGGCGTGGCCACCACGGAATTTTTACTGGGCAGGGTGAGGCCGCAGTGCCCGCCCGCCCCGTGGCTGCCTTCCCTGGGTCCTCTCTCTGCCCCATCCACAGCGGCCGTGGACGGCTCTTAGCCCTGTGAGCCCCGCGCAGTCCTGAGCTGGCAGGCCGGGTCTTTCAGAGGCCGATCATCCCGTGAAGACACTGGGAAGGCAAACACTCTCTTCTCTACCTCCCCCTCCAGATGCCCCTGGGCCAGCAGCAGGCGGCGAGAGGCGTGGCTTGTCTGAGATGCAAGGGGTCGTGCTCCGGCTTTGAGCCCCACTCATGGAGGTAAGAGACTCCGGCAGCCACTGCCGGCCTTGGTTTCTTTGCTGTGCTTTGCAGGAACCCTGGTCCTCCTGAGCTGGGCCCGTGGAGGGTATGTGGGCAGCGGCAGGAGGTTGGGGCCGTCGGGGGAGGCTGCACAGCACGGGCGCTCCTCCTGCCAGGCCGCGCTGAGAAACAAGAACAAAGTCTGGCGGAAGCAGAGTTCAGAACCATGTCTCAGGTCATAGAAGGCAGCTGGGTGGAGGCCACCAAACCCAGCCCAGCCAAGACCACTCGAGAGAGATGCGGGCGAGCCTGAGCTGGACCTGGGGCATTCAAGCATCGCTGTCTGTCCGGGGTGTGGTGCACAGGGCTGGCTGCCCCTCCCTGTACCACCATCCCTGTGGGTGGGTTTTGATCTGAGTGGCCCCTGTGCAAGAAGCAAAAGGCAGTCCACGCAGGGCGCCTGCGGCCAGGGCTGGGAGGCCCGAGTGTGCAGGAGGGGCCAGGAGATCCACAGCACATGGATCCACAGCCGGGACGAGGCTGCCACACTGCTCAGGCCCCCAGCGTCCGTGTGACTGGCACCCCCAGAACTGTGTGGGGCAGCCTGTGTGACCGTCCCCTGCACCCCGGGCGGAGGCGCCTTGACCCCCAGGGCCCCGGTGTCTGCCACTTGGGCACTCCGAGGGGCAGCACGTTTGGGAGGGGTCTTCTCAGAGCTGCTGACCTCCACTGTGTGAGATCGCAACTGCAAAAGGAACTATTTTTAACAAAGTTTCTATTTGATGTGCTTGAAAGGCAGAGGGACTTACAGAGACAGAAGCAGATTCGCAAATTCTTCACTCCCCAAACGCCCACAACAGCTGGGGCTGGGCCAGGTCAAAGCCAGGAGCCTGGAACTCTATCCAGGCCTCCCGGGTGCGTGGCAGAGAGCCATGTGCTGGAGCCTTCTCCCGCTGCCTCCCAGGGTGCCCTTCGGCAGGAAGCAGGGTCAGAAGCAGAGGTGGGACTCGAGCCCGGGCAGTGCAGCCTGGGATGTGGGTGTCCCAGCCAGCATCTTAACCACTAGGGCACACGCCCAGCTGTCAGGCTGTTTCTGCCCTCCGGTTTTCATGCCCTTGGTTGCCAGGGAGATATTTGGGTGCCTAGGGTGCCAGCCAACCTGTCTAAGCAGGAGTCCCCCAGCACATCAGCCCAGGGCAGGACCTTAGATGTCCAGGAGCTGCTTCCTCGTCCAGCTGCACTGGTGGGAGGTCAGACCTGCCTCAGGGCTCCGCCGGGTCCCCCCCACCCCACGGGCTTCCTGCCTCTCCCGGCCCAGCTGTGCCGCTCACTCCTCACATGTAAACACAGGCGCTGGCCACCACCTGTCTCCCCACGCCCAGCTCCTAAAAGGGCCAGGCCCGCAGGGTCACTGACATCAGTGACGTGCCTGGGTCCAGGCACAGGAAACGTGTCTCATGTCGGCCCTGCGGGGCTGCACGGCCAACTTCTCAGCTGTGGGCTGGCACGGGTCCTGGGGAGGCTGCGTCTCTCATTTCTCAGCCTGTAGCCCACCAAGCGTGGCCTTGGCCGTGAGCCTGCCAGCACGTTCCAGTGCCATGTTGTCCGTCAGGGTGCTCAAGAAAGACGTGTGACCGAGAGCCACTCCCTGTGCCTCCCCCCAAGGCCGTGGGGACCTGGTCAGGCTCCAGTCCCCTCTCCCTCTCCCACCCCAGGCCGTCTCTCTGCCTGCTGCCTGAGGCTTTCCAACCTCAGCACAGGGACCTGGGGATCTGCTAATGCTAGGCCACGCGGCGTAAGCTGTTCAGTCCACCCGGGAGCCAGCAGGGGCCTCCCTTCCTCCCTGTCACCATCAGAAATCTCTCCAGGCTGCGTGGGGCATGGGGAGAACCCCCAATATGCACCAACACGTGTGCCCCGCAGCCGTTCCCGGCGTCATCTGCCCACAGGTGCGAGGCTCCTGGCGTGGACGAGGGCAGGAACTGCTGGCTGGGATCCATCACCCCCCTTGCTGAGCCTCCCCCGAGCTGACGGTCACTCCCGACTTGCTCATTTACTTAACAGCTGACACTGCACGCAGTGCGGCATCTGGGGCACAGCACAGGGAACTCCCGTACCTAACCCCCAGCAGCCTGGCGCCCAGTGCTTGGTTTTACGGCTATCAGAGAGAAGCATTCGCTCTCTAGGGAGCCTGAAGCTGTCCCTCTCCCAGCCCCCAGCAAAGCCCTCCAGGGACCCTGTCTGCTCTGCGGGCTCCCTCCCCCAGCCCAAGTCTCGGGAAGATATGGCCCCAGTGCACTGAAACTTGGGTGCTTAAAAGCAGCTGGAATTCCGAGGCCCCTAAATCTTGGGGGATAAATCCAGTCCCGCTCAGAGCAGGGGTGAGCAGATGGTTCTGGTAAGTACACTCAGCTCTGGCACCCGGCTCCCGGAGCAGCCACAGACAAGACGAAAGCGGGTGGCCACGGCCGGGTTCCGACGGCACTTGGTGGGAGCAGACCGAGGGCTGGGCGCAGGCTGCAGCCGCAGGGCGTCTCCAAGCTGGTGAACTGGCGATGGCCGTGCAGCCGCTCCTTTACCAACCACAGTGCCACCCCGTACCTCCCGCGGGCACACAGCTGGCCCGCACAAAGGCAGGCAGTTTCCTGGCCCGAAGCCTTTTCATCCTTTGCCGGGAGTACAGAAGCAGGTCCGGGAGCTTGCCGTCACAACAGGGGGGAGCCTCTGCCTGTCACTCGCTGACCTTCCGTGTCCGCCCCCAGGAAGATCTGCAAGTCATGCAAGTGTAGCCAGGAGGACCACTGCCTGAGCTCCGACCTGGAGGACGACCGCAAGATCGGCCGCCTGCTCATGGACTCCAAGTACTCCACGCTCACGGCCCGCGTGAAGGGCGGCGACGGCGTCCGCATCTACAAGAGGAACCGCATGATCATGACCAACCCCATCGCCACGGGCAAGGACCCCACCTTCGACACCATCACCTATGAGTGGGCTCCCCCCGGGGTCACCCAGAAACTGGTAAGCCGGCCGCCTCCCTGCCCAGGTACAGGTGAGCCGAGCCGAGGCGGCAGGAGGGCGGCGCTTGGTTATGAGGTGCTGACTAGCTGGGCCTCAGTTTTCCTTATCCATGCAATGGGCTCAGGTGTTCATAGCAGTGCTGAGGGCCTCCCAGCTCGAGCCTGGGGGCGTCGCACCTGCCCTTCAGAGCAGAGGTTGCTGGATCACTCACAGTGCTCAGAGCACTTGTCTCCATCTGCTGGGTTCCCCTCACAGTGGCTGGGAAGAGCCGCGGCCAGCCTATAGTGGCCGTGCCCTCCACTCCCTAAAACCCGAAGCTTCTTACTCTTCTTAGAAGGGAACGGGAAGCTGGTGTCCAACACCTGGAGAGGAGGTCCCAGCGGTGCCGGGCAAAGAGCTGGAGAGGCACTGCACGGGCCTGGGGCGGGCACATGACTCACACGGGCTCTCGCCGTGGCTGCTCCCCGGAAACCCTGGGGCCATGGAAGTCCCCATGCCCAGGCCTCGCCCCAGTGGACTGCACCTGCAGCCCCCGTGCAGAGCCTGTGCCCTGGCCCCGAGCTCCTCCAGCCCCACTCTGCTCAGACGCCACCTGGGGAACTCACACAGTGCAGCCAGGAGGCTTAGGGATGACCTGAGGCTCTGCGGCCCGGGCCACACTGCAGTGGCAAGGACTGGGTGACTCCTGCAAGCCCGTGAGGTTAGGAAGTCCCGCAACTCCAGAGAGCGGCTCAAGGGAGTCCTTTCTGGAAGAGGAGGAGGGCAGTCCAGGGGGCGTGGGGTATTCCCATGCCTGTAGGTCTCCCTCACCCAGCATGGAAGGACACACACTCCCTCCTCATGTCCCGACACCGGCCTCAGGGCCTTTGCATGTGCTCTGGCTTCTGCCAGCAGTGTCCTCGCCCTGCTGTTTCCTGGCCATTCCAGTCCCCAGCAAGCTCTCCCCAGCCGCCCCCTGTACACACAACCCCACCACATTTTCCCACCGATTCTTTAGAAGCTTTACTAGTGCAGGTCTAAGTGGGCGTGTCCCAGAGAAAACCCATCCAGAGGCGGTGAAGAGGCCAGGGTTCCGCTTCCTGGGTGTGTCCTCACTGAGAAGCAGAGAGCGCTGGTGAACAGTTCCCTGCGCTTTGCTGAGCTCGGCCTCTGTGTGTGTTGGGGGGCGGGGACTGTTTCATAAGGGAGCCAGAAGGAATGATCCACCGCCCTCCCGAGCATGTGCAGCCAGGCGGGAGCTGACCACCGAACCTACCATCCGCCATCCCGCCCAAGCTGACCGAGGGCTGGGAAACCCCTTCTCGGTGGAAGCTGGTGGCCCTGAGCCGGCTGCTCACTCTGTCTCAGGCACTATGCACACTCTGGGCATGCTAGCAGCTTCCCTGCAGGCCCATCTAAGGGCCCAGCACTCTCAGGAGGGCACTGCCTGTGGAAGGAGGGGAAACTGAGGCTCACAGGGTTTGGAACAGATGACCCACCCACGTAACTAGCACAGCCGGGTCCCGAACGCAGACCCTGTGTCTCCAAAGCCCGGGCCCTCCCCCCAGGCTGGGCTGGCGAAACTGAAGGGGGCCAGGGAGGCAGGAAGGAGCAGGTACCCTGGGTTAATGGCTCTGGGGGGACGGCTTACAAGCACGGGGCGGGGGGGGGGGGGGGCTTAGCCAGGTTTGGGAGAACAGGAGTGAGAAGAAAATAAGAGGGAGGGCAGCCAGCATCTCCCTTCCCCATCCTATCCATGCCTCGGCCCTCCCCAGGAATGGGGGAGTCCTGGCCCTGGGCCCAGGCTGGTGGGGAGCCCACATCAGGGGCCACTCGCTCACACCCCATACCCTCCCACACCTCTGCGCCTGAGAGATGGTGTTCCATTCAGAGCAGAGGCAGGCAGCTGAGTCACGCCCACACCCCTATGTTGCCATCCCCCTCCCAAGGCCATGCCGTCAATGCTGATGGCCTGGAGGGCCGTGTTCAAGGGCATCCCGAGAAGCTCATCGAGGCTCACTTAGCAATGTCTGTCCTGGCTGGGACTAGAAGCCCAGCCAGGCAAGACCAAGCAGCACAAAGCACACACCCACCGGTGGCTGCCGGAAGTCTTGGCCTCAACAATGGCGAGACAGAGCCGGCACCCAGCCAGCTGCACCAGGAACACGGGGCCCAGGGAAGGAAAACACCCTTTCTCCAGTGCTATGGCCAGGAATCCGTTAGCTCTGCAGCTACAGACACCCAGAGCCAGCCCAGGGCCGTGGACGGCTACAGGCTGCACGGGGTCAGCTGGTGCCAGTCAAGCCCCCTGCTCCTGGTTCCCAACCTGCCCACCAGGCGTGGCACTGAGCAGGCAGAGGTGCAGCCTAGACAAATGGCAGGAAGCAGGAGGCTGCTTCCGTGGGCCCCGTCCTGCAATGACAACGAAAAGAAGCCCCAGAGACCGGGGACACTTTTCCTCTCTGAGCAGCACCCATGCCCTGTGGGCAGAGGGAAGAGCTCACTGCCCATGTGGCCGAGGTCACAGTGGCTCTGTGCCTCGGTTTCCCCTGGGGGCAACCCCAGGCCTGAGGTTCCTTGCAGCGTTGTGCCATGCACAGCCGCCCTCGATGTGAGCTCCACAGGAACCCAGGGCACCTGCCCCTCCCCCTTCTCTGAAGCAAAAATTCATTGAGCACAAGGCCCAGGAGGTCCACAGTTCCACCCCCAGGGGTCCTCGTGCCTGCTCCCCAAAACCAGACGACTGGAGCTCAGCACCTTCAGTTTGTCTCAAGTTGATTCCCACAGTTCCAGAACGAGTCCAGCCCCAGGAGATTCGGGGCAGGCGGGTTCCCAGCACTTCGGGGTGGCAGGGGCCACTGGGCCAAGGGGCACCAGGCTGGCTAGGGGCCAGGGTCAGGTGCAGAAATGAACACAGCCATGCAGGACCAACAGTCTGCCTGTCACAGCTCCTTCCTGTCCCTAGGGGTCCACGCAGGGACAAACAAAGCCTGCTTCCAGGACAGTTACGTGTAACCGACTTCACACTCGGCTGTCACGTCCACGTGGAAACGCGATGTCGATCCCACTCCTAGAAGGTTCTTTTGTGCCCTTTTAAAATGCTGAAGGCTGAGATCCTTGATGCCCATGGTGATTTCTCTTGCCAGTGCTATCTCAAAGCAACAGCTGTGGTAGTCTCCCCCCTCCCCCAGAACTAAGAATAAGCAATAAAACACCACTGGTTGTTCCCGGCCTGTGGAGGGTGCCGTGGCAGATACAGACGGGGTCTCTCTCATGTCAGAACCATTCAGGGTCACACCCTAGGTTCCAGGTGGACTCTGCGGTCATCCCTGGTCCACTGACAGCGTCTCCTTCCCACCTCCTCCCCAGGGAATGCAGTACATGGAGCTCATCCCCAAGGAGAAGCAGCCCGTGACGGGCACTGAGGGCGCCTACTACCGCCGGCGCCAGCTCATGCACCAGCTCCCCATCTATGACCAGGACGCCTCCCGCTGCCGCGGACTGTCCGAGACCGAGCTGCCCCTCATGGAGGAGTTCGTCAAGCAGTACAAGAGCGACGCCCTGGGCGTGGGAGAAGTGGCCCTCCCCGGGCAGGGCGGCTTGCCCAAGGAAGAGGGCAAGCAGCAGGAGAAGCCCGAGGGGGCGGAGCCCGCCGCGCCCACCGCTAACGGCAGCCTGGGTGACCCGGGCAAGGAAGTGGAATACGTGAGTGTCTCCCATGCCTGGGGTCGGCTGGGGGCTGCGGGGCGGGATGGCTGGGCGCTGCGTTCACCCACACAGGCAGGCAATCACACGCACCTGCTGCCTGTTCATGCCGGCCCAGGCAAGCCGACATGAAGTCAGAGAGCACAGATGCACGTCACAGCTTAGAGGGAGGCTGCCTCACTGTGCCTGGGGCTGAGCACAAACTTGGAGGCAGCAAGGGCCAAGCCAGCCAGTGAGGAATGAGAGGAGGTCCCAACCCTTCGGGCGCTTAGGAAAAGATGGGACCCCCGCCCCCATAGAGGCGTGAGCAGGTGCACAAAGAACTCTGGGTAGGAATAGGCATGGTGCAGTCAGAGACCCACTGACAGCGTGGCCCATCAGGGTTGGTGAGCTGGACAGACAGGAGCAGGCCTCCTGGACGGCTGTGCCATCCCCCTAACCCCAACCATCAGTCAAGTACCCATGCAGAGTATTATCCGCCAGCCCCAGGCCATCAGAGGGCGCTGTCCCCAGGGCAGGGAACGCCCTGGGCTGAGGACTTTATCGTAGGGGCAACAGCTATTTAAATCCCGGAGAATTCCAAACTGGAAGAACTCTGTAAGTCACTGGGGCTTTGCCAAATTGCCATTCCCACGAGGGAGGTTCTGATTTGAAACATGTTTTACCCTTGAGCCTGGAACTGGGACAAAGGCCGCCCGCGAGCCTGCCCTCCAGGGAGCTTTGGGAAATGCGTGCGACACCCGGGAAGCATCTAAAAGGCTCCGGTGACAGCCAGCGGCATGCTCCCCAGCAGGGGAATCAGCAGAGGCTCTGAGGGAGGCAGCCTGGTGTGAAGCCAGCTTCCTCCCTGCCCAGCCTCAGACCTAGAGCAGGAGCTGACCATGCTCTTGGTGCAGACACAAGGGTGTGGACTTGTCTGTCTCTGAAGCAGGTGTCATGGATGTACACAGTAGGTGCTCAGTAAATGGCCTGCAGGGGGTCAGGGTCCAGCTCCGCATTTGTTCAGCTCCTGCTCTGGCCCCTGGATGTGACACATTGCCAGGCTCTGCGTGGTGTCAGCAAACCCATTCTGTAGGTGAGGAAGCTGGGAGTCAGAGAGACTGGGTCCCTCTTCTAAGACCCCTCAGTTCCAGGGGCAGAGGCTGAACCCGGCGCTCCTGCCGTGAGCTGCTGAGCCACAGAGCCCTGCCCTTACCTGACTGCTGGGCCGTGTCCTCCGGGCTCCCAGATGGGCTAACAAGCCAGGGGTGCGTGCCCCTGCAGCCCTGCCGTCCCCATGGGCGGTCACAGGCAGTGGACTTCTGCCGGCCGCCCCGTGAACTTGAGCTCCTCTTGTTTCTCGTAAAAGGGCCATGTGGAACAGTCAAAGCCACGCGACAGGCAGCAAGGCTGACCGTTGGCCTGGCGCAGGGCAGTGGGCCCCGCGAGGAGGCGTTCGGGCATTCAGTGTGAGAATGCAGGGGTGTGCAGGGAAGAGAGACTCAGCCCAACACCTGCAGGGAGGAGAGGGCAGCCTGGGGAGACCTGAGTCCCCATCATCACTGCGGGGTGTGTGTGTGTGTGTGTGTGTGTGATCGTGGGCGTCACTCTGGGCAGGCCTGGACGCCTCGGTACCCACCTGACAGTCCTCACCATCCGGGGGTGTGAGCAGCCAGGGCCACCGTGGGCCACGGAGCTCGGAATGGGATTGTGGCCACTGTGTGCTCACTCCCAGTCCACACTCACTGCAGCCCCGGGTACCCCCAGCAGGCGGATGGTGGCGAGGTGTGAAAGGTGTGAGCAACACTGGTGTGAGCAAAACTGCGCGACTTTCTTTAGAGCAGGACTTGTCAGACTTCACTGGGCTCGCACAGCGGGTCTCAAAGGCTCGTCCACTCTTGGCCGCCCCTGCAAAGCTCCCAGAGGGCCAGCAGGTGGTCCTCACAGGCCCCAGAGCCCCTCCGCTGAGCCACAGGGGCTGTTCCGTGCAGCAGACCTGAACAGCCAATCTGCACGCGGCCCAGCCCCAGCCCCAGCCCCAGCCCCAGCCCCAGCCCCAGCCCCAGCCCCAGCCCCAGCCCCCAGGCCTTCAGAGAGGCCGGACAGGCCTGGTGACCCCCCGCCTGCCTCAGAGCAACTTCCTGCAATCAAAGCTCGTCCAGGCCCGGGCTCGGTCTGCCTGCATCTCTGTGGCAGCCGTGAGCGGGGCTGTGGTGTTACGCCCACTTCCCAGAGCAGGAACCCGAGCCGCAGGCAGGGGGACCGGCTGGCCACTGAGCCGCGGGGCTCCGATCCAATCCCAGCTCCCTGGAGCCTGGCCCGGGGCCGAAGCCGAGCGCCCCACCCTGCCAAGGCTCGTGTGTGCTTGTGTCTGCCGGGGTGAGGGGCGCCGCACGGAGCCATCATGCCTTCCTAAGCGTGTACCAAGCCCTCTGGGGGGACGCCCCCGCCACATCCCGCTTCTGCCCACGGAAGGCTCCCCCAGCGCCCTGTGTTTCACGCCAGGGTCTGTTCAAAGCCCTCACTGCCCACCTCCCTCCCAGACGCCATCTGTGGTCCTCACACTCCCCCGGTGTGCAGACGACGCTTACTGGATATTTTCTCGGAAATTCAATATTGAGATTTCCCCAGGCCTAGTCCTCTGCCCAGGAATTTCCGCCCTTCCCCACGCAGGGAGAGAGCCAGGACACAGCAGTTAGGTCCCTCAGCTCGTGAGTGTCTGTGGAGTGCACTGGAGAGGAGGGGAGGTGCCCCTTGCAACAGGCGGGCAGCTGTGTTCTGGGGCCGCAGATCCCACAGCAGGAGGCCTGGAGCAGTGTGGCTCCCGCACCCAACTCCCTACAATAACGCAGGGGTGGGGGATAGAGGGGCTGGGGAGGCTCTGGTCCCCACCCTCCCAGCCCAGGTCTGCCGCTCACATGGAAACTCCCGGCGGCTGGCGGCTGGGCCGACACAGGGACATACTTGTGGGCGAGGGACGTCCAAGGCCCTGTGCGAGCAGATGTTTGGCTGTGGGCTGGGCCGGCTCCCTTTCCTGCCAGCGCCACTGGGGAACCTAAAACCACAGCCCCTGCCCGGCCCTCCCGGGTCTGCTCTTTCTGGGTGGAGCTGGTGGCACACGGACAAATGCGGGGCGTGACAGCCCTGCTCTCTAGCCCCGTGTCACCGTGGCTCCCGGGTTCCCCGGCATCCGCCAATTTCTGCCTTAAGGGTGGAGACATATTGGGAGGAGACCTTTTTCCAAGGAAAATTCCCTCTAGCCCACTTGGGACGATATAAATACTCTGCTGTGCAGCCACGTGGCCCTCACGAGGGTCCTCCCCGCACCCCCCCCCCCCCCGGAGTGTACCGCCTAATATCCAGCTGGCGAACTTGGAGCCGGCTGGTGCTGTGTGTCCAGGGCGATCAATGAACGAGCAAGGCTCCATGGGCCGGGTCTGGGCCGCTCCGCAGAGCAGCCGCCGTAGCAGGGAAGTCTCCAGAGAGAGCATCACACTCTGCACTGTGCTCCATGGAAGCCGCTGTCCCGGGGCAGGCGGGGGCTGGAGGGAGCCCCCGGCCAGATGCTGTTTGCTGACCCTTGAACCCAAAGAACCGTGAACAGTCGTTTCGGCCTCGCGCTCACCAGTGCACTGCTGCCGCGTTTTGCTTTGCGGCTGCAGGTGACGTGGTCACGAGGAGAGAGTTCACGCCGGGCGCCCTGCCAGAGTCTGCCTGTTACGCCGTGTAAGCCCAGGAATTTTTGTACCAAGTCTATCATCCCCCAGTGAAACAGTGTTGCCATCTACCTTTGTAGTGGTCACAGCCAGAATTATTTTTTTAATTGAAATGTATTTCAGATATGGTAGATATTTGGGGGGGGGTGTCTGTTTCCCTGGGGAGCAGGGTGTACATCGGATTAGAATATAAAGTGTATTTCCTGCCTCGGATCACCGGGCCCCTGCCCAGGAGTGGGATGCGCCTTAAGACTCCGCCCTTGGGCGTGGCCAGGCAGCGTGCCTTTGTGGGAGGAGGCACAGGGCCCTCTGGGATGTGACCGCCCCCACCCCGTGGGCACGGCGAGGGAGGTGCAGCCGGAGACACCTGCCCTTCCACCTCGCAGAACAGCCCTGAGTTAAGAGCCTGCCCAGGAAGCACCAAGCCAGGGGCTTCACCACGGAGACCCCGCAGGAGCCAGGGCCTGACAGGCGTCACAGATGAGGCTCTCACAGGTGGGCGACGGGTCGGCGGGCCGGACAGACAGGCAGTGCCAAAGCCAGGACCCCAGCCCCGGAAGCCAGCCTGCACGGAGGACAGCTGAGGACGCCTGCAGGCACATGAGGCCAGAGACAGAAGAGACAGCAGCAGTCCCGGGTCTGGGAGGGGAGTCATCCCCACAAGAGGCGGCCACAGAGGCTGTGGAGAAGCCGGGTTGGATGGCGGCCAGCACCTGCACTCAGGGCCATGCTTATGTTTACGGCGCCGCCGCAGCGAGGCGTCCACGGGTGCTCTGGGTTTAGACTGGCCTGGCTGTGGATGAGAACCCTCCAGAAGAAAAGCAAACAGTACAGCAGGGGAAGGACCCCCGGCCGCTCCGGCCGCTCCCGAGACACAGCTCCTGAGTGAGCCACGTCGGGCCTGCATGCTCCCTGCCGCCCTGCGTCTCGAGGACACGCGCGAGGCCTGGAGTCTTCCCGGCGGCTGCGTCTCGGCTGCAACCACAGCCATGTGTCAGCCCGAGCTCTCGGGGAAGAGAGCTGTCTGTCACCACCGCTCCCGCGCCGAGCCAGGGTGTGTGGCAGCCGGGAGGGGTACAGCACGGATGCACGTCCGTGTGACATGTCCCACCGGCCGTGGGTGTGCCAGGACGCAGCCCCAGCCCACGGCATGGAGCCCGCAAGCCGGGGCCCTGTTCACGGGTGGCCACATGGAGCACCCTCCAACCAGCCTGGGAATTCCCGTCGGTCCTCACCGTGAGGGATCCGGTGGTGCTGCCATCCGTGCAGAGTTTGTGTCGTGTTTTGGCCCCGTCCAGCTGCAGTTCTCAAACTGAGGCCCCGACCGCTCCCCCTCGCCAGGGGCTGATGAATTCCTGTGCCTCACCCCAGGCTTGTGTGTCGGACACGGGGACAGGGGCAGCCGCCCCGGGATGCTGAGGCTCAGAGCTGGGAGCCGCTGTCCCATCAGGGGTGGGAACAGAGAGGGACAGCGTCTCTGTGCTGGGGTGGGGAGGGGCAGACTGAACAGTCTCACAGCCCCACCCCCAGACCATGCACAGTTGGACAGAACTGGCACGGGAGGAACCAGTGCTCGCCCATGGGTGGAGTGAGCCCTGCTGGCCTCGGGAGGGAAGCCCTGGCCGCCAGCCCTGCCTTCAGTGGCCTTTGAGAAAGTGGGTCGGCCCCCAGAGCCTTTGGGTCCCAGCCCATACAGCAGGCTGAGAAAAAGGGTAATAGGAGACTTTAGCTGATCATGACGGTCCTGTAAAAAGCCCAGGAATCCCATTAGCTCCCATCATCCACACAGCAGCCCTGCCGTGCTACGTTGCCTCTGTTCCTCTGCCCATTTGCCAGGTAGAAAAACGGAGGCACAGGAGGGCAGGTAAATTGCTCAAGGTCACCCAGCTACGAACCCAGGCAGCCCGGCCTGAGATCTCCCCTTGGCCACGTGTTGGAATTCAGAACTTGTCACCAACCTTGGACTGCGTTGGGAAATTCAGTGTGCACTGAGAAAGACCAAGCTCACGAGATGGAAGACTCGGGGCCCAGCAGAACCGACGCACCCAGGACAGCCTCAGATCTCAGAGAGGACCGGGAAAAGGCCCAGGAACTAGCTGGGTGCCAAGGAGAGAGGATCGGTCCCTGTGAGGTGAGGCTCAGGGCACAGGAAGTGACAGCCACACGGTTTGATGAGGATGGCGGCGGCTGGCCAGGGGCCGGGACGCCCTAGTGAACGGGCGGGGAAGGGAACAGGCTCCCGGACAGGGCTGGACGGATCACTCCACATGAACGCAAGCGTCCATAACGAGCTCCAAGAGCGCAAGTCCTTGCCCCTCTCTGTGCTGTGGCCCGCGCCCACCCCCCAGAGTCCATCAGAACCCCACCTCCCCACCTCAGGAGCCCGAGTGGCCGCTTGGGGCCTCCGTGTGAAGTCCGCACCAGCACCCCGGGCTCAAAGCCACAATCGCCCCAAACAAACTGCTTTTGGAGTGCGGCCAGGTGCCTGCTGATGCTCCCCAGACAGACCAGGCGCACGGCTCTCCCTGCCCCCTCCCCCTCCCTCCTTCCGTGCGCACATGGTGGCAACCGGCTTCCTGTGCTTGGAGAACCCCCCTAAGACCCTTCAGAGCGGGAGGAAGGCGGCTGGAAATCCCACTCGGCAAGAGAGCCTGGGACGCGCAGGAAGCTCACTTGGTCCACAGGCGGCCCGCGCCGGGGAGTTTCCAACTCCCGGATTTGCTGAAAGGACAGTGAAAGGCAAGGGACGCGGCTCTGCCTCCCGGTCCTGGCGAAGACCCAGGGAGGAGCCGGCAGGTGGGATGCAGAAGTGTGCACTCAGGGGAAGGGAACGGAGCTGGAATTCTCTCTCAACGTCAGGGCAGACGCGTGCTTCCCAGAGGGGGCCTGGGGCTACAGAGTCCACGTGCGGACTCCCCTAGAAAAGTTCCCACGAGGTTTGTGTTGAGAAAACGCAGAGCACAGGAACTGAACGGAGATGTGCGGCTTTAGCAGAAGTCTGCTCACAAGAAAATGGAATTTTCATTTGGGAGACAGCATCTCGCCCCACGGGACTGCCAGTGGGAAACTCATCCTCAGCTCACGGACATGCAAAGTGACGGCAGCCAGCCTGGCCCCGGGCCAGCGACGGTGGCCCTCGGCTGTGACAGCCCCACACGGCAGCAGGACGAAGGCTGGCGCTGCTGCCCACAGCTGCGTCGTCCCAACACAGCCGTGCCGGCTCTGCCGTCTCGAGGAGAGCAACAGTGGACCCCCGAGCAGAGGGCAGACAACGCGTGCTGAGGGCCGGCGCCCACCCCCACCAGCCACCCCCTGCTGTCGCCACAGACCCAAGAGAAGCTTCTCACGGCGTCGGATTCGGCGGCCCCACTGCTGGGGCCTCTGGTGCCAGCATTCCCACGGGCAGAGTCCCCGGGCAGCACCGAGAGTCAGGGCAGCAGGGAGCCCGCCGTGTGGCCGGGGAAGGGTCACACAGCCAGCAGCAAAGCCGGGAGCGAGCAGCTGGGCCAGCCTAGCTCTGGTCCCTGCCTCTCCCCGGAGCCCTCAGGACAACAGAAGCTGAGGAACAGGGGAAGGGACCCACCTGGCTGGGCTTCCTGTGCCGCCTGCCGTCCCCCACAGGACTCGCCAGACCTGTGCCAGGCTAGAATACAGCCCCCTGCCCCTGCCCCCACACACTCCCCACTACACCCCAATCAGCACCCATAGAGCGCCACGGAGCTACAGACGGAGATTCAACCTCTACCTGTGCTTTGTGGCAGTGCTCCTGGGCAAGCCATCTCCTGCCAGCTGAGCCTCACTTTTCCCATCTGGAAAATGGGTGCATTCCTTCTGTCCCTGCCCCACCTTCCCACCAGCTGGCTGTGACATCAGACAGAAGCAGGGTTCCTCCTTCACAGAGGCCTCCCCTGCCCAGGCGGCCCCTGCCTGTCGCCTCCGTCTGTTCTCTTCTCTCTTCATGGAGCTCCTGGCGCTGTGTGATGATGTCATCACTTTGCTTCTGCACTTCCTGCCTCCCCCACTCCCACGTGGCCACGGCACCCTGAGGCCACCACACTGCTGGTGTCAGGGCCTGGCCCGCACCTCACATGGGGCCTGGCACACTGTGGACGCTCAGTGTGAGAGAGGCCAGCAGGGCCAGAATCCCTGACCGCGGGGAGCTGTCCACACAGCCAGCTCTGAAACCCAGCCCTCTGCTGTGACCCGTCTACACTGCGTGTGAGGGGAGACAGGTGTGCCACGCACGGTGTGTGCCACACTCGCCTAGCACGCCATGGTGGGCAGCAGGAGCGCTCACGGCTGTGCCCTGCTCCCAGGGTGCTGTGTGCGGCGTGGACAGAGTACTCCAGGGGCTCCGGGCTCCGAGTCCATGGCTTACAGAAGCAAAGATCCTAAAATCCAAGCCCCGAAGGCGAGCAGGGAATGGAACAGATGCACCAGGCAGCCTAGCGAGCAGGTGCAGAGGACCTGCTGTGAGACTGGCATGCCAGGCACTGCCGAGGGCCCTGGGCCCGACCAGGCTGACCTCGTGGAGGGGACAATGAGGACCTGCATGGGCCTGCAGGCCAGGCTGGCCGCCATCCTTGGGGGCCAGTGTCTAAGGCAAGGCTGTGCAAGCCCCAGCAGGGGGTGTGTGGGGTGAGAGCCAAGCACGGGTTCCACGTAATCCATGCAGATCCTCTGCCCACAAGGAGGGGACACACAGGGTGTTAACCGTGGGCGAACTTGGCGCACCTCAGCCGGGTGGGGAAGGGCTGGGTCCATTGGCGGTGGCAGGTGCACCTCCAGGGTCTTCCTCCCAGCACTGCCATGGCACTGGCGCCAGGCCGGTCCTCACTGAGGGCCATGATATGCAAGGCTGACCAGACACTGCCCAGGGCGGAGAGCCGTCCATGGCCAAGTGCAGCCTATGGACACAGGCCACTCAGTGCGACACGGCATCCTGGGTGGGAGCCGAGGCTAGCAGAAAATCTGAGAACATCCCAGTCCACTTGGACGTGAGTTCACGGTCGCCTGTCAGCCTGGGTCAGTCACCACACCAGGTCAGCCCTGCAAGGCAGTCTTGGGAGGTCCTGGGAGAACAGAAATCAAAGAGAAGTTAATTCAGGTGCAAAACAATTGAAATCTATGCGTATTTTTTTCCAAATGTACATTTCCCACCAACTCTTGGAAGGCCCCTCGTAGACATGGTTTCAACAAGCTTTTTGCTAAAGGCTTTTGATCCTGTTTTCCGCCAACTTTGTGAATGAACTTGTGTGAACCGTGAGGATCAGAGGGTGCTGAGCAGTACGGGAATTCTCTGTGCAGCTTTCGCCACTTTCCCGTAAACGAACAACTGCTGAAAGCCGACGAGCCGACAGAAAAGTGTGGGGCTGAGAGCGGCACGCGGAGCGCCAGGTGGCCCGGCCAGCGCTCCTGTGACTCAGGACGGAGGGTTCCACACCGAGCCCCCGCCCTCGCCACGGCCACTTGCAGAACCGGGCACCTGCGCGGCCTCAGGGAAAGCTCCCTGGCGGAGTCCAGCCACAGCAGGGCACGGCTGTAGTGGGGGCCAGCGCCCGCTGGGAGGACCCAGGCCCGAGAGAGATTCACAGACACGGGCCACGGTGCGGCAGCACTTTCTTCTCACCAGCTCTCCTGTTTGGGGAAAGAACGGTCATGTCTGGTATTGAACTCCTGATGTCCACGTAGGTGACTGGTGTGGCCGGTGAACGACGTATTTCTAACCCTGCCCAGGGCCCGTGTCTCTCAGGACCCAGGGCAGCAGCTGTCACCACGTGGACAGAACCCCCGTGCGGCTCTGGGTCACATTTCTGAGCCCAGGGGGGCGAGCCTAGTAGCCCACTCTACAGAAGGCAACGTTGAGGCACAGAGGCACAGTCCTCTGCCCTGGGGTCACACAGCAAGCAGGAGGCGGGGCTGGGACTTCATCCTGCGGCCCCCCACCCACACACACACACACAATGACGACCTCCCATCCTCCCCACCCCCCAGGTCTGCGAGCTCTGCAAGGGAGTGGCGGCCTCCGACAGCCCCGTGGTCTACTGCGACAGGGCGGGCTACGACAAGCAGTGGCACCCCACCTGCTTCGTGTGCGCCCAGTGCCGGGAGCCGCTGGTGGACCTCATCTACTTCTGGAAGGACGGCGCGCCCTGGTGCGGCCGCCACTACTGCCAGAGCCTGCGGCCCCGCTGCTCCGGCTGCGACGAGGTGAGAGCCCCGGGGGGCCCGCGGCGGGGGTGCGGCTCCATGGACCCCCCCATCCCGAGCTCCCGTCATACCCTGTGGGAGCGGCCGTCCCTGTTTCACAGATGTGGACGCCGAGGCACAGGCAGGATAAATGTCTTGCATCTTCCTAGGGTGACTGGGTCCCAGTCGCTCCTGTAGATCGGCCCTGGGGCATGTGACCCGGCGGGACCAGGGCTCTGGCCCTTTTCTGCCCCTCTCAGAAGCTAAAGCTCCTCCCTACACAGGGCTGTGTCCCAGCTCACAACAGGAAGGGGGAGGGGGAGGAGCGACCCTGGTTGCCATGGCTGCCCGCTGTCTCTGTTGAGTGACACGTGGGCGTCACACGTGTCCCCGCCCCTCCCAGATCATCTTCTCCGAGGACTTCCAGCGCGTGGAGGACCTGGCCTGGCACCGGAAGCACTTTGTCTGCGAGGGCTGCGAGCAGCCTCTGAGCGGCCGGGCCTACATCGTCACCAAGGGGCGGCTGCTGTGCCCCACCTGCAGCAAGTCCACGCGCTCCTGAAGCCCCCATACACGCAGCCACAAGCCACAGGACCCCCAGAACCAGAGCCAGGCGCCACAGCGGCCGGCGGCGTCCACGCGGATCGGCTGAGGTTTCCAGCCCAGACGCGCCCCGCGGAGGCTTAGGGGGCAGCTGCGCCTGTGTCTGTCCCAGTCTCAGCCGCACCCCGCGGAAGAGCCTGGCGCCCCGAGGGGAGAGCAGTGACGCTTCAAGCAGCCTGGGATCCCAGCTCTGTCACTTGTTGCCTCTTTTCCAAGCGGAATCTCAATTTTAAATAAACAGCTCTTTTTTTTTTTTTTTGGCATGATAAGCATATCAATAAAAGTTTTATGAATGCGCCTGCACCCTTATCTGATTCTTCACTACGCCAAGGCAGTGATCCGGCCGCAGCCGTGGGACCCCAGGACCCTGCAGGCTGCGGCTCCCGAGGGCATGGCGAAGGCTGCTCTCCCCTCGGCCGGGCCCCTGGGAGGACAGCTACTCAGGTGGAAACTCCGCCCACCCCTGGGCGTGGCCACTCTCAGCTCACTGCTGGCCACCCCCACGCATCGTGTGCGTGGCACTGCAGCCTGTGGCCTCCTGGGGATGGGGGGAGCTAGTCTGTAGCTGGGACCCCAAATCAGCAGCCTGCGGAGCCAGACCAGGCACTGCTGGCAGCCGCCGAGCGCCACGGGGCCCTGCTGACCAGTGCAGGGGTTTCTGTCCATCTGTAGAAGTCGCCAGCGGAGCCCTGAAGGAGCCTCAGAGCAAAGACCTTGGGGGAGATTGGATCTCCATCCTGTGGTCTCTGTGAGCAGTCACGGCCCTCAGTTTTATTCTCCTCCCACAGTTTCTAAGAGAAAGGAAAACCAAGCCGTCTTTTGCTACAGGGCTTGAGGACCAAAGCGCACGGGTGCCAGGCACCCACAGCTCCTCACACTGGTCTCACTCAGGCTGCCCACCTGGGTCCAGGTCTCCGTCATCTCACAGCCTGGTTTTGCTCGCACCGCCTCTAACCTGGGCTTCACCAGTGCGGCCAGAGCGGCTGGGACACCCTTGGAGCCGGGCCTGGTGGGGGAGGGTCCCACCTGGGACACCCTGGAGCCAGGCCTGGTGGGGGAGGGTCCCACCTGGGACACCCTTGGAGCCGGGCTTGGTGGGGGAAGGTCCCACCTGGGACACCCTTGGAGCCGGGCCTGGTGGGGGAAGGTCCCACCTGGGACACCCTTGGAGCCGGGCCTGGTGGGGGAAGGTCCCACCTGGGACACCCTTGGAGCCGGGCCTGGTGGGGGAGGGTCCCTCCTGGGACACCCTTGGAGCCAGGCCTGGTGGGGGAGGGTCCCACCTGGGACACCCTTGGAGCCAGGCCTGGTGGGGGAGGGTCCCACCTGGGACACCCTGGAGCTGGGCCTGGTGGGGGAGGGTCCCATCCGCAGCCTCTCTCTCCAGGCCTCTGGCTCCATCTCCAAGATAAGTGGCTAGCGAGGCATCACCCTCACCCCACCGCCCAGCCAGTTACAGAGCAAGTCCTCTGACTGACAGGTGCATCCTTCCAGTCCTGGCCCCTGCCCCGTCCTGGCCTTGGCACCCTTTGCTTCCCCCGATTTCTCCTGGACAGCCCCAGGCTCCGGCTGACCAGCCGTCCACCATGTTTTGCTTGGCAGGGGCGGGCTTCCAAAGGCCAGCTCCATCCACTGAGACTCCGCATCGCGGGCTGCCCGTCTCCGGCAGCTTCCGCCCTCACTCACTCCCCGAGTCCCCGCTGGGCTCTGCAGAGTCCAACTCTTGTGCCAAACACAGCAGAAAGAGCGGTGGCCCTGCCAGAGGGTTTCAGAGTCTCTGGGACACACAGGCCTTGGGCAAAGGCTCCCACAGCTCAGCGCAAAATCACAGCTGCCTCCTCCATGGGGCTGCCAGGCTTTCCCATGTTAACACAGGGGCTGCACATGGGCCTCAGAGCGTGGGACGCCTGCCCCTGTGTGGCACTGCCTGGGCTCCCTCCCAGCTCCGAGTCCCAGCCGCGCC
Organism: Oryctolagus cuniculus; assembly: GCF_051225735.1. Taxonomy (NCBI): domain Eukaryota; kingdom Metazoa; phylum Chordata; class Mammalia; order Lagomorpha; family Leporidae; genus Oryctolagus; species Oryctolagus cuniculus. The sequence continues at coordinate 120,014,215 of NC_142876.1, read as the reverse complement.
CAATTCTGGTTCCCTGCTGGCACCCAGCCTGGGGGCACTGGTGATGGCCCTGTGCTTGTGGGAGACTGGGACTGCGCTCCCAGCTCCCAGGCATTCAGGGAGGGAACCCACGGGTGGAGTTTCTCCCTTCTCTGCCCCTCCAGCTGAGGAAGAAGCAAGATTTTTCAACAAGGAGTGTTTAGAGCTAAAAGGGGATTCTCATGGGGTTTATCCCACATGGCGGCCAGCTAGCAAGCAGCTACCGCTCCCTTCACCCCCATTTTCTGGAACCTTCTCTGGCCTGCCTCTGACCTCCGAGCTGTCTGTTACCCTTTATCTGCCCGCCCGTAATACCCCTGATCCTGCAGTGTTTTCTCGGGGCTCTGTTTATTCGTAAGCGGCTCCCGCCGTGAGCTGTGTTTAGATTCCAGCTGTAACGGACAGAGCTGGGTGGTGTTATGGGGTGCAACGCGATGTGCTGGTAGCTGCTCACCATGTGGGGTGAGCTGCGCGTGTCTTGAGGAGCTCTGACTTCATCTCCTGTAGCCCTGACCCGAGACCTGGCAACCCCAAAGAAGAGCAAGCACCCAGGTCACACGAGAAGCGTGGAGCCAGGCGGACGCTGCCAGCCGCCTGCTGTCGTAAGTCTCCTCCCCGATTTCCCACTGTGCATTCGCTTTCCCAGCATGCCGTGCAGCTGGGGCAGGGCTGGCCCCGGGGCTGCTGCACAGGGAAGGTTTTCGTCCTGATCGCAGAGAGGTTCCGGTGAAGGGAGGCCCACTTCCGCTGCCTTTTCCCTTTGACAGAATTTCCAACTGGAGACAGAAGTCCTGAGAGCAGAGCCAAGAACCGCCTGACAGTGTTGCCGGCGTGAGCGCCCCTAACGCTGCCAAGTCTTGGGGTGCAGTTCCCACAAACAGCAGCGGTTGCCCGCACAACCGTCAAGATCAGGAGATGGACAGACATGTCGGGCGCTCCACGGGCACCAGCTGTCCCAGTCGTGACTCGTTCAACACGATCGCACTCACCATCACAGTCTGCTCAGCTTCTCCCCCATCTTCAAGTCTCCTTGTTCTCCCTAACGTCCATGACCTTGACCTCTTGGAAAATCAAAGGCCAGGCCAGCACCGCGGCTCACTAGGTTAATCCTCCGCCTTGCGGCGCCGGCACACCGGGTTCTAGTCCCGGTCGGGGCGCCAGATTCTGTCCCGGTTGCCCCTCTTCCAGGCCAGCTCTCTGCTGTGGCCCGGGAGTGCAGTGGAGGATGGCCCAGGTGCTTGGGCCCTGCACCCCATGGGAGACCAGGATAAGTACCTGGCTCCTGCCATCGGATCAGCGCAGTGTGCCGGCTAAGACACGTGGGGTGTTTATGATTATATCCCATCAATCAAATGTCACAGGGTTTTTCTTGGTTCTGCTAGTGTTGTCATTGCTTTTGAACCCTTGCTTATTCAAGTACGTGTCAGGTTTTTCCATTGTAACAAAATTCTTTTCCTCTGTATTTTTTTTTAATTTTTAATTATTTCAGAGAGAGAAAAACAGATAAACAGAAAGAACTCCCATCTTTTGGTTAACTCCCCAAATACCTGAATTTGTCAGCTTTGAGCAAGGCCAGAGCCAGGAGCCAGGAGCTCATTCCAGGTCCTCCATGTGCGTGGCAGGACCCTGATTACCTAGACTGTCACCATTGCCACCCAGGGCGCACATCAGCAGGGAGCCGGCGCCAGATGGCAAACCCAGGCCCTTCGGTATGGGATGTGGGCACCTTAACCACCCTGCTAAAGGACCACCCTCCCTCCGTGTTATGTCGGAAGGCACTCGGGAGTTGGTCACCACCCTGCTCCTTGTCACAACCGCACACCCTGGTGCTCAGGACCCACAGATGTTTCCTGAATGAGTGAATCACCGCATTGACTGTGGCCAGAATTTTCTAATTCAACCATTCTCTCAATGTCTGTTAGCATCCTAAGCTCCACCCTCCCGTGGTCAGCAACGTTTTACTGTACCAGTGCGTTGTGGACTTGTTCACTGCATCGCTTATAACCCATCACTATCCTTGTTTTGGCGCTCATGTTGTCCCCAAGTTTGGCCAAAAAAGCTCCCGGGGTCCAGCGACAATGCCCCCACCACCCCACACCTTGCACACCACGCCCATCTCAGGCCTCAGCCATCTGTCCAGGAGCCCTCTCCCCTGGAGCTGGCTGCTGTGGGGTTGGGACTCCTGGGACCGCCAGAGACCCCAGGGAGACCAATGGCAGGCCCAGCAGCCAGTGCTACGGAGCCGTCGCCTCCGGACTTCCGTGCCCCCGGCGCTGCTCCCGCTCTCCGAGGGAGGCCTCACCCCCTCCTCACTGTCAGCATTTCCCATCTCCATTTCTCACCAGTGGGGATTCGCTCATTGCAGCCAAAACCAACCTAACCGGCACGGAGGATATCTCGTGTTGCACCTGGGGCGAGCTACATCCTCCTGAGGCTTGACGCTTCCCAGCTCGCTGGCATATTTAACTGACAGATACAAACCCACGCATGTGTGGTGTGCAGCACGTTGTATATGTTCAATGCAAAATGAAGAAATCAAGTTCATACACTTGAATGAGAGAGACAGAGAGAGAGAGAGAACATTCAAAATCTACCGTCTTGGCAGTTTTTCCATCACGTCCGTCCCAGGGACACGAGTGACAGTCATGTGAGGGGTGGGCTCACTGGGTCTCGGCTCCCAGGGTGAGAAGGTGACACGGAAGACGGGCCTGTGCTGTGGCGTGAGGGTCAGCCACTCGTGGCCCCCTCTGCCCACGGAAGGCCACACAAGCGCATCCCCTTGTTCTCAGCCACGGTATGCATTGGATCCAACCCCAACGCACGGAAGCACGGCGCTCTGCCGCCCACAGCGCCCGGTTCAGAAGGAGAGAAGCTGCCCGCCTCAGCCTCCGGTTCCGTGCTCACGCTGGGAACACGTCGGTTCATGGAAGAAGGGATTTGGACTCACGGAAGGAAGCAGTATCCGGGTCTCTCTCACTGCCATCAGTTGAAAGGGGTTAAACCCACACAGGAGGCGAGAGAGGAGCGACCTTCTGGAACCCACTCCCCAGTCTCCAAGTCCACGGCCACGTCAGCTTCAGCAACAACTGGACCCAGAAGCTTGAATCCCAAGTGAAGACTCCGCCTCTTCCCTCCCTTTCCCGCCCTTTCTCTTCCCCCGGGTCGGCTCCATTCTCGGGCAGCCTCCTGGGGAAGCAGCTGCAGGGCCACCAGGAGCTGCCGGGCCCACTCTCCTCCCAGGAGCCCATGAGACCAGGGGAAAGGCAGGGTCTCTCCCAGGGACTCCCAGGAATTCCTGACTGGCCCATCCCAATGCCTGTGCCCACAGCTCTGGGGTGCTCGGGCTGACAGTGCCTGGGTCATGGGCCACCTAGCCAAGGTTTGCAGAGTAAGAGGAGGGCCTACAATCAACAGTCACACAGAAATCCCAGGGAGCAGCCCCCACGGGACAGGGAGCCCCACCAGAGGTGGAGGTGGAGAAGCAGAGCCCGCTGAGCACACAGGAGCTGCCTCAGTTCCCACAGAGCCACGGGGCGGTGCAGGTGCACACAACAGCAGGTCCTAAGCACGGGGAAGGCACGATCACCCAGCCCGGACCTGCAAGTCCAGGATGAAGCCCCTCCCAGAACAGGGCACAGGGACTCCCAGGGCCACCTGCAAGGAGCCTCAGCCAAGAGCCAGCCCAGACGCCAAGCGCCCAGACTCCTCTTAAAGTCACCGCAGCGCCATGAAAACACTTGTCCATCTTGGGGCTTTCTTAACCCCCAGCAAGGAAAGATGCACATCTCAGCCTAAATCCAGGGGTTTGCTTGGAAGGCGACGCCTGCCTCGCCAAGAGCAGCCCCTCCATTCCTGGGGTCTGTGGAAGACGGAGGGAACCACCTCACCCACGGAGGACGCCTTCACAAAAGGTCAAACACGGCGCCGTCCAAAATACAAGAGTGACACGAGCGGCTCATGACCCCAGCTCCCAGCGTGCCGGCAGCCGCCCTGGCTTCTAATCCGGTGTGTGAATTACGAAATATGGCCGCACGGCATCGCGAGCCTTCGCCCTACAAGGAATGGTTTGTGCTGCGGTTGACAGGAGAGCTCCGAGCCGTCCGTCTTCAGCTGATAAGGGGACGGGGAGAGGAGCAGATGGGCAGGCTCCCTGGGGACTGCGAGCCAACGCCGGATGGGGAGCAGGCCCCAGCCCCAGCAGGAAGCTGTCTGCTCAGTGCCTTGCCTGTGTGGTCCCCGGCCACGGGGGAGGACCGGAGCAGGCAGGCCCTGAGCGTGCTGCCCGTTCCCGCCTCAAAGGCCTCCCTTCTACCACCTCTGCCTTCCAGGCTCAGCTCAGCTGCTCCTTCCTCCAGAAAGCCCTCACGTATTGCCGCCCATGGTCCTTGAGGTTCTCAGGGTACACTCCTGGGTCCCAGGAGAACCTCAGTGTGTCTCTTCCCAGGATGCCCCGCAGCTCATAGCCAGCGGGGCTGCAGGTTTGGCCCTCCCCTCTCCCTCACCAAACAGCTCCAGCCCGCTGGGCAGCATGGCACTGTCCTAACAGCCCGGGTGGCACAGGACTGCCCCACGTACGTCCTGGCTCACACGCTCCCGCTTCCAGCAAACACCGTGTTCCCAATCTCTGCTGAAAAACCAGGATGATGACAGCTTCGCCTTATCAGGCTGTCCCGAGAGCTGACGGCGTGATGCAAGGTCAGAGGTTAAGAACAGCTCCCGGTACACGGCGAGCGCTCAGCAAGGAGCAGCCACTGTCCTCGTCATCGTCATGTGTGTCACCCAGCAGAGACCCCGGGAGGAGGCCCTGACTCAAGCCCAATCTCCTCTACTCTTGCAAACAACATATTTTTTTTAAAGATTCTGCAAAATAACTCACAAGTTTTCTTGTTTCCCATCTCTGAGACCTCCTAAAGATGCCCAACACGACGTCCCCACTGAAAGAGACATCTGAGATCCTGACACACTGCTGTTTCGCAAGTGTAGACACATTCCCCTGCTCCGCGAGTGTAGACACAAGTCCCCATGCTCCTCAACGACACACGTGTCCCAGGAATGCGGAGCAGCCAGCTCGAGCCCCGGTCTCTCAGGGATCCCCCAGTCCTCATGGACCACCTGGGAGAAGGCAGGGGACCCACGAAACGCACCCTGGGGTTAAGGCTCCGAAGTGCAAGCCCCAGAGCCCCCAGTGCACTGACACCACTGAGGCAGCTGAGTGTGAGGGCGGAGCTTCTCAGACGTGAGTGCTGGGAAGAATCACCAATCACTGGGGAGCGAGCTGTGGGTCGGGGGCGGGCCTCAGACGCTGCACCTCCTTGAGCCCTGGGTCAGGCCCCTGACACTTTCCGACAGCCACATGCGGAAGAGCAAGGCCAGAGCAAGCGGGAGGTGGGCGATCACCTGACCCCTGCCCGAGAGGTGGGGACACTGAGGCCAGGAACAGGAGCAGCTCCCCAACACTGCAGGGCCACGAGCAGAGACAAGGTCACCTCACCTGGAAGCCGGGCCCTTCCTGACTCTGCTAGCCCAAGGGTCAGACCCCACCACCTGCAGAAGCCAGGCTTTGGTCAGCTCACCCAGGCAGGCCAGGTGCCCCAGCAGGGGCCGAGCACCCACGAGACTGCCTGCTCCCTTGGTGTCTGGACACCGGCTCACATGGCCGAGCCCAGCACTGGCCCTCAGGCAGACCTTTGAATCCCTGTAACCTTGGGCTGGGGGCCGCAGAGCCAGCAACTATTTCGGACTTCGGAGGAAGACGTCAGGAAGGAGCTGGTCATTGGACAGGGCTGTGTTTCGGAGACGGCTCACTTACACAATCAGGAAGGTCCTGGGAGAACACCTGGCAAGCAGCCAGCATTCCCACCACCAAGTCCTGCCCACACCCCAGCAACTTCACAGGTGGTCCCAGCCTTCCCCTCAAGGCAGGCACCCCAGGAGAATCCTCGCTGCCCCAGCCAAGCAGGCTACACAGCCTGACAGCACTGGGCAGCAAAGCCCTGGCCGGGATCGCACCTGCTCCAGCAGAGCCTGTCTCCAGAAGGCATGGGAGGGGACAAACAGCCGGCAGAAGTGGACCCACCCCCGGGCAAGCCCCAGTCTGCCTGCCATCTGTGCCCTCGGCTCTCAGCTCCCGGCTCTCTGCGGGGATGCCCGCCTGGCTGCCAGGCGCATGGTCCTCACTGAACTCTGCCTACCCCGGTCTGAACGGCTGGGCGCTCGCTCTCAGAGTACCTGCAGGGGTGCCCCTGCATTCTGACAGACTCCCTGCCGCACTGAACTTGGCTACCTTGCTTAGCGCTCCTCCGTCTCCCGTCAGAATTCTGCTTTATGGGAAGACAAGCGCCTGGGCTCCCCCCATCCCCTGTGACACCCTGGGTGGGATGCAGGGTGCTCACTTCCAGGCTAAACATCTACCCCCGGCTGCAACCTGGGTCTTTCGAGGTGAGGAAGGGTCTGTGTCCTGCCAGTGTGCAGAGCCGAGTGCTTCCTTAGCTCCCTAAGCTTCACCGCACGGTTACGGCGGGCGGCGCGCCCCACAGCCTTTCTCCCTCCTGCTCCGGACCAAGCTGCTGTTTGTGTGGTCGGCACGCACAGGGAGGCGAGGACCCACGGATCAGCGACTTCAGGCAGAGACGGGGTGTGGGTCACGGTGTTCACAGGACAGGAAACGGCAAGGTCACTTTCAAAGCCAGGGCGGCCAAGGCCCTCAGCCTGGGGGACACTCCTGGGCCAGCCTCACGCAGGCACTGCACTTGTTGGGAAGCAGTGTCATTTAGGAATTGAGTTCAGGTGTGGCTGGATGCTGCCGAATGACGCCGCGGTCCGAGCACCTGAGCCACGGCTACACCCACGCCCCCACGCGTTTCAAATAAACCAGCTTTTTTCCAACCCCAAAGGGAGGGCTTCAGAGCAGCCTGGGCCTGGCAGACAACGCCGAGGATAACAGCAGCAGCACCTGCAGCCCCACGCCACACGCCGCCTTCTGGAGCCACCGAGCAACGGCGCGACGAGCCCCGGATGCTGCCCCTTGGCAGCGAGAGGCCCAGCGTCCACGTCTGGCAGCCCAGTCTTCGAGCTGTGCTTCAACAATCAGGGTCGCAAATGCCTCCAGGTGGGGCAGCACCTGTGTGCAGGGCTCGGGTCAGGCTCCCCACCCCCACCCCCACGACAACGCAGACACTCCCTCCCGGTCTGCCCCAGGGGCGACTGTTCCCCACGGCCCAGCAGAGGAGCCCCTCGGCAATGCACCTGGCCCTATTCAGCGCAGCCCATCTCCCTGGGGGGTGACACGGGTGCCAATTTCACATTGGGGTCCAGGCTCTGTTCCCTTCAGGAAGCTTGTTCCCACTGCATCCGTCAGAGACAAGCCCAGCTCCAGACTTGAGTCTTACAACCCAGCATCGTCCACACTCGGAAACACTCCCCAAGGAAGACAACTCAAGTGGAGAGCAGAGCTAACCTGCGTCCCGTCCGTGTCACAGGTGACACTGAATGGGGGTGGGGGGGCTGCTTTCCGCCGAGAGTCCTTGTCCAGCTATGACACAGAACGAAGCCTGGACAACAAGGCAGGAACCAGGTGCTGGCCCCAGCAGCCCTGGGGCAGGGAACGGTGACGCCCAGGCCCCCCACCCCTGGGAAGGCAGAGGGGGAAGAGCTGTGTGGGAGCACCCAAGGGAAGACTCACCTGGCTCAGGTGCGCCCTCTACCAGCGGTTCCTGCGGAGCCAACCGGAGCAGCGCCCAACACTTGCAGCAGTGAAATTTCGTGCATGCAAACTCCTCCCACACAAGGAAAATAAGTCACAGTAGGGCGGCAAGAATTAGCGGGCAGGGGGAGAGCTGGAGCCCCCACCCCGTGAGCCTCTCGTGGCAGCATCCAAGGCTCCCAGGAGCCAGCGCGGAAAGTCCCAGGCTCACCCCCGGCTAGTCCTGGGACAGCAGGTCCCGCTCAGCCAGGTCCACTTCCTCCTGCGACGTCCCCAGGGAAGGGCAAGAAGACACAGCAGGCAGCCTGGCAGCAGGGTGGGACCACCGAGCAGGAAGGCGGAGCCCCCGCCGGCTCTGGGACTGCGCAACACCGACGCCGCCGACCAGGCAAAGACGGCCGTTCACCGGCCCGGTCAGCCACCTCTCGTCCCTGTGTCACGTCCGGCCACTTAGGAAGGCAGAGGGGTGCGGAGACTCAGGTTCTGAAAGTTCCCAGCCCAAGACAGGGCAGCCCCGTGGTTTGCCGTCTGCTGAGGCCGGAGGCTGCAGGCGCCCAGGCAGCCACAAGCTCACACAGCGAACCAGGAAATCGAGAGAACACAGATGGACCCTGACGACCTCTGACCTCAGGAGGGCCCTCAGCATGACCTCTGACCTCCAGAGGGCACGCCCCCAGCGACACCCGGAGCTCCCAGCAGCCTCACATTCTGGCTGTTCGGGATAGAGGATGGGGGAGTTTCTGTCCCACCCCACGTGAGGTTCAGGTGTCGGGAGGGAATCGGACTTGAAAGGGACCCCGAGTAACCCCAGGCGGCCCCTCTGTGTGACCCCCCAGTCCCTGGGACGAGAAGGGACGGACCGCACGCACAAACCAGTCACAGCTGCTGGCTCTCACGGCCGGGGAGGACCCCCTGGTGCTTTCTCCCCAGGCCAGATAAGCCCCGTAGCCTGCGGAAACACAAGCTGGCAACAACTCTGTGTGTTCCCTTGGCCTGTGTCAGTCTGAGTGAGCAGACACTCGGTGTGGGGTGGAGGAAGGGGCCGGTTCCATCGCTGTCACTCACACTGCCTGGAAGTGGGGTGTCGGGGACCCTGCCACGGCCCCCGTGGGAGCTGATATGGAGGCAGGGGTGTGGCAGATGGAAGCCCGTGGCCAGCAATGTTAGAGAACAGGTCGTCCAGGGCCACGTGGGGGGGTGGGGGGTGCTGCAGACCTGGGTATTTTTTTTTAACAGAAAAAGATTTTTTAAATTTTTAATTTTTTTCTCAGAAACATTTTATTTAAGGAATACAAACTTCATGCATCACATAAATACAGCTTCAGCCACATAGTGATTCCTCCCACCCTCCTTCCTCCTCCCTCTCCTAGTCCCATGCTTAGTTTTTACTAAGATCTGTTTTCAACTAACTTCACACCATACAATTAACTCGTATGTAAAGAATTCAACAAATTGTACAAAAAAACTGTTCCTCAACAGTCAAGACAAGGGCTGTTCAGTCACTGCATCTCGAAGTGTTAATTTCACTTCTATGGATTGATTGCCTTTGGGTGCTCTATTAGGTACCACAAGTCAGGGAGGACATGTTGGGATTTTTTGGGGACTGGCTTGTTTCACTAAGTATGATGTTTTCCAGGTGCATCCATTTTGTTGCAAATGACCAGATTTCGTTTTTTTCTTTTTTAACCGCTGTGCAATATTCCATGGTGTACACATCCCATAATTTCTTTATCCAGCCTTCAGTTGCCGGCATCTGGGTTGATTCCACACCTTAGCTGTTGTGAATCGAGCTGTGATAGACATGGGGGCACAGGCACCTTTCATATGCTGATTTCATTTCCCTTGGGGGAATTCCCAGGCGTGGGATGGCTGGGTCACAAGGTTAGGGCCACTGCACCGCGCAGGTGCGCAGAGTAACGGGCCTTGCTCGAGAGCAGGTAGCTGGGAGGCTGCAGGACTAGGGCTGCCCGCGGGCCCCTCCGGAGGTCTCTCTGCTTTACTCCTCTGAGACAGAGCGCCCAGGAACCCAGAGGAAAGCAGCAGCTATGAGTCAAGTTGCTGTCCCTAGGTTTGCTGTTTTTCCATCATTTTGGGGTCGAAGTCCAGGGAATTTACTTAAGGCAAAGGATGCTTTCCATGTTTCTTTTGTTTTATTGTAATTCTTCACCGTCTCCTCGCTGTGACAACCAGCCAACCCCGGGACAGGCAGAGTGTGGCGGCCGCTGCACAGACACAAGAGACAGGTACAGGCGGGCAGGGTGCAGCAGCGAGGACACAGGTCAGAGGGTCTGGGTTCCGATCCTGACTCTGGCCCCACTTCCAGCTTCCTGCTCCTGCACACCTGGGAGGGGAGGCAGCAGGTGGTGGCTCAAGTACTCGGGTCCCCAACACCCAGATGGGTGACCGGCCATGGGCTCCCAGCTCCTGGCTTCAGCCTGGCCCAGTGCTGTCCGTCGTGGGCATTCAGGGGGTGAACCAGCAGATGGAAGGGCTCTGTCTCTGTGCCTTTCCAATAAAATTTAAAAAATAGGTTTTAGAAAAGGCCCAAGAAATAAATACAGCTTCCGTGCTCACACAGGCCACGCGATACAGGGCCTGCCCAGGACATGGAGGCGTGCAGGAACTCATAATCAAGACGCAGAAAGCAAAGACCTAAGACCCCGGTAGAGCGGCCCACACCCAGGGGCCTTGCCGGGGGATGTGGGGTCTTCTCATAGCTCACTACCACAGCCGCAGAGGGAGGAAAGCTCGGGGCCCAGAATCATCTGCCGTGTGCTGCTCCAGGAAGACGGGACGCCAAGTGACAAGGCTGAGCCTGCCATGCAAAGCCCTCCCTTCTGGAAGGTTCCCCAGGAACTGCCGGTGCTGATCATCCCTACGGGGGAGCTGGACACTGGGTACCCAAAGCCCGCACAGGGCCAGACAAGATGTTCGTGCTGGTCCCCAGAGTCTCACCCCGGGATTCTGCTCTCTACAGGAGCCACGCCTGAGGACGGGTTCAGCAATGCCTTCCCCACTTGGCCTTGGAGTTGACATTGGGAAGACAGTGCCCCCTACTGGGCTAACTCCTTCTTGTGCACCCAGGGAGTGGATGTTCATTTGTTTACTGACCGCCTACCCCCCAACCTGGGGGGTGACCTTTATGGAGCAGGGGACGCTCTGCGCTTTGTCCCCACCCCCTTGAACAGTGCCAGGCGCGTGCGGGCATGGGAGGGGAGTTCCCAGGCTGCAGCTTGCTGCTGTTTCCTATCTACTGCACTTTATTTTCTGTGTGCGCGACACCCTGGCACTAGGGGCCCTGCTCACGGGCCAGGCTGCCCGGTCCTGGGTCTGTACTCAGCTGTGGCTCCTACAGCCCCAGGCACTGTCCTCTGCTCTGAACCCCTCCAGGCTATGAGGGACCACCTCGTCACATCAAGCCACCAGAGTATGCACACACTGCAATTCTGAGCCCGTTCCTCCCCAAGAAAACCACAGCAAAGACCCTGTGCCGATGCTTCCTGCTGCCAACAATCCCAGGCCCCTCCACCCCACTCCCAGCCCCCGTGGCATGGCCTGCCCCTCCTCTTGGGAACTGTGGGCAACATGCCACTTCCCAGTGACGGTTGTCTCCTGTTGTATGGCTCTCACCAAACCTCAATAAGGATAACAGCTCTAACACCCCCCCACCCTGAGCAGAGCCTGGCACCCTGCCAGCATCGAGTGAGGATAGCAGCCGCACCCCATGGTCCCCCACCTCCACCCCAGAGCCCAGCACACAGCATGCGCGTGAGAAGCATCATGCGGATAAATGAATGAGTTTACAGATCAGCGATGGAGCGCCAGGTACTTGCACGGCCCGGGGTAGAGCACAGCCCATGAGGGCAGAATCTGTTCCAGACCTCCCACTGGCCTGTGGACGGCCGTGTCCTCCCTGTATGTTCACATCACCACTGTCTATGCCCACATACGCTCTACATACAAGGACGCCAATTGTACGGGATCAGCATCCACCCTCATTGTAAGTTCGTGCACTGGGAAGACCCTATCTCCATCTACGACTACAGTCTGAGATACTGGGGTTTAGGGATTCTACATAGGAATTTTGGGGAGCATGGGGCACAGTAGTGAAACCACAACTTGCCACAACATGGCAGACCCTTGAGACCACTGAGCTAACTGCGTAAGTCAGACACACAAGGACAAGCTGTATGGGACTCTAGGGACATGAGTTCCCTAAAGGAGCCAGGCGAAGTAGACTGAGATGCCTGGGGCTGTGGGTGGGGGTTACTGTCAGCTGGGTGCAGAGCTTCACTTTGGGACAGGGGAGAAGCAGTGGAAGTGGAGCGTCGTCACGGCTCACAGTACCAGGAAGGTGCCCGACGCAGCTGAACTCCGTGCTTAATGGTGGCTAAAGCTGTGGATTTTGCATTCTGTTCTACCACAAATTTACACAATGCCTTTTTTTTCTTTTTTTATTTTATCTATTTATTTTTTTATTTTGTGACAGGCAGAGTGGACAGTGAGAGAGACAGAGAGAAAGGTCTTCCTTTGCCATTGGTTCACCCTCCAATGGCCGCCGCGGCTGGCGTGCTGCAGCTGGTGCACTGCGCTGATCCAATGGCAGGAGCCAGGTACTTATCCTGGTCTCCCATGGGGTGCAGGGCCCAAACACTTGGACCATCCTCCACTGCACTCCCGGGCCACAGCAGAGAGCTGGCCTGGAAGAGGAGCAACCGGGACAGAATCCGGCGCCCCGACCGGAACTAGAACCCGGTGTGCTGGCGCCGCAAGGCAGAGGATTAGCCTAGTGAGCTGCAGCACCAGCCCACAATGCCTTTTTAAAAACATCTGCAGAAGAGGTGAGTACTGGAGTTTCTTCACTCTCTCTTCTGAAAGTCGCTACAGCAGTGGAAGGTGTTTCTGTTTTTCTTCTGTCCTGCAACGTGGGGATTTCCATTTTCTGGAGTTTTCCTCTTATTTGAGCTACGCACCTCAGGGCCAAGACACTGACCACTATTCCGAGACAAGCAGCAGGTTATTAAAGGCAAAATGAGAAACAGAAAATGGCTTCCGGACAAGTCCTTAAAAAATGAGATTACAGTCAGCTCTCCAGCTTGAATTCGGGGCATCAATAAACAGGCATTTAATTTCAGTCGTTTGCTGGAAACTTCCAAGATGGTCAGCGGGCGTCCTCTCACCCCAGGGAAATATCATCTTCAGCGCTCGTCGGGCTCTGGAGCAGATGGCACTGCTACATGAGATTGCTCCACGAAGTTCACAGAAACAGTTCAAAGTTAAGTTCATTTTGGTGTCCAAAGCACAGAAATCCATGCACAGTTTTCCATAAAATGTATTTCCATGAACTTTTCAGTGACCCCCTAGGAGAGAGAGATTTCAAATTTTTTTTGCAGTAAACTTATCCTTTTTTTTTTTTTTTTTAAGATTTATCGTTTATTTGAAAGCCAGAGTTACAGAAAGACAGAAAGGTCTTCCATCCACTGGTTCACTCCCCAGTTGGCTGCAAAAGCTGGAGCTGTGCCGATCTGAAGCCAGGAGCCAGGAGCCTCTTCCAGGTCTCCCACGTGGGTGCAGGGGCCCAAATACCTGGGCCATCTTCTTCTGCTTTCCCAGGCACATTAGCATGGAGCTAGATTGGAAGTGGAGCAGCCGGGACTTGAACCAGTGCCCATAAGGAATGCTGGCGCTGCAGGAGGTGGCTTTACCTGCTACACCACAGCACCAGCCCCTAAACTTACCTTTAATTCCATATTTTCAAGCACCCCTTGCAGCTCCCTTATATTCTCAGAGTTCAGGACGCCACGGCCCTCTGTGTGCAGCATACAAGAACAAGCCATTTCCGGCTGCAGGTAGCGCAAGCACTCCCATCCTCACCTGATCTTCCTGACGGCAGCAGAGCCTGACGGACCCATCACATCCCCACTGAGCAGATCGGAAGACTGAGATCCAGGCTTCCTTCAGGAGGCCACTGACAGCTCAGCATCCGCAACGTCTGTGCACTATCACCCACTACCTGACCTCAGTAACGCAAAGTCTGCGCACTATCACCCACTATCTGACTTCAGGTCTGTCGTTGGCTCCACTGGCTCAAAACGGACTGCCCTTTCTTCCCATGGGTGAAATGAGTGGGGGACGTATGTGTGTGGCAGAGTTTATATCCCAGACAGCTGTTTTGTGTAAGTTTCGAGTACTTGCCTTACGAGCTTTATCAATAAAACGGGTGACTTCAAGCAACAGGGCTCAGCGCTGCCCATCTGCAGAACGGATAGCATGACCGGAACCCAGCAGAGCTCATGCGAGCCGGGGCTGGGGCCCAGGTGGGAGCACCCCAGGGTGTGGGCAGCGTGTGGGAGCTCGAGCTGATGGCCATGACAGACGGACACCCAGCTGCTCACCCCTGCTGCTCTGTCCGACAACAACCTCGGCAAGCTGGCCTGGAGTCTCCTCTCCCTGTCTCACGTCTCAGGGGAGGGGAGACCACAGCTCTGAAACAGTAACCAATTCACTGCTTTTGATGTCCAGGCTGTTAGAGAAAACTCTGACTTCAAAGCCCCAGATCTCCTCCAAATCCCCCGACTCTGCCCTCCCCACCGCCCTCGGTCTTCTTATCTGCAAGAGGGGCCAGCCCACCCCTCCCTCCTCCAAAGCTTGCTGCAAAAATCTTCGGTGGAGAGTCAAGTGCAAATCCAGCAGACCCTGCCTTCAAGCTTCCTTGGGGAGGGAGGTCCCCAGCCACGCACCCTTCGGTAGGGACAAAGCAGGTGCCCATCTAGAGGCAGATGCACAGGTCGGGCAGAGTCACTGCGACTGCGCGTGCCCAGTGCAGCTTTCTCAGCGCACGTGTTTCCTGGCCCTGGGAGCCTTACTCTGACAGCCTGAGAACTGGGATGCCAAAGGCACTCTGGGTTTGTCTGTGATTCAAGAACTGAAAGTTCGCCCAGGTGCCGGCAGCAGCTGTTGCAGACGAACAACATGAGTGCCTTCACACAGCCTGCCCGTGAGCGCCCCCAACTGGGAGGGCAAACCCAGCAGCTGTCCCAAAAAGAGCATGCCAAGGGCCGGCACTGGGGCACAGTGGGCACAGCTGCTGCCTCCTGTGACACCGGCATCCCACGTGGGCACCGGTTAGAGTCCCAGCTGCTCCACTTCTGATCCATCTCCCTGCGGATGCTTCTGGGAAAGCAGCCAAAGATGGACCAAGTACTTGGGCCCCTGCCACCCATGTGGAAGACCTGGGAGAAGCTCCTGGCTTCCGGCTGGCCCAGCCCTGGCCATTGAGGGAGTGAACCAGTGGATGGAAGACCTCTCTCTCTCTGTCTCCATCTATCCTTCAACATAATTCTTTCAAATAAATAAAGAAATCTTTAAAATAAAAAAAAGAAAGAAAGAAAAAGAAAAAATGGCAACCTATGACCTTGACCTGTCAGTTCAGAGCTCAGCTGTCTTTGGCATCCATACTCGGGCAACACCGCAAAGCATCCTCAATCGCTCACTGCCTGCACGGCGGCCACCCTGCCTCCCACTTGGATTTTTCCTACTTCGCTCAGCAGAGATTAAACACTCATTAGTTTTCTACTGGATCTGGGAGGCAGCGTGGATCTGACAATGACTCATGTCTGGAAAAAATGAAGAAACCCCCCCCCCCAACCCCGCCCGAGGCAGCCATTCATGTGGCTGCAGATAAGGAAGCAAAGAGACTCATTAAGGCTTGGTGTCTGACGTAGGGTCTGCTCCGAAACCTTCCGTTACCAAACGCCCAAAGGGAGGAGTTGCTGTGTCTGTCCCCATGACTCCGCGCAGGGAGCCCAGCAGAGAAAGGAGCCGAGGGCCAACAGAGATGCAAATGAATGGCCCCGGGTTTGGGGCAGAGGAGCCGGGTGGGGTGGCAGCCACTTCCTGTGCCCCCTTCACAGAAAGCGTCACTCACATTCTCGTTCCCACTCAGCGCAGCCTCCGGATGGTGGAGTGTCAGTTCGCACATCTGTAAATGGGGATGATAATGCTGGCTTGCAGCGTTATCCTGAAAATCCCGAAAGATGCGTTTGTTGAACGACCACACACCTCTGCTTGCAGGAGTGTGAGCTCCGTGCCCTGTGTGCCCTCTTCCCCACCGCACGCAGAGAGACAAGGAGTTCTCGCAGTGTTGAGTCCACGTCCTGGACCCCACAGGCTGTGACAGGAGACACACCGAGTCTTAACGTCTACCTTCAACACGCGCTGGCCATGCTGACCTGGGCGAGGTTGTTAACCTGAGACTCCCGTCACTGACTCCTGACAACAAACCTCTGGGTGCAGGTGCTCCTGCCGAGCCCACGTGGCACGCCGAAGCAGAACAGGCTTAAAGATCTCCAAGGACAGGACAGGCGAGACCCAAACCCTAGGACCACAAACAGGGTTCCCTATTGTGTGGTCTAAATGGACACGCACAGGTCCACGGTGTGACCACCACACTGTGATGGAGGCCAATGACAAAGGTGGAGGGCATTGTCCCCAAGGCCACCTTCACTTCTGGCCCAACTGAGCACTCAGAGCGGCCTCCAAACTCCCTAGCGGAACTTCCGGAACCTGGTGAACTACACTGTGCTCCCGTATAGTTCCTTTCAGGGAAAGCACGCGGATGAAACTCGGCTACAAGAAATGCATGGGACAGAGGCTAGGAGTGGCATCGGGGTCCTCCTGCCTCCAGTGTGTGATGACACACATGGTGCACTGCCAAGCGGGGACACTCCCCTGAGCCTCCACGGTCAGAGTGCTTACTGGGGTTCCCTTGCATCGGCATGGATGGGTGGATGCACGCATGGATGCAAAGACGGATGGATACACGGACACCAAGGTGGAGAGGTGGGTGGATGGATGGACAGATACATGGATGGATGAACGGCCACGTGGTTGCTCTAGTCTCCAGGTCAACTGACCCTGCATGACCCAAAGTCCCACCACTAGGCACACTGTTGATCTCTCTACTGTGGTTAGTCCCACCTGTTCCTACGTGGCTGTGGTCCACGTCCTGGACAAACAAAAACCACTTCTCAGGAGCCCAGACAGCAGCCAGGAGAGTGCTCAGTGCACACACACACACAGAGCTGCATTTGTGCCTACAGAGAGTGCAACCTGTCTAGAAATGCACAGAAATAAAAGTGTGGGATGAAGCCTCCCTGCCCGTGAAAGTCAAAACTGAATACAATGGGGTCCAAATATTTCACTCTGTGTAGTCTCATGATAGTTCTCTATTCTTTTTCAGAGGTTAATTGATTTATATTTAAAAGTCAGAGTTGGAGAGAGAGAGAGAGCGAGAGAGAGAGAGAGAGAGATCTTCCATCTACTGGTTCACTCCCCAAATGTCCAAAACAGCCAGGGCTGGGCAAGGCAGGCTGAAGCCAGGAAACTGGAACTCCATCCAGGTCTCCCACGTGGGTGCAGGGGTTCAAGCACTTGGGCCATCTTCTACTGCTTTCCCAGGCCATAGTAGAGAGCTGGGCTAGAAGTGGAGCAGCCAGGATTTGAACCAGAGCTCACCTGGGGTGCTGACGTTGCAGGGGGCAGCTTACCCACTGTGTCACAACACCAGCCTCTATCATGCTCTGTCTTTTCCAGTGAGACTACCTCTGCGTGTCACCTGTGAGAATAATCACCTTTAAGATTTGAGAGAGGAAAGAAAAGAGACTCCACCCCCGCCCCCCGGGGCTGCAGGCTGTGGGACGGGGGCAGAGCCAGGTCCGAATCACCGAATCACCGCATCGCTCTAGAAATAGGAGGAGATCTGCTGACTCGGGCCGGCGTGGAGTGCCATGGGCTGGCCATGGCACAGGAATGCAGAGTTGGGAAATCCTGAGGAAAAGTCACCAAGTGGGGACATGGGGGGAGGGGAGGGAAGCAGGTGCATCCCGGAGAGGAGGGGTCATCAGACAGGGTCAGGGCGACCTACCTGAGTGCCACCAGGAGACACATGGGGCCACGGCCAGGACGCAGAGCGCAAGCCGCACAGCGTGGCCTTGGACACGGGTGAAGGGCGGTGAGGGTTGGAGAGGTGGGGTTCCTCTGCATGTGTAGCCTCCTCTTCCTGCAGCCCAGGAGGCAGCAGTGCCAAAGCCACACGTCCCTCCTGCAGGTCCCATCCTTGTGCCAGTCACCAAGAGCCCCCCAGAGCTCACCCCCACCCTCGGCTGCCTGATTCACACCTCACTAGAGAGGGTGATAGGGTGGCAGAACTCAAAAGGACGGGAGGGAGTTGGGGGGAGGAAGGAGCAGGAGCTGTCCCTCCCCCCCCCCCCACCAGGTGCCCCAAGTGAGCCAGCCTGCAGCAGAGAGAGGCTGGAGGGGCTGGCACAGAGCTGAGAGGCTGTCAATGGGGAATGCAAGAATTCGGACTGCAAATATCCGGCGAGCCTGGAACAACAGAGTGGGGTCAGGAAGGCAAAGCTTCAGTGGGGGCCGTGGGCGGGAAGCTGCGCACCCCAGGCCCAAATCCCAGCACGCTGGCCGGCGCCCGGGTGTCTGCCTAGCAGGTGCGGGAGGATCAGAGCAGACTGACCCACTGGCCTGTGCTGGGGGAGGGCAGAGCCACCAGGGCCCCTCGCCTGGGGAAGACAGCGAGCCGCTGGTCCCAGTCCAGTGGAAAATGGGGAGGATGGTGATGGCCACTGAAGCCATGTCACATGAGCACGGTGGAAAGAGCTATGTTTAGCCAGGGCAGGGGCAGGCGTGGGCCAGGGGCGCTGTCACAAGGAAGAGTAACTGGCACTTGTGTCACAGGTGAACCCAGGGCACCAGGCTCTGTGGGAACCAGGGTGGCGCCCACTCAGCGGTCAGAGCCGTCGGGGGTGCGCGGGTCAGGTTCAGACAAGCTGAGCTCCCATCACAGGGCACAACCACGCACAGGGGCAACAACCTCCTCTTACAGGCCACCCCACAGGTCTCCACGGCCCTTTCTTCTGCACAAAGTGGACTTTCTCCTTGGGGGGCCTCCAGAGGGGACACCCTGCCGCTACGGCCGCTGCTCAAAGCGCCCCAGCAGCTGCCATCCCCTGCATTCCTTTGCCTAAATGAGGTTCCCGGGCTTCACGTCGGCAGGAGACCAGAGGCCAGGTGCCGCGGCGTCCAGAGCGTAAATAAATGCATGACGTCATCACCAGACTTTGCCAAGGGCTCCAGCCCAGCTTGCTCTGGGGACAGCCACCAAAACAGAGCCGAGCACAGGGCCTCAGGCTGTCACCCAGAGTGGGAACAACCTCTCAAGGACACGGGAGGTGGCCTCCGCTGTGCCACCCACACTTTTTTTTTTTTTTTTGACAGGCAGAGTGGACAGTGAGAGAGACAGAGAGAAAGGTCTTCCTTTGCCGTTGGTTCACCCTCCATTGGCCACCGCAGCCGGTGCGCTGCGGCCGGTGCACTGCACTGATCCAATGGCAGGAGCCAGGTACTTCTCCTGGTCTCCCATGGGGTGCAGGGCCCAAGCACTTGGGCCATCCTCCTCTGCACTCCCTGGCCACAGCAGAGAGCTGGCCTGGAAGAGGGGCAACCGGGACAGAATCCGGCGCCCCGACCGGGACTAGAACCCGGTGTGCCAATGCCACAAGGCAGAGGATTAGCCTAGTGAGCCGCGGCGCCAGCCACCACCCACACTTTCCTGCACTGCAGGCTGTACAAGGGGACCACAGCCTGAGCAGGGAGGAGACTGGGCTGAGAAGGGGAGGACACGGGTGTGACCCTGGAGGGGGGCGGGGCTCCCTGTGCCCACCAAGCCCCTCCCTCAGATGTGAGCGCTCACTGCCTGCTGGGCCCTGTGCTGTTGACTGGGCAGACAAAGAAAGGGAATCCGGAGGCAAAGTTCTCTCTTATAGAACAAGAGGCCTCGGCAGCCAGAGAGGCTGAGTGACTTGGCCAGGGTCACAGAGCACTGGCAAAGCCGAGAGCCACAGCTGAGTTCTTGGAGATGGCCCAGAAGCGCCAGGGTGGCCCCCTCCTCACCAGGAACTGTGCCTCCGGGAATCGGAACTGGTTGAAGAAATGACGCAAGCTGAACACCTGTAAGAGTGGGTGGGGAGGCTGCCGCCGCAACTCACTAGGCTAATCCTCCACCTGCGGCGCCGGCACCCCGGGTTCTAGTCCCGGTCGGGGTGCCGGATTCTGTCCCGGTTGCCCCTCTTCCAGGCCAGCTCTCTGCTGTGGCCAGGGAGTGCAGAGGAGGATGGCCCAAGTGCTTGGGCCCTGCACCCCATGGGAGACCAGGAGAAGTACCTGGCTCCTGCCATCGGATCAGCGCGGTGTGCTGACCGCGGCGGCCATTGGAGGGTGAACCAACGGCAAAGGAAGACCTTTCTGTCTGTCTCTCTCTCTCACTGTCCACTCTGCCTGTCAAAAAAAAAAAAAAAAAAAAAAAGAGTGGGTGGGGAGACCCTGGGGCACAGCCAACACCACCAGGGCCTGGGGACTCCAGGGACAAACCTACTTCCTTCCAGGGGTTTCTGTCTCAGGATGACAACAGACACAGGGAGCTGAGCAGCAAGATGGGCCCCCGGGAGGGAGGGAGGGAGGGAGGGAGGGAGGCGCGGACACTCGCCCACCTGCAGCCTTCAGCCTCCTTTACAGGGAAGGGTTCCCCACGGAGGCGCCAACTGGGGGTGGGGTCGCGGTCCCGTGGCCGGCTCCAGGGTGATCTCGGAGCTGAGCCCCAGTGACGCCACCAGCAAGTCTGCTGTGGAGATTCCAGCCACCCCGTGTGGAGTCCGGCCCACCCAGAGCCAGCTGCTCAGATGCCTTCTCTAAATAGAATTCTTGTTTGCTGAATCCCCTCCCTCCCCCCTTGCCTGCCTGCGGCCAGCTGAGAGGCCAAGCTGATTAGTTAGGAGCTAATTTTTACCTGTGTGCACCTGTCAGGGTCAGCGCACACAGGACCTAAGGAATGCAGGCAGGGGCCTCTGATGAGCCAGCCTGGCCGCTGAGGACACGGCTTAGCATGGCCGGCATGCCCGGCGGTCATCAGCGCTGACTCACAGAGAACCTGACCTCGTTGCAGCACCAGGTCTCTACATCCGGCTGGTTGCTTCGAGGAGGTCGCGGTTGAGTGCCGGGGTGTGTGCACACCTTTGCCGTGCTGGATAATCCCCCTGAGTAGCAGAAGGGGAGCCGGCCTCAGGCTTGGAGTTTTTGCCAGAGCCAACAGGTAGCTAAAATCCAGCGACCGTCGTCCCACTGAAGCCGGCATGAGGCTGGTCGCTCACGGACAAGCGGAAGGCAGTGTAAAGAAACGAGGAGTGAGCGTGAGTGAAGAGACAGAGCTGACACAGAGCAGGGACCTTTCTGGAGGCTGCGACAGCACCACTCAGCGTGACACAGCACACAGGCAAAGGCCAGAGCGCAAAGAGAAGGCAACCTCGACCCTAACCAACGGGGAGGAAGACGTCCAACCTTCCACGTCTCCAAATGCAGAGGCCAGCGTGTTTCTGTGGGGGTGCTTTCCTGAAAATGGATTCCTCAGTTACTTAGCCTCCAACGACCACTTGGCTTTTCCTTCATCCGCTTCCCTCACCATCATTGCCACCATGATGACCTCCATGATGGCCACCGTCATCACCACCACCACCACCACCATCCTCACCATCACCCATCCTCACCATCCTCACCATCCTGTCACCGCCATCACCATGCTCACTGTCACCATGCTCACCATCACCATCCTCACTGTCACCGCCATCACCATCCTGTCACCATCCTCACCGTCACATCCTCACCATCACCACCCTCCTCTTCACCGTCACTACCACTCCCACCACCACCGTCACTGTACTGCCATCAGCAGCACCCCGTCACTACAGTATCATCAGCCGTGTCACCATCGTTAGCTACTAGTATTCACTGAAGTATCTGGTGATCCAAGCACTGTGCTTACCCACCATCTGGGTCATTTCGACAAATCCCTCACTAGTGGAAATGCTGTCATCCAGTCTTTTATTACAGCTGATAAAACAGCCTAGGAGAGGTGACATGACCAGCACGTGAGTCACACAGTGAATCAGCGACAGATTCGGGATCTGAACAGGTCCATCACTAGGGTCCCAGATCTTAGTCACACCTCTCTGCTGTTGGTTCAGTGCTTGACCTGGCTTAGAGTTCAGGTTCCCTTCCTGGACTTCCATTCCGCTCACCCACCCTGCCTGCCTGCTGGCTCCCCTGCTCCCCAGGAACCAGGCCCCCTCTCCAAGCCACCAGTGTAGTCTACGTGACATTCAAATCTCTCCCCCACACTCCCCTGCCTAGAATCTCCCCACGGGGATCCCGCACCCAGCAGCGCGCATCCACTCCTCACACCTCTCAGGATTCCTTCACAGAAAGCTGAGTAACTTCAGACAGGAATAAAAGGTCAACGTGGGGAATTCACTGGAAGCAAACAGCCAGCCACTGAGGGTGGGCGTGGAGCCTGAGCCACAGCAAGGGCTCTCTCAGAAGCTGGCCAGAAGGGCTAGGGAGGAGGAGAGTAAGCAGTGAGGGAGTCAGGCAGCTTGGTGCACTCCAGTGGCTTCCAAGCAGAGCCGCAGGGAGCCACAGAACTGCATCAGGAGCCCTCGTGGGTGAGTGCTTGGCCCCCACCCCCACTGCTTCCATCTGTTTGTGAATCCCGAAGAGTCAGGCAAGACTGCCTCTTTAAGGGGTTTTACCTCTTTAGAGTCATGAGTAAGATAAACAGAGCATCCAGCCTGGTTCTCCCACTCACCAGGAAGGCACCATGTATCCCACCCAGCCTCAACTTCCATGTCTGTAAAATGGCCACATCCAGCAGCTCTAATCTAGCCACACTCAGGGAGACATGAGATGCGGGCTGTTCATGTAACCCTGTGTAAACTCAAAAGCAAGCTCTGCAGATACCGTTCCTGAATCACATTGGTTCAGCAGGCGTTACAGTGAGCTAAACCCAGCCCCAGGCCAGTGGTGGGGCCGCCGGGTACTGACAGGAGAGGGCCTGGCTCAGGGGAGCAGCCATCCTAGGAGTCAACAACACCCATTACTAAATGCACTTCCAGAACCAGGAAGTGGGAGGAGGAGGCCGAAAATTAAAAGGGTGAGAGGTGGGATCTGTCCACCCTCCAGTAAATAGATAATGCAAGAGAACATACACTGTGTGTGTGATGCTATAGAACGTGTGTGTGTGTGTGTGTGTGTGTGGGTATGCTATGTTATAGAACATACATTGTGTTTAATGTAATACAACATACAGTGTATACAATGCAATAGAAAAAAGGTAGCATGTGATGCAATATAACATATATAATGTGTGTATGATGTGATAGAACATTGTATATATAACATATGGTGTGTGTGATGTAACAGAATATATGAATGATACAAGAGAACATTCTGTGTGTCTGTGTGTAACAGAATATGTGTATGAAGGTATGCTATAATGCTATAGAACATACACTGTGTATAATAGAACATACATTGTGCATATGATGCTATAAAACATAGGTCATGTATGATGCAACAGAACATACACTGTATATATGATATGATAGAACAGAGGCTGTGTGTGATGCATCAGAAAGTGCTGTGTGATACAACAGAACATACACTCTGTGTGTCTGTGTGTGATGCAATAGAACATGTGCTGTGTGATGAAACACTACATACATTTGCATGATGCGGTAGAAGACGTGTGTGATGCAATATAACACATTGTATATGATGCAGAACATGTCATGATTGTGATGCTAAAGAACATATGTCATGTGTGTGTGATGCAGTGGAACATACATTTTGTGTGTGTGGAACATATACTGTACGTGTAGAGCTATAGAATGTATGTTGTGTGTTATGTCCCTAGAAAACGTCTCCAACACTAACCCACAGAGACAGACGCTGAGCCTGTGTATCCACTCCCGACTCTCCCTGCGACCTTGTACCAGGTCTCTACAGACCGGGTCTCAGGTCTCCACCCCAGCGCCCGCCGACCCTTCCATCACAACCCACACAGAAATCCTCTCAAGACCATGTCCCGCTTGCTTCTCCTCGGCAGGAACCCAGCTACCATCAGACCGGGACCTGCCCCATGGGCCCCTCCCTCCACGTGAGGCGGGTGCAGGCTGCTCTCCACGTGGACACAGCGTTCAGGCTTTGGTTCTGACACATCACACACCTGCCGCTGCCCACCTGCGCTCTCTGGGCTCAAGCCCAGGGTTAACCCATCACTTTCCAGGAAGTGGTGGAATTGGACCCAAAGGGGAGAAACATCTAGAAAGCAGAAAACAGACACATCCTATCCCTGAAGCCAGAGACTTGCACAAAGAGCAGGCTCACCTTTGAGACCAGTAGAAGAGGGCCCTCGGTGTGGCCAGACCTGAGACTGGAGCCACAGCCTTGAAGAGGGGCCCCATCCGACTCCATTCCAGACAAAGCTCCCAAGACCCACAGCCTCCTCAGGGGCTGGCAGGACAAACCGTTTTGGAAAAACTTCTGCAGAAAGCAAATCATCACATCCGTTGGGAGTCTTACGTCCCCCTCACCTGCCCTCCCTCCCGCTGGGCTAAATCCACTCAGCCCAACCTGACTTTGAACTTGCCCCTGCTCAGTGGGGCACAACAATTTAGATGGCTGCCCATCCTCCGTTCCAAGGGCTCCCTGTTCCTTCCCAACTGCCCAGCGCCCTCCCCAGGGGCTGGATGGTGAGCACACTCTCATCTCTGCAAATTTCTATCATGTGCATCACACACCCCAAATCAGTGGTAGCTACCAAACCCTGCTTGGGGAGCGCTGCCAAGAATGGTCAACATGCATCTGTCAGTTCCATCCCTTCCCACCCTGCGGGCTGTGTGTGCAGGTGCATGCCCCAGGCCACAGCTACAGAGGCTCAGTGGCTGTCAAAGACGCCACTGAGCGAGGCTCTCCTTGACAAGACTCGGAGCCAAGCAGGAGGGAGAAGACACTCAGCAGACACTCACGGGGGACAGTCAGCCTTGCACGATGGGACGTGCAGAGCGGACCCCCGCACGCTCAGCCTAAGTGCCTGCCTGGGGCCCCCGCTGTCCACCGGTCCCCTTCTCACTCTCCAGTGAAGAGTCTGCAGCCCACACCCTGCAGGAAGTACCGCGTGGCCCTCAAAATCCATCAGCATCTCGTCTTCCTCCACAGGCTACCCCCACGAGGCGGGCTGGCCGTTGATGGCCTTGATAGCTTCAGACCAAATCAAGCCAGTGTAGACAGAGAACCAGTGCTGGGCCCCGGCATCCTCAATGGGACACTCCCACCCTGGCTTCTTTGCCACGTTGACGCTGCACGGGTCCAGTGAGGTTGGCTGGAGGATGGCCAGCCTCCTGCCCTGGCCCTGGCCATTGGTCATTTTGCTGCCTGGATTCCCACCCTCTCTCTGCAAAGGGCCCTGTCTGAGGGAACCAGCTCCCGCTACCTCAGCCAGGTGGTGTGCACGGGGCTGTCCCACCCTCTGTGTCAGCGTGGTAACTCCTGAGCCAGGCACTGCCTCGCCTCAGACGATACTGCACGAGGACAGGGACAGGGCCGAGGACAGGGACAGGGCTGAGGACAGCTCCGTGCGGCCCCAGGTTCAGAGCAAGCTCAGCCACCATGGGCGTCCTGTGCACGGGTCCTGTTCCGAACCCACACGTCCCGTACCTCCCTCATCCTCACTGCCGGTCTCAGCAGGGCAGCTGCTGGCAGCCCCCCCATTCTGCAGATGAGCAGACCGAGGTAGCGACAGCTGAGCCCATGTGTCAGGACCAGGAAGAGGCAGCGCTCAGATTTATTGAAAGGTAGGGGGTGTTTTCTGATTTATCATATACAAGGGGTCTTCAAAAAGCACACAGTAAAGGCGGATTATGAAAAATGTGCATAAGTTTCAAATCTTTTATATTGAAATAAGCTTATTTTTCATTTCATTTTCCCATAAGCTCTGGTAAGTGCCCACGTGTCACGTGTTGTATGATGTATGTTCTAAGTGGTCCCAGTTCCATCCGTGAGCGGCAGGACAGAGGCTCACGCCAGGCTCCAGCTTCCCCTGCCCCAGGCTGACGACGTGAAGAGGAGCTGGAACAGGGCCGGGGCCTGCCTCCCGGGCTGAAGCTGCCTCCACGCGCAGCCACGGCGAGAGAGGTTACCTGGGACCTGTCTCCCTGCAAGGACGCCAAGCCAGCCCCGCAACACAGCAGCTGGGTCCCCAACTTCTACCCAAGAACAGCCCGCATCCTCCGGGCTGCTGCTCAGCTCGAAGCTCCCCAGAGCCATGGCCCAGAGACAGGCGTGCAGCTCTGCCCACGCACAGGCACACACACACACACACATGTGCACTCACATGCATGCATGTACAGGTGCACATATGAAGACAGAATGCCACAGGCTCACACACACACACACACACACACACACAAGCACAGGGGTCCACAACAGAACTTCGTCCTTCTACCCAAGATTCAAAACCAGGTGGCCTGGCTCTGCCCAGCCCAGTCCTATGACTTTGAGCAAGGGATTTACACCGGCTGGGCCTCAGTCTCCCTGTCTATAGAATGGGGACATTATCCCCTGCTGCCTAAGAGAACTGTGAATGTTTGGGTTCCAGCCGCTGGGAAACCATCAGAACAGGGCCTGGCTCCTGGGGGAGGCGTCACAGTGTCTGCTGTGCCTCCCGCCCCTGAGGACTGGCACAGGAGCATGGGAGGGGAGTTGTGAGGGGTCACGACACGCCCTGGGTGGGTAAGCACTGGGGGAGGCGTCCTGGGGCGCAGGGAGGTTACGAGACGTGAGCTGTGAACGTGAGGTCTCTGCTGGGCATCGGCACAAACCAGGCAGGAGTGGAACAGCTTCTGATCCCCAGGGCGGCCTGGCACAGGGGCCCGGAGAGCAAAAGCACCAGGACTGTGCTCCCTGCATGCAGCCCAGGCCAGGGGCAGGGCCCAGGGCGGACACAGCCCAGGCCAGGGGCAGGGCCCGAGGCGGACGCAGCCCAGGCCAGGGGCAGGGCCCGGGATGGATGCAGCTCAGCCCAGGCCAGGGGCAGGGCCCGGGATGGATGCAGCTCAGCCCAGGCCAGGGGCAGGGCCCAGGGCGGACACAGCCCAGGCCAGGGGCAGGGCCCGAGGCGGACGCAGCCCAGGCCAGGGGCAGGGCCCAGGGCAGACGCAGCCCAGGCCAGGGGCAGGGCCCGGGGTGGACGCAGCCCAGGCCAGGGGCAGGGCCCGGGGCGAACGCAGCCCAGGCCAGGAGGCGGGCCCGGGGTGGACGCAGCCCAGGCCAGGGGCAGGGCCCGGGGCGGACGCAGCCCAGGCCAGGAGGAGGGCCCGGGGCGGATGCAGCCCAGGCCAGGGGCAGGGCCGAGGCCTCCACATGGTGGTTTCCTAGCGAAGCCCCCGAGGGACAAAGCCTGTGGCGCCTGGGACCAAGAACACCTTCTGAGCCAAGTTCCCCACTCCCATCTTACAGGCGTGGAAACTGAGGCTCTCGGAGGCTGACACAGAGAAGTCAGATGGAAGCCATCCCTTGCTCCCCACGTGCAAGGGAGCGCCAAGGAGCAATCCCGAGAGGTGGAAGTCATGGCAGCCGGAACCCCGTCTCTGCCAGGTCCTCACTGTCGCCCCGAGGCACAACACCGCCCCCCACCCCAGTTCGTGCAGCCTCTGAACCTGCTCGATTCACCCTCCTCCCCGAGTCTGGGGCTGGGGCTACAGCTGTGCGGGGGACTCCGACCTCTGTTCCTCAGAGGGAGTGGAGTCCTGGGGGCTGCACCATCACGGGCAGCCCCTCCCAAAGCAGAGGCTGAGCAGGTGGGAGGGGGGATTTGGAAGCTGACAGCACCCCGCTGTGGGCCCCCAGAGCGCAGCCCCAGGAGGCTGGCGTCCATCCTGTCTCACTCCCCTGTTTGTTGAGAGCTGCCCCAGGGGCGTCCTCTCCCCTGCTTCGGAGGAACCCCCCACCCCCAGGGTCCAGGGCTCACCAATGCACTTGGAACCCGAAGGGACTGAGGCCCAGGTCGCAAGTCAACCTCTCGTCTGCCTCCCCTGCTACTCCGGAGCGTGCGGGCACCGGAGCCGGATGGCCCAGGCCCAGATCCCTGCTCCGCCCTGCAGGGCAGCTTCCCGTACGTTCTCCCGGCGTCAGTCCCCTCCGCGGCCAAGTGAGGGGAGTCCTCACAGGTAGCTCACAGGACCCATCAGGGACACACACAAGGACTGAGGGCAGCCCCTCTCCCTGGGGAGGGATCGGAAGGGGGCACATGTGTTTCAAAGCCAGGAGTCCACAAGGCAGGACCGGCACCTGACCCAGAGGCCTCCCCAGGGCCAGCACAGGGAAGGGTCTGCTGGAAGAATGAGAGAAGATACCAGAGCCAGCGTGTGAACCCGGGCTGCGAACTCCCAGCAGGCATCCCCAGCCTGACCCTAAACGTTGCTAAGGTGCTCCAGTGTCTTCCCTGGGGAGGGTACACACCAGAGGTGCAGCCTACAAGTAACAGAAGACATTCTAACTCCGTTTCTGGAGCCACCGGCCTGCTGAGGAGGAGAAAGGAGAGCTTAGAGGTGGCACTGAGCTGTCAGGCACAGGCGCCCCTGCTGCTACAGCGAGGGGGTGGTGTGTGTGTGCACCTGCTGCCCCCTGGTGGACAGTGTCCGAGGCAGCAGGAGGCTTTGGAACCATCAAATTGTCTTTCCCACTCCAAGCAGGTAAAAAACACTAGGTAGAGCTTTGAAAAACATCTGTGCAGTATTTTTGTGAGATGCTTCCCCAGTCAGGGTCTCGTGTGAGCCCTGAAATGACCCGTGGGGCAGCTACAGATGATCTCCCAGAAGGGACTGAGTTTCAACAAGCAGACGCCCGACGTGAGCTCAGAACCAAAACTGAAGGCTGAGGGGCCTGATGTAGGAACCCAAATATCTTAACTCCAAGCACCAGTTTCCTTCTATCTCTGAGAGTAAGAACGCTCTGAGGACAACGGCTGAAGCTACGGCAGCTCAGCCATGGTGACTCCAAAATTCCAAGGGTGATACGGAATGTGCAGGAGAGGCTGGTGCAGCCAGCCCCGGCTCAGGGACTGGTCTGGAAGCTCTGCCTGTGTCCCGCGACCTCGGACTTGGCTGGGACCCAGCCCTGCCTTCCCCTGTGACCCTGGTGTGAACATCTCTCAGCTACATGGCAGGCACACCCCCCATGCCCCACCCCGAGTCCTCACCACAGCCCTCAGGGTCCTGGGGACCTCCGGGCACAGAGAGGCCAGCAGTAGTGTTGGAGACCACACGGGGGCAGTCAGGGCTGGACATGAAACCCAGGCTGGGAACACTCAGGCCACACACAGAGGCTGTGCCGCAGGCACCGGCGTGGCCCTCCTGTGTGCCGGCCCCCGAGATCCCTGTCTTTCTCTCTGATCATGGCACTCGTTAGCAGTCAGAGAACAGTGATGCATATTGGCCTAAAAGATGTACACACACATACATGTGCACACACACGTATATGCACAGGTACACGTGTGTGCACACAAACATGTACACACCTGAATTTCCAAACCACACCCTGGCTTTCAGCTGGGAATTTCAGCTCCATTAGCTGATGAGAAAAGGAGAGAATCACCCTAGGCCTGGAGACACTAAACAAGCAGCCCTGCCCTCCTGCAGACTGCGCCAGGACAGAGGAAGGGAGCCCCGCTGCGGACGCCCAGGGCCCCTCTGCTCCCCATGAAGAGCAGAGAGCTCCGCCCCCAAAGGACCCCTCAGCAGTCCATGTGTCAGCTCTAGGCACTGGTCACCCCGAGCAAGACAGAAGCAGAGCACCAGGCCAGACCACGGGCTGCCTTCCGGGAGGAGGAGGAGGGACCCTCCAGCTGCAGCCCCCGGCTCCAGGACCCACAGGGCACCGCCGTGAGGGCGAGGACCCAGGGCGACTCAGCTCTGGCCGCCCTCTGCTGGCTGATGTCAGGTCTCTGGGTCCCGAGCGAGATGTGATGGAGAAGCCAAGCAAAGAAACCTGAGACTGTGGAGGGGAACCGAGTCGCCCAGATCGCGCGGCTGGTGGGGCTGGGCTACAGCTCAGATCCAAGCTCCCTCCATGCAGTCAACACCAGCCCCGTCCTGCAGCCGCCTGGCCGTACTCAGCAGTGCAGGCTCGGAGACGCAGGTCCTGCCACACAAGGCCCGCCACCAGGCGAGGCCCTGTGTCAAGCCGTCCAGTCCTGACCACCCCGGAGCTGGACCTGGGAGGAAACGGGCCTGGCCAGGGGGTGAGCCCCCCGGAGACTCAGCTCTGAGTGCCTGTTCTCGTCATCTTTCCTACCCACGCTGGCGGCACCCCATTTCCCAGATGTGGAAACCGAGGCCAACGTCACACAGCTGCTAGGGGCAGGGCCCCAGTCGGCCATGCCGCAGCAAACCCCGCACACAGTGAGGGCCGGGGCGCTGGGAAGGACAGAGGACAGGGACCTGCAGGGAGGGGCGGGCACCTGGGGGAAGGAAGTCCCCCCCCGCTACCTGGGCAGCCACTCTTCCCGCCTGGAAAACACATGTACACACGTGTGCCCCGTGCATACACCATGTGCCACACAGACCCACGCATCCCCCACATGCGTATATGCACACTATGCACACACACAGCTCCAGTGTACCACACACCCCACATACACACATGCATCCCATGTGCACACACACAGCAAGAATACACACTCCCAGTCATCCACCACATCCCCCATGTGCACACATAGACAAACACCCCATACCTGCACCACAGTCCCCATGTACCCTCACACACCCAGTACACATACACCACACACATACCCCACACACCAACACATGCCACACACATCCCATGTGTACACACATGTATACCCGTGTACATACATGCGCACACATCCCATATGCACACACATCATTACACACATGTGCACAATCACACACATTCTGTGTGCACACCCCCACACACCCTGTGCACATACGCACACTCTCATACATCCCATGTATACACACACTGTGCACACATGTGTACACCCACATGCACCCCATGTGCACACACCCATGTACACACACATGCACGCCCACATTCTATGTGTGCACACGCATGTGCACACCTCACACACACACTCCAGGAGCACATATCAGACCTGCAGGCAGGAGGCCCAGGTCAGTCCCCATTCCTGTTCCTAACAACCAATGGGCAGAGGCACAGCAGCCATACACTTCCCACCCACCCGGGAAAGCCCAGAGAGAAGACCCAGGCCAATCTCTCCTCATGCATGTAAGACATCATTTGGGACAATGCATGCAGAAAATTCCAGAACACCATCTGCACATACCAAGCGCATTCTGTCCGCCCCTCATGTGGACAGCCTGCCCAGTTCCCAGCCCTGTCTGAGTTGCCCAAGGCTGCCCTGAGCTGGGGGGGGCAGGGTTGTGGTCCTGGCCAACCAATTGAGCCACTGCATCTCCTGGCCAGCGACTGGTTCCAGGCTGCTCATGGGCCCCAGGCCAAGCCGCTGAGCGCCTTCCCCAGGGCTGCTGCGGGTGCCGCTGGGAAATGAGCATGCAGCCTTCTCTCTGCTGGGGCGAGGGAATCCACGAGCTCCTGGTGGCTGGCCACCGTGGGCAGCGGGCAGCGGAGAGGGAGCCTGCCCAGGGACCACATCCAGAGGGAGCACAGCTCAGAGAAAAAGGGCAGGGGGCCGGGGGCTGGGTTGAGGGACATCTTTCCAGACCCAGATGCACCTGCACCCATGGCTGGTAGACCTCACGGAGGCACAAGAGCTACCCCAGAATTTCTGCCAAAAGTGACTTCCGGCCACTGACAGCCATCACCTCCTCCTACAGAGCCTGACTCTCGCCCACCTGCGTCTCCCACTCCTGCGTGCCCGGCCTCCCACACTGCCAGGAACCTCAGGGCGGGCTACAGGTCTCTGCACAGCCCTCAGCTCCCAGCATGGGGCTGGCCGCCCCCCGCACAGGCCCAGGGAACACAGCAGCCGGCAGACAGCAGGGCTGGTGTTGTCCCCAGGCCTGCACGTCAGCACCACCTTCTGAGAACCTGCACTGAAGCCGGCCCGCCGCCACAGGCCCTGGCGGCCAGTGTTGGGGTCAAGGGATCCCTGGGCTTTGCCCCAGTGGCTTCAGCTAGGTCTGCACAGTAACAGCCATTGCCGGCCATGGTGAAAACCCAAAACGGCGCCTCCCTTGGCCCAACGCCCCGCTGGGCAGAGGGGCACTCGGGACCAGGGAGGCGGCCGTGGGGACACGTGGGCAGGTGCAGGGCCTCCCAGGCCCGAACATGACAGAGCTGCAGGGGGAGAGGAGGTGGGCTCTTCCCCTGGGAATCCTTCCATCAGGCTCTGACCCCGCAACCAGCCAGTGTCTGGGCCCAGTGAGCCCCGACCCAAAGCTGTGTCTCGCCCCGCCCCGGCCTCTGCCTTGTTCAGCCTGTGCACTTGGCTGGAGGCAGCCAGGGCCAGAGCTGACATCTGAGCGCAGCAGGTGCCCCAGGCTCAGGCTTCTCAGAGCCCTAGGTGCTCATCCATTCGCGTCTTCATCAAGACCCCCTGCCTCCGAGCCGTCCCCAGGGAGTGCGGGCCCAAGCCCTTGCCGGGACCACCAGCTGCCAGCCAGACCCGCCTACGTGGGGTTCAGCCAAACAAGCCAAGCGGCGACATCAGACAGAACATGGCCACGCAGCCCCTACAGGGGCAGAGCCAGGTCAGTGTCCACGTCTCTTGTCAACAGGCCCTGGGGGGTAGCCTCAGTCTCCCCAAACCCCTCCCCCACCAGCCTTCTTATGTCCACCTCCCTGGGACAGGGTCAACAGTGCAGACACCCTGGAGAGGGTAGCCTCGTCCATTGCCGCCAGGGTCAGCCTCGGGCAGTCACTCATCCGCCCCACTGGGAGCCCCTGCACAGGACATAGGCTCACGCCTTGCTCAGTGGGCGGGCTCAAAGCCTAGCACGCCTGTCCGGAACTGCATCTGTCCAGCCTCCCTGTCTCAGACCCCTCCCACGGGCAGGCACCAGGTCTAGGGACTGGCAAGCAGGTGCGTGGTCACTCCAGCATGGTACTGAGCTCTCCACTCAGGCCCAGAAATGGGGGCACGCAATCCGAGTGCAACAACACCGCCCAACCCTCAGCCCGCAGCTACGGGGGCCACCACCTTCAGGGGTCTTCAGCCCCGAGTCTGGAGCCCTCCCCCACCCCAGGCTCTGAGACTCCCAGGTGAGGCCCGAACCTCACCAAACGGGACTCACCAATCCCAGCTGCGGCTGAACTCCACACCCACGGGACAGGGAGAACAAGCGCACATCTTGGGTGTGCAGGGCAGCAGGGGCAGTGAAATGGGGCGTCTTTAACCCTGGCAGGAATGCCCAGCTCAGCTCACGCAAGGAGAAGCACCGACAACCCCAGCGTGGGCAAGGGAAGCGAGCTCAAGACACAGGCCCCACGGCGGCATCGGCTTGGGCTCCGATTCGACTCGTCTCGCAAAGATGAGCGTGTGCTGCCGACGGCCCGGGAGTCTCCGTGCAAGGCTGTGCTGTACAGTCGGCCGGCGGGACTGCGTGGAAACACACCCGGGGGCTGCACGGGACCGCCCGCCGGAGCCCAGCGTCCCCCCGCCTCGGCCCGCTGAGGGACGTCAGAGGATGGTGCAGCCGCAGCAGTGCCGCCGAGGGAAGTCGCCCACGTCCACCTGGTGGTCGGTGCCACAGATGTAGTAGACGTAGGTCTCTCCCCGGTACCAGCAATGGACTTCCGTGAGGGGAACCAGCTCAATGGTCTGGCGCTGAGGAAACAAATGGCCACAATCTTCAGTGTCCTGCTGGGGTCACTCACCTGCTCAAGAGCCTTCGATAGCTCCCTACCGCCTGTGGGAGGGATAATGTTCATCCTCCACAGCTGGCATTCAAGGGCTCTGCACCACTGAGTTCCACCCAGCCCCAGTGCAGGGCGCCCTGGGCCAGACCCCATCTTCAGCCCCCGGAGCTCGTGGCTGCTCTGCCGCCACCTGGTGGCCATCAGCTCATGGCACCCGAGGCAGGTCTGGCCCTGGCCACCACCTTGAGTCCAGAGCTCTCCACCTCCAGCCCGAACAGCCGAGATTTAGAATCCAAATCCCACACTGGAGACCCGCCGGCGGCTCCCAGATCCTTCAGCACAAACCCAGACCTGTCGCGGGGCCTGCCGTCCCTCCTGCCAGCCTCTGTGGCCTCACGGGGCCCTGTCCTCCAGCTCTGGCCACACTGACCCCCGTCAGCTTCCAGCACCGTGCGCCCCTCCTGCTGGCCGCTCTCTCCTCCCCTCTTTCTCAGGAAGGAGGCCCCAGATGCCTGGACAGGCCCAGCCCAGCCTGGAGCCTCCCTCCCAAAAGCCCAGGCCATTCTCCCCCAGGCTCAGTCCCTGAAGCCCCCCGCCCAGGCCCTCCGCACCTGCTTCAGGATGCGTGCCCGGGAGCCCAGGGCGGCACTGTGTTCTGCGATGCCCCTCTGGGAGGCCCGCGCAATCTCCGGCAGGGGGAAGTCCACAATGGGGTACACCTGGGAGAGAGAAGGTGGCCACCCACTGTGCAGGAGCCTGGGAGAGCCTGCAGCCGCCCTGAGCCAGACTGCGGAGGGAGGGGTCCTGGGACACAGCACAAGCCTCGGGCACTGGGTCAAGCTCTGCCATGGTCCCGGGGAATCCCAACACAGAGGCGGGGTAACCAGGGGCAGCCCCAGCCCCTGCAACCCTGCCAGGCTCTGAGCAAGCCCTCACGGCCAGTGCACCGAGTGCCAGGCACCTGGTGACCAACGCAGGTGCAGGCCCTGTCAGTGAACCATGTGTCTTCCCCCCACCCCTGCTCCCGCTGTGTCCCCCTGGGCCTGGGCCTGGGCTGGGGACACTGGGGGGGGGGGGCGGAGGAGGAGAGAAAGATATGCATGCCTGGCCACTGGGTAGGGGGCAGGGCTGACAGTGAGGGAGGGCACCACCAGACCCAGACGGGGGCGGGGAGGGAGGCTGAGGGTGAAGCCCTAGGCTCCAGGGAGCTGGTGACACTGGGGCAGAGAAGAGGTTATGTGGCTGCCTCTCAGCGAGGGGACAATACCAGAGGCCTGCGCACACGTCCCATCCAAGCCACATCCTCTAACAAGGCTCCCAGCCGAGCCAGAATGAGAATGCATTCAAATTAAAGCAGTCACTTGCAGAATGTCAGCAAATGTGCGGGGCCGTGTGCCAATAAAGCTTTATTTATAAGAGCAGGGGCTGGGCAGGGCCCTGTCTCACCTCTCATACCTGAGCCCCTCACTCTGCCTGGCTCCCAGCCCTGCCCCCTCCCTCGTAACCACAAGTCCAGGTCCACTCCCCCACTGCACAGGGTCCACATCCCGGAAGCAGCCGATGTCACATGTGCAGAGACCAGAACTGCCCAGACAGCTGGACCACACCTCACCCCAGTCCCCGGTCCCCCCTCTCCGTGCTGGCCCACAGCTGGGAGCACACAGCTGGGACTGCCCACCGAGTCCTCCACCCGCTACCATAAGGCAGATGGGGGCAGCTTTGGTTTCTCAGCTCCCGAAGGAGGGAGGGTCTCCAGGTGTGCAGAGGTGGGCGGGGCTGTGAGGAGCGGCCCCCCCCCCCCCCCCCGCTGCCAGCAGCCCAGTCCTCTGTTCCCACCCGTGCGTGCCACGCCCACCGCAGACCCAGCTCCACAGCGCTGCCCCCCTCACCACCACGTCCTCGTCCTGGAAGAGGCTTTCGCCCTTGGCCTTCGCAAGGAGCTCCACAGGGCAGCTGAGCCGGGGCTCGGACACGAACTCAAACACGCTGTTCTTCCTGGGCGGGAGGGGACAGGGCACCAGAGGGTTAGGAATGTAGACTTTGGGGTCACACAGACCGGGGTCCGAGGGGTGGACAGTGGACTTGAGTCGGCATTCCCATCTTTACAATGGGAATGAAAGGCGCTGTCTGCCCGGGGCCACAACCACCTTCCACTGTTTGTCCACAAGGCACTCAGCGAGGCCCGGACCCGAGACACCTTTCAGCGCCTGCGCCTGGGCTCGCTCAGGAGTGGAGAGCAGCCCTGCTGGCTCTGATCCGGGGGGGGGGGGGGCAGCAGAGGGGGCGGGAGCTCAATCCTGGTCTCTCCACAGCTGCCAGCACCCTCCCAGGGCGCGCCCCTGCTGCTTCCTGCAGCCCTGGCCGACCTTCCCCCCCGCCCCGCCCCGCGGCTGTCTCTGGTGCAGGCCCCGTGCCCAGCAGCCCCCGCCCCTCCGCTGCCGCCCCCTGCCGCGGCCCTGGGCCCGAGGGGCCACCACGCACCACACGGTGACGAGCTGGACGAAGTGTAGCAGCTTCTTCTCCCCCTTGCAGGTGGCGCAGGTCTTGCTGGCGCGCCCTGAGCACGTGCCGCACCTGACGGGGTGCAGGGGCCTGCAGGCACCCGGAAGCCCCAGCACGAACCCGCCCTCACGAGGCGATCAGAGGGGGCCTGTGCTGGGCTTAGGCCGTGTCACCCCCACTTTGGGCAGGGCCCCAACATCCCTTTGGGGACCACCCTGCCCCCTCCACTGCCCGGGCTCTGGGGCCCACCCGAGCCTTCTCAAGGAGCGTGGGATCCCTGCCGGCTGTCCCAGCCAATGCTAGAAGGGGCTCCCGGCCTGGGGGCGTGCCGTCAGGACAGGGGCC
Organism: Oryctolagus cuniculus; assembly: GCF_051225735.1. Classification (NCBI taxonomy): domain Eukaryota; kingdom Metazoa; phylum Chordata; class Mammalia; order Lagomorpha; family Leporidae; genus Oryctolagus; species Oryctolagus cuniculus. The sequence goes on along the minus strand of NC_142876.1, from coordinate 119,977,887 downwards.
TCCTTCCACCCTGGGGTCACTACGCCTGCAGGTGGCGGGGGACAGCCCACCCGAGAGTGAAGCCAGCGCAGAGGACATGGGGAGGGGTGGGGTGGCCTCACACCAGGCCCCGCTCTGCAGGACTGGACGCCTGCTGGGCACACACTCTGCGGACGCCGCCCCGCAGGTAGGGGCGCCGGGGCGCCGGCTCTTACCTGCGCCGGCCGGAGCCGGAGCACAGCTGGCACCGCCGTGGCCGCCTGGCTCTGCGCTTGCCTCCGCTGCAGAACAGACACCGCACCTGCGGGCACAGCCAGGCCTCCTGCGTCCCGCTGGCCTCGCACACCTGGCTCGGACCCCTCCCTCGGCCCGCAGCCTGGGCTGCGTCCCCTGGGGCTGTGTCTCCCAAGGCCCATTTCCCAGAGACAGCTGCCTCACTCCCACCTCAGCGTGGAGAGGAGCCCCTCAGGGCCGACCCACAGATAACCCTGACCTTTGACCTAAGCCTCCAGAGCTAAGAGGCAACGGATGTATGAATTCCTCACCACAGCCCAGGGGCCGCTGCAGGACCGGCCACCGCCACGGGCCACCAACCCTGGTCACGCCCTAGTCTCCTTCCCCACGCAGACGGGGAGGCCTCTGGGGCACGAGGGAGCCCCGACTCAGCGAATGCGGGGCCATGCAGAGGAAGCAAAAACACGAGAGACCACCCAGGCCTAATGCTCCACTTCACAGACGGGAAGACAGAGGCCAGAAAGGGAGGGGGCTTCACAAGGGGAGTGTGAGCGCAGGAGCCCAGGCCACAGCCCAGCCCTCTACACACACACACACACACACACACAGTGTCACCTTGCCCCCCCACACACACTCCATCACTCATACACACTCCATCACTCACACACACACACTGTCACTCACACACACACACTGTCACCATGCCCCTCCACACTCCATCACTCACACACACAGTCACTCACACATACACACTGTCACTCACCATGCCCCTCACACATTGTCACTCGCCGTGTCCCCCCCACACTGTCACTCACCATACCCCCCACTCACTGTGTCACACACACACACTGTGTCACACACACAGTGTCACTTACAATGCCCCACACACACTGTCACACACACACACTCACACACTGTCACTCACTGTGCCCCACACACTCACTGACTCACTGTGTCACACACATACACACTCACACACTGTCACTCACCATGCCCCCCACACACATTGTCTCACACACACACACTGTCACTCACTGTGCCCCATACACTCACTGTGTCATACACACACACACACTGTCACTCACCCTGCCCGCTCCATGGCATCCACTGCACTTGTACCGCCCACGCCCGTGGCATTTGTGACATTCCTGAAAGTGAAACGCCATCTGTGGACCCAGTGCCACCTCTCCCACCACGACGCCATCATCATCTCCAGAAGGGCTGCAGGTGAGGTTGGGCTTGGAGAGGGCGCTGGGGGGGGGGGGTTCCAGGAGGCCTGGAGAGGGCACTGGGGGGGGTTCCAGGAGGCCTGGAGCGGGCGCGGGGAGGGTTCCAGGAGGCCTGGAGAGGGCACGGGGGGGGGGGGGTCCAGGAGGCCTGGAGAGGGCGTGGGGGGGGTCCCAGGAGGCCTGGAGAGGGCGCGGGGGGGGGGTTTCCAGGAGGCCTGGAGAGGGTGCTGGGGGGGGGTTCCAGGAGGCCTGGAGAGGGCGCGGGGGGGGGGGTTTCCAGGAGACCTGGAGAGGGTACGGGGGGGTGGTCCAGGAGGCCTGGAGAGGGCGCTGGGGGGAGTTCCAGGAGGCCTGGAGAGGGCGCTGGGGGGGGGGGTCCAGGAGGCCTGGAGAGGGCGCTGGGGGGGTTCCAGGAGGCCTGGAGAGGGCGCAGGGGGGGTTCCAGGAGGCCTGGAGAGGGTGCGGGGGGGGGGTTCCAGGAGGCCTGGAGAGGGCACGGGGGGGGGTTCCAGGAGGCCTGGAGAGGGCGCAGGGGGGGTTCCAGGAGGCCTGGAGAGGGCGCAGGGGGGGGGTTCCAGGAGGCCTGGAGAGCCCACCACAGGAGACCGTGGCTCCGTCTCCGCTCAGCCCAGTCTGGTCAGCCAGGTGCTGGTGCTGTCCTCAAGGCTGGCGTCCTGACCCACACCCTACGGCTCCCTGCAAAGCTAACACCCAGCCTGAAGGCATGTGACCTCCAGCCCGGAAGTCGTGAGAAATGGCTGCGTTTCCCTGAGAGGCAGTGCGCTGCGGGCTAGGGGGCAGTCACTGGTCAGAGCAGGTTCCAGCAGAGGACACAGCCGCTCCTGCGTGCCCTCGCCTTCACACCCTGCTGAAAGCTCAGAGCAAATGCAAGTCTTGGCTCAGGCGCCACAGCGACCCGCGGTGCTGGTGACAACGGAAACAGCTCAGCACTGCCTGCCACCAACGCGGTCCGTCACGTAGAGGAAGCTCAAACTGCTCCCTGCCGGCTTCCTCGGACAGCCCCAACCGCGCTCTAACTTTTGCTTCACGTCAGTTCACTCAGTGCCCCAACTGTCTACTGACGGGCAAAAATAGAAAGGCAAAGATAAAGATAACGAGAGATTTTTAAGTGGCTGCCGCTGTGGCACAGTAGGCTAAGCCTCCGACCATATGGATGCTGTTTCCTGTCCCGGCTGCTCCACTTCCAATCCAGCTCCCTGCCAACGCACCTGGGACAGCAGCGAAGGATGGACCAAGCGCTTGGGCCCCTGCACCCACATGGGAGACCCGGAAGAAGCTCCCGGGCCCTGGTGTCAGATCGGCCCAGCTCTGGCCATTGTGGCCATTTGGAGAGTAAACCAGCGGATGGAAGACCTCTCTCTCTCTCTCCCTCTCTCTGGAACTCTGCCTCTCAAATAAATAAATAAAATCTTTTTAAAAAGAGAGAGGAGACTTTTAAAAGCCGACGCCCAGCTGCCCAGGAGCCTCTGCTGCTTGTGTTGGGCACCGGTGACCGTTCTGTGACCGGCCACTCCTCTCGCCGCGGGGTCACACTCCCTGGCCTGTGAGAGATTTTCACGGGCAGCCTCCCACGCACCGTGTTCTTAGATTCCGTCTGTTCCTCACCAAGGCACGGGCAGCCCGCCTCTTCCTGGGGGTTTCCTCTCTAAAAGGATGGAGGCAAGGCTAGTGCAGGGCTGGGAAACCCACTCAGCGAGCACAAACACCCCGAAATCACCTACCTTGACCAGGGACGAGTGAGGCACCTGCAGCTTCCTGGTGTCTTCCTGGAACAGCGGGGGCGCCGGGACCTTGATGTCCCAGAGCCTGGGGGAGGGGCCTCTCTGCGGGCCATCCACCGCCTGGTCTGCCCAGCAAAGGACCGTGGTGAGAACAGCCCCAGGGAGGCAGGCAGGAGCTGGCATTCATTCAACAAACAGCCCAAGACTCTGCCGGGTGCCGGCATCAGGCAAGGGGACTGGGAGACAAGGATCCCTGGGCTCTCTGGTGAGGCCCCCAGGTTGGGCAGTGGCAGAGGCGTGGGTTTCACTTTGGGCTCTTCTGCTTCCTGCTGTGGGGTCCCACACAAGTTACTTAACCCCTCTGAGCGTCAATTCCTTCCCCTCGGAAAGGACGCCAAGGCGGCACCTACCACACAGAGTGGGTGGGTAGGAAACAGAAGGCCAGATGCAACCAGTGGGGACAAGCGCTGGCTCACGTAGAAGGAGCCACGAACAAGACCTGTCCCACCCACCCCCTGCACAGCCATTACCTTCCTCCCCCTCCCACCGTGTCCACCACCGGACAGGACAAGGCCCAGTGACCGGTTGGGCTCTTGACACTTGGCAGGTGGATGCCAAGCACACAGGCACCCACCCGTGCTCAGAGGTCAAGGGCAGCCTCTCTCGGGCCGCCTCCAGCCCCTACCAGGTAGGGATCATTTGCTGACATCAGCTCCAAGGCTCGCGCCCACCGTCCTGTGGACGGGGCTGCAGAGGCCCTGGCTCGGGGCACAGGAGCGCCCCATTCAGCACTGGCGGATGACTCACTCACTGGTCAAGGGCTGGAACGTCCACTCGCTCACCCTGGATTCGCTGAAGGTCTCCAGTCGGTACTGAAGGGGGAAAGGGTACAATCAGGCCTCTGCCGTGGGAGGACAGAGCGCCGAGCAGAGCGGGCAGCCAGCAGGTGCCGGGGCAGCAGCCACGCATGCCCCTGCCACCTGCGCCGCAAGCCTCCCCTGCCAGGCTCCTCCCTGGAGCCACTCAGGTGCCAGGAACTCGGACACAGCACTTGTGCGAGGCGAGCTTCGGGCAGCAGTGGCCTCTGCGAGGCACGGCACGTGGACTGCCCGGGGCCACGTCCCCACCAGGAGACGCTGACGTCGCAGACGCTCAGAACGGGATGGGGGGATCCCGAGCACTGCTCAGCTCCTGCCATTCCATGCAAGTAGAGGCCCAGAGAGGGCGGGTGACTTGCCCCAGGTCACCCAGCTGCTTGGCAGCCTGCTCTCACCACGACCTGTGAATGTCATCGGACTTCCAAGTGACAGCGCTCACCTGAGGGCAGCTGTGTCGCTAACACTGGGAAACGGGCACCAACAGGCACCCTGGCTGGCAGAAGGAGACACAGGTGCCCACCATGGTCTGGGTGTCAGAGGGAGGATCTTTTGAACCAATGAACTGATGATTCTTGAGCTCAGTCGTGATGTAGGGGGTGCAGCCAAGGCAGGTCGTAGCACCTTCCTCTGAGCAGGGACACGGCTGGGCGCTGCGGAGCCTGGGTGTGCATCTGACTCTGTCACTCCTGCCTGGGCACCTGCCTGCCTCCCCAGCCCGCAGTGTCCACTCCGCACACCGGCGGCACTCAGAGCTGGGAGGATCTCCAACCACGGATCAAAAATATTCCTGTAAAAACTGTGTGTACTGCACAGGCACAGGGTATCTTCTGACTAGTCTGTAAACAATGCAAACTCACGTGTTTACATAGTATTCACATTGCATCTGGTATCGTGAGTCATCTAGCGGTGATTCCAGGCCATGGGCCAGGGGTGCTGTGGTGAGCGGGTTAAGCACCTGGGACCCAGTGCCACCTCTGCTTCTGACCCAGCTCCCTGCTAATGCACCTAGGAGCAGCCTGTGAGCTCAAATACTTGACTCCCTGCCACCCACATGGGAGACCCAGATGGAGTTCGTGGCTCCTGGCTTGCAGGCACTTGGGGAATGAACAGGCAGAGAGATTTCCCTCTGTCTCTCTGCCTTTCAAATGAACAAAGATTTTTTTTCTGAAAAGGCAGTTTTACATTTAAAAAAACACAAAGCATACAGGAGAATAAACCGTGCACCATCTTGCAGACAGGGCTGGAGCCCCCGGGGGTCCTGGAGCCGATCTCCATGGATACCAAGACGATGGGTTGCAGAGAGGACTCTGCATCTCCACTGTCCCCACACACTGCCCCCCAAGTCTCCTTTCTCTGGCTGATGACACCAAACACCGCCTCCCCCACCCACAGGCCCCGCCCCCAGCCCCTCACCCGGCACAGGTTCTGCTGCTTCAGCTCCCGGATGACCAGGTCGCCGGCGGCTGCATGGCCGTAGCAGCATTTGGAGCTCACAAAGCTGAGTAGGGCTTCCCGGGCCACCTCCTCCGTCACTGTGGGGACCCTGCTGGGCACCGAGCAGAGGGAGGTTGTGGGAAGCATCCAGGGGGCTTCACTGAGGCCCAGGGAAGGGAAGGGGCTGGGGGCACCACAGTGGCAAAGCCCCCAGGAGCCACACAGGGTGGGGAAGGGGCGAACTCTCCCAGCCTCAGCAAAACTGCTTCGGCTGAAATGTGCTCAGAGATCCCAAAATTCAAAAAACAGCTGACAGCTGAATCAGACCATTCTACAGGTAGAAAAACCGAGGTCATCACACAGGGGACTTGGCCTTGACCAGAGGAGCTCTGAGTAACCTGCACAGGAAGACCCCCAGGGACTCACCATGGGGACAACCGTGGGAATGGGGAGGGGGGCCTTTCCTGGCCAGCTCACTGAGTGCCCCTCCCCCACCCTCTGAAAACCCGCTCGCCCCTGAGGCTGCCACCTCCTTAGCAAAGCCCTCCCTGTCCCAGGAATTTTGTGGATTTCTCCGTGGCAGCGCAGAGCATGCCTTGAATCCCGCCCCACAGACCCTGCTGTCCCCTGCACTGGCCAGGCCCGCATTCCTAAGCATCTGTGGACAGGCAAGGGACAGACGCTGCGGGCTGGCCTAACAGGAGGCGGCCACATGGGGAAACACGGTGTGCACTGGGCTTCGAGGTGGGCAGCCCGGGGGTGCTTTGGGAGACGCCTCTATGGCAGGCACTGGCCCCCTGAACTCATTGTCTGGGAATCCCTGCACCCCCACGCCTTCTCCACACAAGGAGGGGGCGACCTCTCCGGGATCTGGACCAGCGGTTGGCCAAGGTCTCCGGGGAAGGGTCAGAGAGGGAGGAGGACAGCTCTGCCCATGACACACCATCAGTCTGACAGCCCCCGGAGGCCGCCGTGGGCGCCGCCTATGGGAGTGGGTATGGGCTCCAGCCTGAACACTCCCGGGAGGCTGTGCTTGCAAATCCCCGGTGGCCTGGACGTGGCCCGGGCTGAGGGTTTGCCATAATTGACAGCATCAACGGTAGGTCGCCAGGCTTCGTAGGCAACACCCTGAAGGGCTCAGCAGAATGCAGAGCCCCAGGCCCTGGCCCTGTAGGTCGGGGGGGGGGGGGTCCTGACACATGCTCAGGGCTGCACTCCCCCAGGAAGGCTCCCACAGGGCACCGGAGACGCAGGGAAATGGAGGACGGGGCCTCCGGGCAGAGCCTCAGCCTCACCTGTATCTCAGGAACCAGGACCACGACCTCTGTTCCTGGGGCCTCCCTGGGGTCTCTGGAGGTGGGAAGAACACCTGCTGCCCTGAGGGAGGGAAGAGGTGGGGCTGAAGCAGGGGGCGCCGGCTGGCCCCCTGCAGGCACAGGTGAGGACCACAGATGACACGCGGAGACATCCGAACTCCAAGAACCAGCACGTGGATGTCAGGTCATGAGGAGTCCCTGGGCCCCGGGGGGTTACCTCTCCCTCACCCCTGCCACAGTTTGGGTATGGTTTGTCCCCCAAGGGCTCACGGGCTGGAGGCTTGGCGCCCAAGGTGGCCCCTTGAAGGCAGGGGCCAATGTGTTCCTGGGACAGCGATGTGTGCCACACACATAGCGAGCCTGGCCCTGACTAGAGACGCGACCTCGTCTGTGTGTGCTGCCTCCCCTGTCTCCCGCACCCCGGCCACTGCGATGCCATCAGACGCCAATTCCCCGTCAGAGCCCAGCACAGAGTGGCACCACCAGAACCGTGCTCTCTTCTTTATAAAGTACCCAGCCCTGGGGACTTTGTGACAGCAATGTCAGCCACGCAGCCCAGATAAGCGGCTTCCCTGGGAACCCCAGGGGACCCAGCCTGCTCCAGACACAGCCCCGCCCATCGGGAGCCCCGAGCAGAGGACTCACCATCACCTGGCAGGAGCCAGTCATGGCCGGGTAGTCTCTCCAGGAGCTCAGCAGGGGGCGCCAAGGGACTCTCGGCCTCGAAACTGAGTTCCATCTCACCTGTGCACAAACAAGACCGGGAGCGCCGAGCCTCAGAGGGCGGCGGGTGAGTGGACAGCCGCTTCCCAGGAAGCCAGGTGACATGGAGGGGCGCTCCCCACAGCCTCGTGGCTTCGCTAAGATGCTGGCACTCAACACTCTCGGGGCACAGATGCATCTATGGGGCCTTTCCAGCAATGCCAAGGGCAAGGACAGCAGCTGCTGTTTGCAAGCGCCTCCTTGTGGCCGTCGCCACCACCACCACCACCATGCTGCCCCAGCTTCAGGGCACCTGCTCCAGCCTCGGGGCCGACGCAACCACGCATCTCAGGTGGCCACGTGGATTCTGAGCCTCTCCTCAAGGGGCACTCCCACCACGAGAGGACCACCCAGGGCAGGCGACCGCACAGCTGCACCCTCCCAGACCCCTGACCCTGGGAGTTAAAGAAATCTGAGATGTGGGGTGGCAGGTCCCACAGCCTCTTCCACCGCACACCTCTGCTCTGGGAGCCACGCCACAGACCATGCCTGGCCTGTGCAGCCTCCTCCCCGCTCTCCCCTCTGTAGCTGCTCCTCCTCAAGTCACTTCTCAGGTGGCTCCTTGCTGGCTGCTGCTTGGGTGACCCCAGCGCAATCCTAACCCTACCCCCACTCTACGGATGAGCAAACTGAGCTCAGGAAGGCTGTGGCTCACCCAGGACTGGCACCAGAGCTTACGCCCCTCCCAAGTGTTTTTGCACAAATCACTAACCACCAGCTAGTGTCCCTAACACCGTAGCCTGTCCTGCCAGGTGGGACGTAGACACGACGGACCTGAGCCTCCCCCAAGGACGGACGCCTGATGTGAGCACACGCTCAGATACACCTGCCATGCCTGCGGCCTCACCCCGCCCACCCACCTGCAGGGACTTGGGACCCCACTGGACGTGAGGTACAAGGGGCTCAGACAGGTGGCTTCAGCCTCCCTGGGCCGCACAGCCACAGTGCTGGGGCCGGAGAGAGGCTCCTGGGTGCGGTTCAGCCCCCACCTGGCCACCGCATGAGACTGTTCCCATAGGCTTTCATGCTGGGGACAGGAGGGCTTCAGCTCCGTCTCACTGGTGGCCAAGGTGGCCTGAGAGGTGGCCGTGAAAATGTGGGCAGTGGAACGCCCAGGAGAGGTGCTCCCTGCTGCCCCGGTCAGCCAAGCACACAGGGCCAGGCATCCTGCTGACCCCACCTGTCCCACTGTCCTTGCCATCCCGCTGACCCCTCCAGCCGCCGACCCCACCGCTCTGCCAGAGGGCAGGGGGACTCAACGCTGTCAGCGCTCGACCTCCGCAAAGATAAAAAGTAACTTCCTGCTCTAAGTTTAATAAAAACGCGGACCGGAAGAACCCGCAGGTCCAGCTCCAGATGAGGGCAACGAGGCTGATGTGGCCGTAGGGGGCGGGGGCAGGATCCTGGGAAGGCCGCTGCTGTCATGACAAATGGGCAGCCCCTTCCTATCTACCCTGAAATCCGTAACTCCCTGTCCTGTGACAGCAGCAGCATCGCGTAGGCAGGTGAGCAGGAGGATTGCAGACCTGGAGGGCGCCTTTCTGAGCAGGAACATGTCCCTCTGTGAGCACAGGATGTGCTAAGAACCAGGCGGGAGCCGGGCGATGTCACCCCCGGCCGCTCGTCCCTGGACATTCAGCGTGGCTCCCGGGGCTGCCTGTATCTGCTTCCCACGGGCTCGTTGGCATCTGACGCCGTCTTAGCCACCAGGACCCAGGCATCAGGCAGCAAAGATTCCAGACACTGCAGGCCACACAATCTGCATCTCACTCAGCCTGGCCGTGGGGGCGTGAAAGCAGCAGACAGCACACAGGACAGCAAGTGTGACTCTGTCCAGGGGAGCCCCACCCAAGCCCTGGACTGCCTGCACCGACTCAGACACGCACCTCTGAGAATGGTTTGCAGAATCTGAGATTTTCTAGGCCCAAGGCCCCAGCACGTCTCAGACAGTGCCTGGGAAGCCAGCTACCAGAATGAAACATCGGGGTCAGGGCTGGACTGGCCCAGTGGCGGGCGTGGAAGCCGGGGCAGGGAAGTGCCGCCTGGGCTCTCCGTCAGTAAGCCCTGGTGTCGTGTGAGTGGCCCACGCTGCAGAACTCAACCCTCCCACGCGTGAAACGGAGCAGGCGACACTGCTGCACACCTCACCAGACCCGCACCTGGCACGCAACACTTGGCACGAGCCTTGGACCCGAGAGGGGAAGAGTCCTGCTCTTTCTCTGTGTTCCTTCAGACCTAGGAAAATGCTGGAAGGTCAAGCACAGGAAAGAGAGCACCCCAGCCCTCCCGCGGGGACAGCCCCGCCCTTAGAAGTCTCTGCTCTGCAGGGGCTTCCATGCACCCCTCTGGTTGAAGGGAAGCCAGGGAAAGGCTATGTGGCCGCCGTGTTCTTCTGCAAACCAAAGAGGCAGCTGGGGTACCCAGAGCACCACCGGTCAGCTGGAGTCACACTGACCCCTCTGGACTGTTGGTCAGAGCTCAGTTAACCTCGCCACTATGCTGTGTACACAAAGAAATGAGGCCGGCTGACCCACCGGGGCGCGCGTCATTTCCTGAGCAGTGGGTACAACAGGAACCGGGACGTCACTGGGCATTGTGCAGCTCCACCAGCCCACAGCGTCACTGTCCCCATGACGTTGGGGCTGAGCAGCAGGGCAGGGGCCCAGCTGGCCACGCAGCCTGTATGCACGCCTGTCCCATGCACGGTTCTCAAGGGAAGGCCTTGGGCGTGCCCTCCTGCACACTTCGGGACACCAGGCTTCTCCTTCGGAGATGGAGTTTGGATGAGCAGCTCCCACATCCGCACTTGCCTACAACTAGGACCCTCACTCCCCGTCCGGTGACCACAGTCCCTGCGCAACAGCCCACGCACCACGTATGCAGCTGGGGAGGCTGGCAGGAGGCCTTGGCTGTCTCCCAGCAGTTTCCCGCTTGGCAGCCATGAGCTGTGTCCCTTTTGCATACAAAGGATTTTTCCTCCAAATTAGTGCACAGCCCCTTGCATTTTCTCCCTTTTAAAAGGTCAGTCCCTTGACGTCAGATGACAAGAGGGACCCAAGCCCTCCGCCCTGACTCCGGGTGACACATCCTAAAGCCCTAGGTCACGCTCAGATGGGTGCTCACCGACACTTCTGTTTCATGTCTTGCGTGGGAGCTGCTTTTGGCCAGGGCCCCCCCTCCTGCACCCCTTGAGGAGAGGCCCCCAAGAGTACGGGGTACACAAAGCCTCACCCAGGGCGGCTGTGCCGTGGACGTGCACAGATACCACGGGGACTGCATCACAGCCAAGACGGGGCAAGAGAGCGGCCCGGGCTCAAACGCTGGGACACAGGCAGGCGAGCAGTGGCTGGGGGCCAGGGCCTGCCGGAGGAGGGCATGGGGACAGTTTATCAGGGACAGTTTCCACGCAGCGGGAAGAAGCGAGTCCAGGAGAGGCTGGCACAAAGTGTGGCTGTACCTGCTTGCCACCCCACGTGCCCGAGACGGTGCGTGTTCTATTACGTGCATTTTGCTGAAAGTAAAAACAAGTTGCAGGAGACAGTCAGAGGACTATGAGCTAAAGACAGAAGACCTGCTTTGCTGAGAAAAATAAACACCAGACTCTCCAAAAAGTTCAAGAAAAAATGCACATTATGAAAAACCCGCAGCAGGTGCTGTGGCATAGCAGGTAAAGCCACCACCTACAGTGTCCCACCTGCTGCACTTCCGATCCAGCTCTCTGCTGTGGCCTGGGAAAGCAGCAGAAGATGGCCCAAGTCCTTGGGCCCCTGCACCTGCGTGGGAGACCGGAGGAAGCTCCTGGCTCCTGGCTTTGGATCGGCCCAGCTCCAGCCACTATGACCATTTGGGGAGTGAACCAGCAGATGGAAGACCTCTCTCTGTGTCTCTTTGTAACACTTTCAAATAAATAATAAATCTTTAAAAAAGAAAGAGAAATGCATCCATGGATTTCAAAATTGCTTTGCTATAAAATCAGCTTGTAAAACACAACTTACAAATACACTTATCTTTCCATTCCCAGAGCCCCAGTGGCTTCGCAGGCCCTGGGCATTTGCCTGGTCCCCGACAGCAGGAACCCAGGCCCGCACAGCCAGGTGGGACTAGCCTCGGGGGCTTCGGGCAGGCTGCTGCATTTCTGACAGCAGAGAGTGGGACAGGGTACCAGAGAGGGGTGGGAGCTCCAGGCCCAGTGAGGCTGAAGGGGGCGCAGCCCATTCGGATGGACAGACCGACAGGCATCCTCCCCGAAGAAGGCAAACCTAAAGCCGACAAGCCGTGCCGCTGGCTCCCATACAGCTGCGGAAACAGGCACCCGGGTCCGGATTTCAGCCCAAACACTGAAACCTCTCTGCAGGAGACCCTGAGTGCCACCTGAGCTCGCACGTGGCCAAGGACAGACGCAGTGCCATGAGAACCGCAAGGGGTTGCAGGCAGGCCCCGCCCTCTCACCCTGCTCCCTGAAGGGCACGAGGCCAAAGCAGGAGGCTCACTGGTCACCAGGTGTCCTGGTAACAGCCTCTGACGTCCAGGCTCTGAGATGGTACCTGACAGCTTCCCAGGTCAGCGTTTGCACTTGACAGCCAAAGAACCCTGGGCCAACCCTGCGAGATGGCACCATCCCCAAATTTTCTCCCAAGAAAAGGAACTGAGACGTTGAGTGACTAAGGCAAAGCTACCCAGCAGTGAGAAGGCAGAGCTGGGATTTGAACCTAGATCTGCCCCAGCCCAGTGCTGCTAAGAGAAACTCCAGTTACAAGTGTCAAACAGCATCTTGAAGACAGAGCCACGGGGCCGGTGTCGTAGCACAGCCGGTTAAGCACCCTCTGTAATGCCAGTGTCCCACATGGGTGCTGATTTGAGTCCCGGCTGCTTCACTCCCCATCTTGGGAAAGCAGCAGAAGATGGCCCAAGTGCTTGGGCCCCTGCACCCGCATGGGAGGCCCAGATGAAGCTCCTGGCTCCTGACTTTGGCCTGGCCCAAACCCAGCCATTGCAGCCATTTGGGGAGTGAACCAGTGGATGGAAGACCTCTTTCTTTCTGCCACTCTGTCTTTCAAATGAACAAACCTTTAAGGAAAAGAAGGCAGTGGAACCTTAGCAGAGGACATGAGCACAAGTCCAAGGACACGGAGCGTCCAGGACCCCAGCGACCAGAGCAGCCCCCTTCAGACACTGGCTGCGACACACCCATCACCCTTCCACTTCACGGTGGAAAGGAGCCCACCAAGTGGAGCGCCCTGGGCCGAGCCGGGTGAGCTTCGCTCTGTGGTTCCACTCTGATACCCGGGGCCTCGAGGCCCCCACGTTAAAGACGACCACCGATGCTGGCCCTCGGAGGGCTTCGAGGTCACCACGCCCAGTGACAATGACGATGGGCAAGGGTCATGGGCCTTGGGTGAGTCTGCAGATCCTGCCCCACCTCACCCCAAAATCACACCCACGCAGCCTTTTGCCCACAGTCTCATGGTCCTCAAATCAAGAACTCCTGCCCCAACCTTTGTATGAGGGGAAACTGAGGCTCTGAGGGATTAAGTGGAGCCCAGAGAGCCGGCGCCACCCAGACCAGGTCGGATGCTCTTTCCACGCCACGGCACGGCCCATTCCAAACTCAGGATCCAGTGTTTCCTTTTGTAAACATAGCTCATTTCTTCCTAAAACACCATTTCCTTCTTTGTGGTTTTAAAGAGCGCTAGCGCTTGGAGTCCGTTTTATTTCTGTTCAGATAATGGCCTGGGGTCGCCTGGGGCACGTCTCGGGAGCCGGAATGAATGAGCAGGCTCTTGGCCATGGGGGGATCTGGAGTGATGAGCCGCAGGGACCTTCAGCAGGCTGGCTCATCTAACGACAAGCATGAGCCAAGAGTCCTGACACGCGCGCTCACGTGCGGCCTGGGGAGGGATCTGTGCAGCACACAGAGGAAGGGAAAAGACAGAAGTCTGAGGCAGGGCCACTGTGGGCCACGTAAGAAAGGCCACCCCAGCCTTCTCCCCTGTGCAGAGCCACGGGACGAAGATGGGGTCGCAGGCAACAAATGGGCTCCCCGCACCCCAAGAGGAAAGAAGCAAAGGAGACGGGGAGGTCTGGATGTTGTCATAGCACCGAGCTGACCTACAGCCGCACCGCGCCCAGGCACACACAGGCTGCGTGAGGCACCAGCCGCTCAGGTGGCACCCACGCCCTCTCCACGGCTTCACTTACTGTCGGCTTCACCGGCAAAGCTGTCCATGGTCCAGACGTCCGGCCAGGGTGGCGTCTGCTTTTGCAGTGGCCTGGCCTCAGGAAGCTGCAGGACTGACCTCGTTCAGGCCCCTCCCCAACGGCACCCGCTGGGACTTGATTTGAATACAATAGAGGGAAACACAGGGTGTCCATCACAGCTGCACGCTGCACCCAGCCCTGGGGCTCTCCGTGCTCCTGGCAGGAGCATCCTTACTCGCCCGAGCTCCCAGGATGCTCCTGGCTGCCCGTGTCCTTGATCAGCCCTAGGAGTTGGGCAGCCATGTGTGGTCAGTTTTCCCAAGGTGGTAATTCACACCCTGTATGCCTGAGTCTCAGGTCCAAGCACCCAGCCACCATGATACAGGGTGCATGCTCAGGGCACAGGCTTCCAAGGACTGTGGGGGGCTCACAAAAAAGGAACCAGCCCAGGAGGCTACCTCCCCAAGGTGGGGGAAGAGAGGGGTACACAGACAGTGGGACCAGCAAACCATCTCTGCCATTGGAGTTCATGGTTTAGATTCACCCCAAGCAAAGACATGATCCACTTCCAAGGGTTGGGGCCAAAGGAGCTCCAAGCCCCAGTGAGAAACTCTCGGGGAAGGGTCTTTAAAAAAAATCCATGGGTGTTCCCCGGAGGCCAGACGGGTGTGCTGCCAATGGGGGCCCCACAGCCGCAGGCTCTGAGCAGGAGGCTGGTGCTGGAGAGCTCAGCGGTCCCGCCGAGTATCGTTCTGCTACTAAACTACACTCTGCCCCCAGAAGCCACAGTCCTACTTGCGGTCTCCGGCAATCTGACTGTTCTAGAATCTTCATCCACGGCACACGTCCTCACTGCACTGAGGTGCTGGGAACCGGCATCACCATCCCCTCCTTCCTACGGTACAAGATATTCCGATTCCTGGGTAGGCTCCTGCATCCACCCGCGGGTGGACACACAGCCTGCCCTCGTCGTCCAGCTACCCTGAGGAAGGCTGCTGTGACCCCGGGGGCCAGCAAGCTGCTCGTGCCCCTACTTCCACTCCTTTTGGGTCTGTGCACAGAGGTGGAACGGCGGGGCCAGGTGTGGGCCCCACCCTTCGTTTCGGAGCTGCGTCTGTTGTGAGCCACGCAGGACTCTTCAGGGAAGGCTCCACGTCACCTTCCCACCCACATGGCACAAGTGCTCCCAGTTCGATCACTAACACTTGCTGCTTCCTGTCTACACAGCACTGTATGGTTCACAGACTTAACGTCTCCACCAGACAACGGCCTTCAGAGGCACACAGAGCTGAAGCGACTGGCCCAAGCCCACCCAGCAAGAGGCCAGCTGCTCTCTCCCTTCTTTCCCCAGGGCACAGTCTCTGAGCCTCTGCTGGAAGCCAGGCTCCGCCCTGGCCCTCTGAGCTGTCCATCCATCTACACCGGACCCGCCCAGCACCCCTGCAGGAGCCAAGGCTGCCCAACAATGGGCAGTGCCCCACAGGGGCTGGCAGCCACGATAACATTGTTCCCGCCTTATCTGCAGCCTGCGTGGAGGAGACAGCGGTGCCCACGTGGGGACGGCGGACGTAGTAGGTAGGACGCTCTTGACACAAACAACAACTCATGCAAGGTGGGTGGGGTCCCTGGAGCACTGCACCCACGCACCCTCCTCCCTCAGGGTCTGGGCGTGGGCTCCTGGCTGCAGCCAGGAAAGAGGGGCTGCGACCTCTGGGGGCTTCCCAGTTCCCAAGAGCAAAGGGAACCACTGTCAGATCCCAGCCCTCACCCAACTCAGCAACCAGACGCCAGGAGGGGCCCAGAGAGGGTGAGGGACTTCCCCGAGGTCACACAGCCCAGGTATGGCAGAGCTGGGATTGTCACACGCTCAGTGGGCACCGTGGCCCTCAGTGTGCCTCTCAGTGTCGCTGTGAGGAGGTTTCCCTGCCCCAGTAAAGCAGTGGCTTTGCCCACAGTCTGGCCCCAAGAAACCAAATGAGAGAAAGTGGTGGAAATCTGCCTTTGGCCCCTGTGGGGGAGGGGCCGCCCTCCACCCTTCTTCCTGGGAAGCGACAGGCACATCTCCCCTACTACAGCAGCGCCACACCTCTGCAGGTGCCCCCACCCCATTCCGGAAGCTTCCATGGTCCTGTGGCGCTGGCTGCTTCTCCCGGCTTCCCGCTCTCACCGCCCTCCAGGCCTCTGTGGTCCTCTGTGAGCAGCTGGGCTTGAGTGAGGTCCTCCAGTGGGCAGCCTCCCCTCCACGCACTCAGCAGAGCACACCCCGGCCGGCTCCTGGACAGTCCGACAGCGCTGACTCCTCGGGGAAACCCAGCTCTCTTCACAGACCCCGAGCTGCCCCTGTGTTGCACGGGCCTGGTCACCTCCCCCAACAGGTGCATTCCTGACCCTGGGGCTTCCTCCTAGGTCCCCCTCAGAACCAGACACTCAGTTCCCTGCTCCTGGCCCTGTGCACCTCGCCTGAGGCTCCGCCCAGAGGCCTCTCTGCCTCCATCAGGGCCAACTCGGAAAGGGCCGGCTCCCCAGGGCCCCTGCAGAACGGACTGGACCTCAGCTGTGGCTGTGTCATAGCCTGAGCTCTCCTGCCGCCGGTGCCACTGCGTCTGCTCCATCACAAGGATGCCCAGGCCACCCAGCCAGCCTCCCACGTGCAAACCTCCTCCTCCTCGGAGCCTTCCTCCCACAAGGGCTGCCTCCACCAAGGTCACTCACCTTGTCCCACAGGCCAGGTCAAGACCCCAGCAGTTTGTGACGAGGGCAGGAAGGACATTTGTCATCCTCAGAGCCATTCCCAGGGCTGCGCGAGGTGGGGGTGGTACCCCAGGACTGGGGTTTCAGGGCTCAGGGCCCCCATCGGTGCCCACATGCTGGGTGACCTCATCCGGCATCAGAGCCCACGGGCGACACTGGCAGCTCCCCCTGCCAGCCCTGTTCCCCTTCCCGGACATCCTGGTCTCCTCCTCTTGTCTCCCCCATTCCTGGGACCCCTGTTAGGGTCAGCCGCCTGGGTTGCCTCTCAGTCTCAGCATGAGCTCTCGCTGGAGCCCCCACCCCTCCCACCCAGGGCAGTGCAATGGTGTCCTCCCTGTCCCCAGCTCCTGCTGCTGCCTCTACCAAGCTGTGCCCCACAGGGAAGAACAGCTGAGCCCTTGGAGCTGGAAGGGAGACATCGGCAGCCAGTCCTTGTCACAGTCTTGGAAAGGTACCTTGTCCAACACACGGTCCCAGCCCTTGCTCCCCTTCCGTCCTGACCAGTTTCCCTGCTGGCCCTGGGCCACACCTGGCACACCCCATCTCGGGCCTCAGGTCTCCATGTGACCCCCTGTGTCAGTCTGAATGCCCCTCTGCACCAGCACAGCCCAGCCCCCACTCCACCGTCCTGTTCCTGTCCCCACAGCACTCGGACTGTCCCCAGGGAAACACCTCACTATCTGTGCTGCCCAGGGGCTCAGTGTCTGTCTGGCAACCCTCGCCTCAGGACATAGGTTACCCCCCCCAAAAAATTGCAAAGCCAGATCTGTGTCTGCAGGAGCTGGAACAGGGCCCGGCGAACACTGCCCAGACTGTGAATATGTAATAAATGAAGGATTGAAAACAGGGCGGCATTTGGTGCAGCGTTTACGACACCTCTTGCAGACACGTGCATCCCACATCTGAGTGTCTGCTTCGAGTCCCGGCTCCTCCACTTCCGATCCAGCTTCCTCCTAATTCTCACGCTGGCAGGCAGGGTAAGGTACAAAGATGGGGACCCGGATGGAGCTGAGGACTCCTGGCTTCGGCCTGACACAGCCCTGGCTCTGGCTTTCCCCAGAGATGAGCTCTGCTTCACCGTGGAACAACAGAAGGAAAGACAAAGCCCACGGCCACGTCCACACGTGGGTTTGTCCCCGCTTCCAGCCAGAGATCCGTTCTCAGGGAGCCTCTGGCCGGACAGCAGGAGGGAAACCCAAATGCCTGCCGAAGGGAGCCTCTCTGTGCGCCAGGAGCACTGAGCTGCAGCCCCAGGGATGGCTCCGGCCCCAGCCCAGGGCCACGGCTCCGTGAGGCGCTTCTCAGACAGCACCCACGGGGCCCAGGTGATCCAGATGGAACCAGCGAGGCTGCCAGCTGCACCGGGCGTCAGGGGAGGCTTTGGCTGGCTCCCGGCAGGCAGGCGGGCAGAGATGCTAATCTCATAAGGCAGAGGCCGCGCCCGCAGCTCCACGCACCCCCCTCCCAGCCCTCTAATCAGATCCATCTGTCTCCCAAAGCAATTTGGAATCTGAAAAGGGCAGTCTATTCGGTCACTGAAATTCAATTCCCTCGGGATGCACCGCCAGCCACCCAGGTTGCGGATGGCACCGGCTCTGCCCAGGAGTCGGCAGCACCAGCTGTTACCGGAAACGCTCCGGCGACCCACCTGCGGCATCATCACTGGTGGGGCCGTATTCTGGGACCACAGAAGTCCTCTCTTCCGACCTTCTCACCAGACACACGGGAAGCTGAGACCCAGAAAAGGGAAGGGACATGGGCAGGGTCCCACACAGGGGTCCCACACTCAGGGTGTCTTCTGTGACAAAGGCCAGAGCTGTGGGGCACCAGGTCAAGCTGCTGTCTACTGTGTTAGCATCACATATGGGTGCTGGTTGGAGTCTGGGCTGCTCCACTTCCGGTCTAGTTTCCTGCTAATGTGCCTGGGAAAGCAGTGCAAGATGGCCCATGTGCCACTCACAGGGGACCTGGAACAAGCTCCTGGCTTTGCTGTGGCTCAGCCCTGGCCGTTGTGGCCATTTGGGGAATGAACCAGAGGGACTTCTGGAACCCCATGGGGAGCAGGGGGCAGTGTGTGTTCGTCCAGCGCCGGAAGCGAGCTGCACCCCTTGGGGCAGAACTGGACAGCCCCAGGGCCAGCGAGTCCTCAGCAAGGCCCATGTCCCACGACCCCAACCTAACATCTATCTCCCCACAGGCCTTTCTGCTCCCCTCCTCCAGCCGCACAACCTGGAGAGCTCGGATCACCCCAATTGCTGCCTCCCCTCTCCACTCTCACCCTAACCTCCACCTCTGTGGCGACTGCCCCATCCAGGCTGATCCACACACCGTGCATCGCCCAGCAGCTCGGCACGGCTGGGCCAGCCATCAGGAGTTGTCCTAAACCCCGCAGCCGACAGGGGACCACCAGGGACAGGGGAAGTGGCGGGTCCTGTACCAGAGACGGAAGAGCAAGAGATGAGGAGGTCATGCACTCACTCGGGCTCCCTGTGGGGTCCCCAGTCACTCCACCCAGGCCACAAGGCCCCTCCTCCTGGCTCTCCCTCCCCCTGCACCTGCCTTCCCCTCCCCCTACCAGGGCTGCGGATGACCTGTGAGCAGGAGAGCAACCCCTGGCCTGGGAAGGCAGCGACGTGACCAGCTCCCAAGGCCTCTGCGTGTTCTCTGCTGCTACCCCTGTAGCTCAGGGTCGCTAACACAGCCACGTCCCACAGCGCGATCTCAACACCCACTCCCACGGGCCACAGCCCCTACCCTAGCACACAGGGCCACACAGGAAAGAAAGGAGAGGGACCAGAAGTCTCTCCGCACTGCACTGTGATCTGATGCCTCCTCTTTCACACCTCCTGTGGCTCCCAAGGACCATGGGGACACACACACATCCCCCACCCCAGCTCCAAACAGCCTTCCTCAGCCTTTCCTAGCTCCAGCCATTGCGACCACCTGGAGAGTGAGCCAGTAGATGGAAGACCTCTCCGTCTCCGCTCTTTCAAATAAGTGAATACGTCTTGAAGGGGGGGAAAAGTGAATGGCTGCCTGCCTCCGAATGCCCATATGTAAACTTCTGTGATTTGCATGTAGACACACACTGGCATCTTTAAAAAGCATAAAAGGAACCGCGCCTACACACCGCTCAGCACCTCTCATCAGGAACAAATGCACGCTGGCCGTCCTGTGCCCCTGCTCACGGCTCCCCCCCACACCGCCCACTGGGGTCAGCGAGCTGCTGCCTTCACGGCCCACGTTGCATTCAGCACGCACTTAGCTGGGGCCAGCTCTGCGCTAGATGCCAGTAACAGAAGACCAAGATGGTGTCCACACACCTTCTGTTTTGTAATCACAAGTCTATGTTTGGATGAGATCCTTAAGATTCTTCGTACATTTTAAGGAAACTGATACATGCTAAAAAAGCAGCGTAGAACAAGGCATGGCGGCCCCCAAGCCCTCAAGGCGACGGTGCAAAGTGAGGGTGCCCTCTGCACCCACAGCCCTGCAGCCCTGTCCCTCTAACAACTCTGAGGTATGAAGGAGTCAGGACAGGCAAGGTCTGGGTCAAGGGCAAGACCAGGACTGAAGCCAGCTCCCCCCAGACCCCAGGAGCAGGCAAGGAGGGAGGGGAAACAGCCCCTGCCTGGGTCCCAACTGCTTCCTCACGGGGTAGCCCTGTGCAACCTCCTAACCCCCTGTGCCTCAGTCTTCACATCAGGAAAATGGGGCTGGTCCTCCTGGAGAGACTCAGATGAGAGCCCGTGCACATGTGTGGGCAGCGCAGGGCCTGGTATCCCCTGTAATCTCTCCACGTGGATGCCAGTGCCATCCATAGGATTGCTTTTCCTCAGGCGGTACTGGGGGACAGCATCGACCCCCAAGGACCCCTGCCAGGCACCCCAGAAATTGGTGAGTAAGAGCTTCTGGTCTCTGCCTGGCTGATGGGACGAGGAAGGGGCGCCCAGCCTCCCTACCAGGGCAGGGCCAGGGCCAGGGCTGTCTGCTTCCTGCTGGCCGGCAGCCACGAGGTCAGGCTGGGTAGGGCGCATTCTTGGGCTCCCCAAGGTAAAAATAGCTCTGCTTTGTTCTGCGCTGCAGCACGCTCTCGGAGCCTGGCAGGCTGCCCACGGCACGGGCAATGCCCAGGCTATTTCAGGCCGCCCCGCCTGCGCCTGCGAGAGCGTCTCCTCCTTCACACCCGCAGGCCCGAAGGAAACTGTGCCTGCTCGGTGCCCCTCCGTGAACCACGGTCATGGCCGTCCACACCGCAGCAGCCATACTCGGACCCAGCCGCCGCGATCCCGGTCAGGAACCCGGCACCTGCAGGCCACGCGGCTGCGGGAAGCCTTGAGTACAGCAGCCCTTGGAGACCTGCTTCCCAGAAAAACACACTGCGGCTCAGAGGAGTTGCACACTTCAACGCCAGCGCCGCGCTGAGATTCAAACCAGGGTCCCCTGACTCCAAAACGCACGCTCACGCCTGCAGCCCCTTCCGCTGACACCTGCTGCGTAGTCACAGAGCCTCCTGGAACCCACCCCACCCCCGTTCTGCTCTCTGACAGGCACTCGTGCTTGGTGCCACCCTGTGCTCTGTGTTCTTACCTGGGTCCATCTGGTCCCCCAGCCTCTCTCCATCCATTGCCTCCCCTCCCCCACCGCGCCCTGCTCTAGCCCCACCTCCTCCAGGCAGCCCTTCCTTGCCCCTCCCCACCAGGACCATGGCGAGCTCTTTCATCCACTCCCACTGGTCTTTTAGCAACTGAAGGGTAGCTGACGGCGACACTGAGCCCCAGGAACCCGGATGTTTGATGACAGGCAGTGAGCCCTGCCTCACCTTCGTCCCGGGGGAGACTTTCTCTCTCTCTCTCTTCCAAACGTGTATGCCATACAAAGCACAGAGCGCAGGGCCCTGTGTGCCGGACACACGGACATGTGGGAGCTCCAGGGGAACTGGTCTGTAGCAGAATCCCGGTAGGCACCTGCTGCGTGCAACACTCCCACCTGTGGTCTCACACAGCCCTCCTGACACCACACACCTGAGTCCCAAGTATCCGTTCAGAACCCTGACTTAGTCTACCCTGGTGCTGACAGCCACACCGCTAACTCCAGCCCCTGCCCCACACCTGCCTTCAAAGACAGGATGTGACAATGTCCCCTGGGCTGCAGGTGGCCCCAGGCTCCAGGGACACCGAATGGGGACAAACCACCCACAGAAAACTGAGACTAATGAATCGCTTTGGAATCTCTCCAAGCGCAAGAGAAGTACCAGGCACCATGCATGCTCATGTTGCTGCCACCACTTAGAAAGGGGTGTGTGTGCTCCCTTCAGAGGCCACCTCAGAGACGGGCTCCTCGTGGGAAGATCGTGGTGGCATTAACAAGGACATCCCGTGCCAGCCCTGCTCCACAGCTCCGCAGTCATGCTCCCTGGCTCATCATGCATGCAGGCGTGCTCCGAGCCTCACCACACCCCCAGCACCAGGATCTGCATCAAGCCCATGTTACAGATAGGAGGGCCAGCGCTCATGGAAGTGAGACGACAGCCTGCCCCGGGCTCCTGGTTCCCATGTCCCGCCGAGGTCTGCGAGATCCATGCCCGAGCTTTACCGGGCTGCATTGTTCTGCTTCCTGGAGCCCTGCAGATGGCCCACCCCTCACATCTTACACAAGAAGGAGCAGAACCTGGGGGGAACTGCAGGGCACACACCGAGCCCAAGGGTGCTGCTGGAATCAAGGCTCCTCCCATAGGACTCGGATCTCTGGGCCCTGGGACTTCGTGAAAAACCAAGACAAAAGGACAGAACAGCGCAGAGAATCAGGAAGCTGTGGGCAGGAGTCAGAGTAGGGTGGGAACCACAGCAGTGGGGTGGGGTGGGGTGGGGTGGGGTAGGGGTGTCTGGGCAGCAATGTCGTTTCCAAGTCTGCTGAGTCAGAGAATTCCAGCCTCCATCAACGCGGGGATGGCCACCAGGGGGCGCTGGGAATGTGCTTTGACAAAGCCCTGGCCAGTAGCAACCCCTCCCTAATTCCCCACCCTGGGCTTCCCATGGGTACCCCAGGGGACACAGGAGGTAGAAGACCCCCAGACAAGCTTATCATTTTTCTTAAAAAAATTATGCCTCTTCTAAGAAAATTCTGTTTTCTTGCAGCTATACGTGGGGAAGAGGGAACTCTGCTTCTAACAGGTGAACAAATTTCTTCCTGGGTTAGAAAGAGAGATTCTTGAAGACCCAGATGACCTGACGCAAGGCACTGGCAGATCCGGGAGCCTGCGGCTGCTGCCGGCCCAGGAAGCACTCACAGCCGTGGGACAGAGTCGGGAGGCCATGGGGACTTCTGCACCTGCTAGAAGGTGACACGAGGTCAAGGGGCATGGGGAGGTGACCTCTCTCATGGCCTCACACTCTTCTTCTTGCAATTTCAGGTTGCAAGGGCTTTCCCACTGGAACGGGCAGCCATGTTGCTCAGCTCCTGGTGTGGGATTCCCACCAGAGTCTTCATGAGTAGATTCCCTTCCCTTAGACTTGGGAACCACACAGCCCACACAGCCACACATGGAGGCCCTGACAGGGAGCACCCACCAACATACCCATCCATCTGTCCACCCACCCACCCATTGACACATCCATCCACCCACCAACCATGCATCCATCAGTCTACCCATCTACCTACCTACCCATCCACCCATCCACTGATGTATCCACCCATCCACCCACCATTCATCCATCTATCCATACACCCAGCCACTAATGCATCCTTCTATCCATCTACTCATCCATCAATCCACCCACTCTACCCATCCACCCATCTACCCATCCATTCATCCACCTACCCATCCCGCCTCCAATATTCCTGAGCAACCGCCTTTCGCCAGGCCCTATGCTAGGTCAGCTTTCTACACACACTGAGCCCCCAGTGCAGGAGGAGAGAGCACATGTGACCCAGGAAATGCACCTCACAGCGAGGAACCCAGCAGGCTCATTGCACAGATGAGAACACTGAGGCCGTCAGCAGCTATTTGCACACTGAAGATTACAAACCCCGAGAACAGCAGAGACAATGTGAAGCCCACTCTTCACCCCTGACTCCATGCCCCGGCCCCCGACGGCCCAGTGACCTCACACTCTCTGTAGCCTGTGGAAAGGAGCCAAGGGCACTGCTCTCACACAAAGCAGGTGAAGGCAGGCAAAGGACACCGCGGACAGGTGACCAAGATTGGCTTTGACTCAACGTGGACATTTCTCGAAAAGGCACCTGTGGCTCTCACGAGTCGTTCCTGGATAAGAATCCTCCCCCGAGACCCAGAGCCGCCACTGTTGCTGGCACTGAGCTCCTATGGTCCCCAGCCTCACTGAGCTCTGCTGCAGATCAGCCTTCGTGTGGAAGGCTAACCCCCCTCCTCGCCACCAGACTCTCCCCTCCCCTCAACTCTGAGTCCTTCCACACCCCTGCTCTGGAAGGTGAGCAGCTGATGGTGGTGACCTGTGACAGGCACTTCCATTCCCAGCAGAGGAAGAGGGAAAAGAGCGAAGAAACAGAGAAGTGAACTGGAGGAGGAGAAAGACGAAGAGAAAACGTAGGGAAAGCAGGCTGGGTCGTGGCGCAGCACGGTAAGCTGCAGACTGTGACGCCGACATCCCATGTGGGCGCTGGTTCAATTCCCGGCTGCTCCACTTCCGATCCAGCTCCCTGCTAACGAGCCTAGGAAAGCAGTGGAAGATGGCCCCTGCACCCACATGGAAGACAGAATGGAGTTCTAGGCTGGCCCAGACTTGCCCATTGCAACCATCTGTGGAGTGGACCAGGAGATGGAAGCTCTCTCTCTGCCTCTCCCTCTCCCTGTAGTTCTGCCTTTCAAATAAATACAAAGAATCTTAAAAAGAAAAGAGACTGGTGAAGAAAGAAAACCCCAGCTACTGAAGACCCTGGGTCAGCAATTAGCTGCCACCCCTCCCCCAGTCACTACCAAGGGTGCAAAGCAGCAAGCAAGCAGGTGTGGGCAGGAGGACGACGGGCTCCTGGAACAAAGGGCTTCCCCCCACAAGATGCTCCCAACACCGCCACCCAGGGAATGGGCACACTGACTCAGGCAGATCCCAGCTGAGAGCAAAGTGCAAGTCAGAGGCTGGGGAGACCAGAGAAACAAACAGCAAGCACTCGCCTCTCCGCTGCCGCCTGCGACGTCTAGAGAAATGAGCCCCGTTAAACCTCAGCCCTCTAATCACAGCAGGGCAGGGGTGACTTCGGAGACCACCCCGGCAGGAGAAGCAGAGTCTTGGCTGGCTCCACATGCCGTCTTTCTGCCTGCTCCCCCCCACCCCACCCCCAGCCCCTCTCGGGCCCTTGGTTCCGGTGGCAATGACGAAATGGATGAGCAGGAGAACAGAGATCCTTTATCCACTAACGCCCTTTGCAGCCAACTTGATGGAGTCGCCATGGCCGCTAAGTTGAGCTTGAGGTTGAAAGCAGTGAGGGGAGAGGTGGCAGAGGCTATGCCGGTGAGCAAGGCCCCAGGCCACCATCTGCGGCTCTAGCAGAGGGCTGGAGACACAGCCAGGGACCACGACTCCCAGCTCTGAGGCCAGAGACGGCCGAGCTCGGGCAGCCACACCAGGCAGCGGCTTACTGTTGCTCCCTAAGGTGGCAGTCGTCGGAAGCAGGGAGAGGGCGGGTAGGTGGGAGAGAAAAGGGGGCTGAAGCCCCTCAATAGCCATTCCTGGGAGCAAGGCATTCATGCATTCCTCAGCGTGCCACCCCCGCGACCCAGAACCTCCCCATAGGGCCCCACCTCCCAACACAGCTGCACTGAGAAAGGAAGCCTACGGCACAGGAACGCTGAGATGCAAACCACAGCAGAATGGGAAGAAAGCTCCTGGCGACAGAAGACAGCCCAAGTCTTTGGGCCCCACCACTCATGGGGGAGACCGGGATGGAGTTCTGGGCTCCTGGTTTCCGCTTGGCTCAACCCTGGCTATGGTGGCCATTGGGGGGGTAAACCAGCAGATGGAAGCTCTGTGTGTCTCCATCACTCTTTCAAATAAATATCCACCCTGCACATATCTAACATGGGCCATTTCTCCCCCTTGAAAGCAAGAACAATATTGAATCTAAACACTAACTGGACATTTGTGACACCCGTATGACGTATTTACAGATGTGTGGGCCACCATTTCTCAGCACAGAAATATGGAAAGCCGGGGGGAGGGGTGCCTCGAGTCTCCAGGTCCTCCAGCTCAGCTTCAGATCCAGCTGCCAAGTGGGACAGGAGTCTGAGGCCAAGAGGCTGGAAACAGACCCTGGAGGTGCCTGCACCTGCAAGGGGGTTCTACTGGCTGATCTCTGAGGAGGAAGGAAGCAGCCAAGGAGGAGGAAGCCCAGAGAAAGGTCAAGTCCAAAGGAGGAGTTGCGCCTCTGAAGCCCCCAGCCTCTCACCCACAGGGAGCAGGCTTTCCTCATGGCAGCCCTGCAGTCACAGACACAACCCCCAGGGGGCGCTTCTCCCGCCCCATTGGGTGCCAGGCAGAGAGCAGCAGCCGCAGGTGCCTCCAGTTAGCAACAGGGCAAGGCAGGAATGGTAACCTTCTCCCCCAAAGAAAGGATAAACGTTTACTGAGATGGCTGTGTAGCCTCAGGATGAGCAGTACACACCGCAGGCCCACAATACATCACATTGTAGCCCACACCCTTGTCCAATCAGAAACAAAATACAATTTTAATATACACAGTCCTCCTTCAGGGAACTGGTTCCAGCACCCCCGTGGGTACCACGATCCTTGGATGCTCCGGTCTGTCATATAAAGCGGCGGAGTGTTCGCACAGAGCGACCTCCTGGGGGCTTTACATCCTCGCCAGATGCCTCCCGGACTCCAAGTATTCCAATACCCAGTGTGATGCAGTGACGTCATGTGCATAACCAATGCTGTGCCTTTTAAGGATGATGACAAGGAAAATGTCTGTACATGTTCAGTGAAGGTGCAGTGCTTTTCACAAATATATATATATTATATATATATAATATATATAATTTGAAAGTCATAGTTACCAAGAGACAGATGCAAAGAGAGAGAGAGAGATCTTCCACCCCAACGGTTCACTCCCCAAATGACCACATGGTCATGGTTGGGCCAGACCAAAGCCAGGAGCCTGGAACTCCATCTGGGACTCCCACGTTGGTGGTAGGGGCCCAAACCCTTGGGCCATCTTCTACTACCTTCCCAATAGCATTGGCAGGGAGCTGGACAGGTGGTGGAGCAGTTAGGACTTGAACTGGTGCCCAGATGGGATGCTGGCCCTGCAGGACGCAGCTTGACCTGCTGTGCCACAATGCCAGCCCCACAAAGCCTTGTTAACTTCTTCACCCTGCAGTCAGCTACATCTGTGGATGCAGAACCCACAGGTGTGCAGAGGCAACAGTGGGTGCATGTGAGGGTACTGCAGGAAGCTCAAGGACAACTGAATTAAAAGACAAGTGTGGGCGCAGGTACTCAGTCGAGTGCTTAGAACTCCAGTTAGGGCGCCTGAGCCCCGTATCAGAGTATCTGGGTTCGACACCAGGCTCTGGGTCCCGACTCCAGCTCCCCACGACTGCAGACCCTGGGAGGCGGCGGTGATGACTCCAAGGACAGAGTC
Source organism: Oryctolagus cuniculus (assembly GCF_051225735.1). Taxonomy (NCBI): domain Eukaryota; kingdom Metazoa; phylum Chordata; class Mammalia; order Lagomorpha; family Leporidae; genus Oryctolagus; species Oryctolagus cuniculus. Next base: position 119,950,747 of record NC_142876.1, on the reverse strand, counting down.
CCTGCCACCACCGTGGGAAACCAGGGCCGACTTCCTGGCTCCCAGATTCACTGCTGCCCCACCCCCATCTTCCCAGGGTCCCCATCTTGCAGGCATTTTGGGGCCACCAGGAGAAAGCACACTCTTTCTCTGTGTGTCTCTGATAAACATTTTCTAAAGATGAGCTTATTTTGGTACAAAACAACCTGATACCCAGGCATAGGTTTCTTTTATTTATTTATTTTTTTTTTTTTTTTTGACAGGCAGAGTGGACAGTGAGAGAGACAGAGAGAAAGGTCTTCCTTTACCGTTGGTTCACACCCCAATGGCCGCTGCAGCCAGCGCTCCAAACTGATCAGAAGCCAGGAGCCAGGTGCTCCTCCTGGTCTCCCATGCAGGCACAGGGGCCCAAGCACTTGGGCCATCCTCCACTGCCTTCCTGGGCCACAGCAGAGAGCTGGACTGGAAGGGGGCAACCGGGACAGAATCTGGCGCCCCGACCAGGACTAGAACCCGGTGTGCCGGCGCTGCAGGCAGAGAATTAGCCTATTCAGCCGCGGCGCCAGCCCCAGGCACAGGTTTCTAATATCCATTTTCTGTGGGCTCTGAGGGCCACCCCTCCCGTCTAAGACTGCAGAATGCTTTGCAGCAAAACCGCCTCAGAGTGAACTCGGTTTTCCAAGGCCTTCCTGCAGTCCCCGCCAAGCCCAGGACGAGCGCGCATGCGCGATGGATCTTCTGCTGGATCCTCAGGTTACGGGGGCTCGGTGACATGCGGGCTGTGTCTGTCACACCCCAAGAAGGACAGACCTAGCGTTTTTGAAAATTTGCAATTTGGATATCTCAGAAAACACAGCAGCTGTGGCCTTTGCTACTCACAGTTGAGTTAATGTCTTACGACAGGAAAGGAACCCGGCCATTCTGGGGTGAGCACTCACGTCCACCCCAAGGCGAATGGGCGGCTGCTCTCCACCGTCGTCCCCAGGCTGAGCAGTGACCAGACGTCTCCCAGGGCCAGCTGCAGGCACAGTGGGTTAGGCCGCCACCTGCCACACAGGCATCCCAGACCAGAGAAGTAGTTTGAGTCCTGGCACTTAGGACACAGTAGCTCCACTTTCCATTTGGCTCCCCGCTAGTGAGCCTGAGAGAGCAGGGGACAATGGCCCAAGTGCTTGGGCCCCTGCCACCCATGCGGGAGACCTGGGTGGAGTCCCTGGCTCTTAGCTTAAGTCTGGCCCAGCCCCAGCTGTTGCAGCCATTTAGGGAGTAAACCAGCAGATGGGAGACTTCTCTCTCTCTCTCTCTCTCTCTCTCTCTCTCTCTCTCTCTCTCTCTCTGTCACCCAGCCCTTTCAATAGAAAAAAAAATCTATTATTTTAAAAATTAATCTTCTCTAGGGTTAGTATCCAAAAATGTTGATCTTTAACCTAGCATTACCAAAAAATACCATCAGGAGAAACCACTCTCTCTCCTTACCCCTATTAAGCTCATCACTTTCAAGAATTCCCACTCTATGCAAAGGTACAGCTCAGAGCGGCCTCCAGGGCCCAGGAACACCACCCCTGTTCAACACCGCAGTGCCGAATGAGCAGTCAGCGTCATTTTCCTTTATTGGTCATGAATTAACCTTGAAAACTGATTTCTCCAGCTAAATCATCTTCCCATGCTTTGACCATAAAATCCGACAAAACAATACTCCAGAATTTATTTGTCATTTTCTCCCCTAGTGAAATGTTGGCAATACCCAGGATCACGTATTTCCTGAGTTTCCTCAACACCACAAGGTTCTTGTTATGTTTTATGATTATAAAAAGAAAGCAAAGAAAAACTATTTCTAATATTCTCATAACCTAAGTAGGTCCCTGATTCTGTATTGCAGACACATATGTCAAAGAGAACGGCACCTGTTGAGACAGAGAGAGAAGGAAGGAGGGAAGGAGGAGAGAGGAGGGAGGGAGCCAGCCTCAAAGAGTTCCCAGCAGCCAATGCTGGAGCGAAGCTAGCAATAAAATAAGTAGCAATGTTGATTGATGACAGCCCAAAGAAGCAAGTAACTAAGCCCACAGGGATATAAAAAGGATGGAAGAAATAACAAGCCAGGGAGAAGGGCCAAGTCTTCCTTACAGAAGAATCCCTCCTAACAAGTGCAGAAGCAGTCAGGAAACGCAAACCCCAGGGGAACAAGACAGCAAAGATCGCTGCTGACCCCCTGCAGAACCCCAGCAAGGGGTGAAAGCCCAATTACAAACAGGACATTGGAGAAGCTTGAAGAATTTTCCCTGAAACATCTATTCATCACCCAAAGGGACAGAGCAACGTCCCCGTGGGGAAGGCGGGGAAGCCAAGGCAGACACAACCCCGACCACAAGTTTAAGGTCAGCATCACCAGGCGTTCAGGGGGCCAAGGCCACCAAACTCCAGGCTCGCATGTGGAAAGGGGCACCTCCTCGCGGCGGCATGCCTCCCCAGACCCCCAGCCTCACTCTCTGGCATTGGCAGAGAGCACCAGGCAAGCCCAGAGGCAGGGTCCTTCCATCAAAGTCACAAAGCCAAGGAGACACGAGGGACTGCCACGGACTGGACGTGAGCAAGGGCGTGGGGTGAGGGGAAAAGCAATGAGATCTGAATGAAGCCTGCGGTTTCCTTAGGAGCCTTGCTCCAGGGCTCGTGTCCTCCTCTTGGCAAACGTGCGGGGTTTACCACTAGGGAAGCCGCACACGGGATCCGGGAACACGGGCGACGGCTCTCCTCCATGTCGGCATCCTCCCTGATGCTCAGGGGCCGTGGGAATAGAGGGGTCAAGAAAAACGTTATCCTCTCCTGCCTGCCGCAGCCGCCTCTCGGAGCGACCCTTCTGATGTGAAAGTTGGGATTCCTTCTGCTGATAAAAATGTGTCCAAGTAGGGCTGTCGCTGTGGTGCAGCAGGTACAGCCTCCCCCTGTGGTGCCGCCATCCCGTATGGGCGCCGGTCCATGGCCCAGCTGTTCTAATCCAGCTCTCTTCTATGGCCTGGGAAAGCATTGGGAGACGGTACAAGTTCTCGGGCCCCTGCCCCCACCTGGGAGACTTGGAGGAAGCTCCTGACTTCAGATAGACCCAGCTCTACCCATTGCAACTGTTCGGGGGGGTGAACCTGCAGATGGAAGATTTCTCTGTCTCTCCCTCTCTGTAACTCTGCCTCTCAAATAAATATATCTTTTTCAAAAAATGTATACAAACACAAGAATATTGTGAAAAGTTCATGGAAAAGGGAATCAAAAATTAAGCTTATTCTGGTGCCAAAAAATAGAAATCCATACAAATGAAGGCTTTGCAGAAAGTTCACAGGAAACAGACATCTTGAAAAACAATGCATGTGTTTCAATACTTCTGTGTACCAAAACAAACTTATCTTTTAATTCTGTTTAGTCAGGAACGTTTTGAAGTCTCCTTGTGCATTTGGAATTTAGAGATATTTTGGTTATCAGACAAGGTCATCGGTATGAAAGTGCGCACCTACCGCACCCGGCTAGAATAAGTCGACGCCAACCAGGCACAGTACAGAGCCCCACAAAGCTCCTGCAGGTGCCAAGCAGGGGCTGTGGGAAGAGGCAGGGGCCAGATGGTTCTCGGGGTGCACCTGTGCCAGTTTTCCGGACAGAGGTGGAGTCCGACTTTACCTCCCACCGTGGATGCCCCCAGCGAGACCGAGCTTCCTCTCTGTGAGAAACCAAGAAAAGAAAAAAGCGCCTGTCCCGAGAAGCACAGAAAGGGAGGATTCTTTATCCTGACTGCATCCCGCTTGCCGCGTGTTCATGCCTTGAATGGAGAAGGAAGCAGGTGAAATCAAACAGGTTCCACCAGGCACAAAACCCAGGTCCAGACCGAGGAGGGAACTGCTGTTTACTGAGCTCTGACGCTGAGCCCAGCACTATGACCACCTGCATGGACCCTCGCCTGGACACTGAAAGCAGGCCTGAAATTATCCTTAAGGTGTGAGGAACTGGGCTCGGAACAGTAGGATGCATACGAAGCGTTAGCAAACGGTGAAGGGGCCCCGCGTTACAGCCACAGTTTGAGTTAGGCTGTTTACCAAGGAGTCCCAGGTGGGGAGGGCAGAGCCAGGCTGTGGAGCACACATGCCTTTGACTGCTGCAGCCCCGGCCCTCCTCCCCGTGTCCCTATGACAAGTATTTCCCGAGTGTCTACTTCATCTTTATCCACACCCTTGCCTTATTATTTGCAAAGCCTTCTTGTGTTAGCCATTGCCTTTGGTTTTTAATCTCATATGGTGAGCACAGCAGATAGCTCTGTGTCTTACAAACAAGCAAACTGAGATTCCAGAAGGTTCTAGGGACTGCCCAAAATTATTGGATGTCCTTCCTTCAGTATCCGCATGTCCCATCTGTCTCTTTCTCTCTCACGCACACACCTCAATCACTCAAGGTTAGAGTCACTCATTTTTTCTTTAATTATAAAAATACTACATAGTAACTGCTTAAAACCAGAATTTATCAAGGCTATGATTTAAAAAGTTACCTGTAGCACTGGAAAGGGAGAATTCCTTATCCTATAGGCAGACACCTCGGAGACACCTGGGGTCAACATGTGGGTATTCCAAAGGTGAGGACTGATGGACCAAAGGCCAAAGTCAAAACCACCAAAATTGCTACATGGCCAAGACAGTACTGTCAAAAAGCACACAAAGTTGCCACTACTTAAACCTGAGGGTTTCACATAAAGACCATGATTTCCATCTTCCCTGAAAACATCTGAAGCCCTGGCCCCACACGGCCAGCACTGGCTGGGAGCCCCTGGCAAGGGCTGTCCACTCCTACGTGTCTCAGGCCCCTCCACTCCCCACACATGCATCCTGGAACCACGGCTCAGGTCATCATCAGGGTCAGGACTCTGAGGTCTTTCCTGTGTTCTATGTACTTCTTCACAGTTTGATCAATCTACGTAAACGACTTCTCCACCTGTCTATTCCACCAGCAGTTCCATATAATTATTAGGACTTTTAATATCAGAATTATAATATAGCATTCCATTAAAAATAGTTTCACCTATTTCCGACTTTTCAGTACTAAAAATAACTGGGATGATATTTTTATTTAGGTTTGTATTGTTTTAAAGATTTATTTATTCAAAAGGCAGAGCAACAGAGTGAGAGCAAGAAAGTGTGACCTAGCTTCTACTGGTTCACTCCCCAGATGGCTGAAATGGCCAGGGTGGAGCCAGGAGCCAGGAGCCCCATCCGAGTCTCCCACGTGGGTGGCAGGGCCCAAGCACTTGGACCATCCTCCACTGCCTTCCCAGGTGCATTAGCAGGGAGCTGGATCAGAAGCGGAGCAGCCAAGAACCCCCAAACAGCTCAGTATGCAATGCGGGGGTCCCAGGCCACAGCTTCACTGGCTGTGCCATCACACAGGCACCTTGGGCTTTCTTAACAAGCGTAAGCTCGGGTGATGTGCGGATCTTGTAGTCCGCAATGGGAGGACTTAAGACACCGCCCCCCTTCAATCCTCTCCATCACCTGTGACCTTGGCCGGAGGAGCTACTGCTCCTTACTAACCCACCGCAGAGCACCAGCGGCTGGTGTCCGGCCCGACTCGGCTCCCCACGGAGTCAAGGCATTTGCCTGTCTGTGGGTGTGCAAGGAGGCACCGCCGTGGCCTGGAGCTAAGCAGGAGATGGCTGGGTTCGCCTCCGGGGCTGCTCGGCTCCCGCCCACCACGCTGCCCTGAGCACGGGGCAGCCGCAGTGACCCCTCCCGTCTCCACTCCTGCCATCTCAGGAGTCACATTTCTGCCCGCAGGGCCAAATGTCACTTCAGCAGCAAATTTCGCCTTTCAGAACGTGACTCTGAACACAGAACAAAGCCAAAAGGGCTTCAACAAAGTCAGAGCCATTGTCATCACGCGGTGCCCGAGGCTTTCTCTCCCGGCCGCCGTGACTCATGCTGGGGACAGAGTGTTCACAAGGCTACTTATCTGATCGGGTGCCTCGCAGCAGATTCGAAATAACAAATTCCGAGGCAGAAACGTGGGCGGCAGCTGTGGGTACCAAGAAGTGGCAGTCACGGCAGAAGAAGTGAAAAAGCTACCAAAGCATCTGCGAGACTGAGACGCCACACCCAGCGACAATGCAGGCTCCATGTGGCAGGGCCAAGGGCAGAAGGGAGGGGGCTGGGAGCCCTCCACCTCAGGCTGTATCCAGCTGGGTCTGCACTGCCTTGCCTGGTCCCCAACCCTGGCTGCAGCACCCTGTTTCCTCCCCTGCTCCTCTGCTTCCCGGGGAGCTAGGCTGAGCACAGGAACGTGGGCAACCCCAGAGGGAGAAACCCAGACTGCTGTGGCCTGGGGCTCAGGTTGGGGCAGCAGGTGACTGGGAAGAGGCAGGGGTGAACTGGCCTGGGCTCCACCCCGGCCTGGTGTGGATGAGCTGCTTAACCCTTTAAAAGCCATGCTAGCCAGCTAGCAAATGAGCACACAGAGCCTGGTCCAGCTCCCCCAGTGGGCAGCGTCAGTGCCCAGCCATCTCCGGGTGGGCGGCCAGCACACCAAGGGCAGGGCTGGACATACAAAGGGCTCACAAGGACCACAGCCCCCCAGGCTGCACTTGGTCCCGGGCACCAAGTGTGTGCAGGGACAACTCCACACTGCGGCGGCTTTGCTCCGAAAGGCCGGGAAGGAGAACTGGCCTGCGGAACACACACAAGCAGTCTCTCACCCAGAGGCCGCTGGGGGCCGGGCACTTTTTGCTAGATCATCCTTGCCTTTTGGGGCCTTTCTTCTGAGAGGTGTGGTCTTTGCAAACACTGGTGTGCTGTGCCTTGCTGGCAAGCCGCCACCAAGAGCACCTCAAAGCCGGGAAAAGACTTCCTGAGGACACTGAGCCTCAAAGCGTTACCCGGGTGCGAGATGAGCCTCCCTAGTGTGGGGGTGCTGGGGACGGCCCAGGGCAGGGAGGCCGGGGCTGAAGCCCTGGGAGTCCAGGGCATGTCGGCCACCCCCAGGTGGGTGAGGATTCCTCCTGCTCATGACGCTCTCAACTCCCCAGACGCAACACAGGGGGAGACGAGGAGAGGAGCGAGACCCTGACAGTGAGAAAAAGGGGCGACCAGGCTGTGGATCACTGGAGCTGTCTGGGACGTGGAGAGGAGGGAGGGAAACAGGCAGGCCGGCCTGATGCCGGGTTCTAGAAGTGCCTGGGCGGCCAGGGGAGAGGTCTAAGGGAGGTTACCCGGGTGTCTGCCTTCGATGCTCCATCTGGGGCAGGCGCTGGCCTTCCCCGTCACCCCACCCACCCCAGGGAAAGCTCAGCACTGGCCAACCATGGAACCAGACCCCATCTCCACAGCCACCACACGCCGGGCAGGTGATCAGTGAGTGACAGCCGCCGGCACACACAGAGGAAACCCCCATCAGGAAGGAGCCCCCTCCCCCGGCAAGCCAGGGCCACCACGGGGGTAATATGGGCTCCTGCTATCACTGTCCCCACCACCAGGGGTGAGGACCCCACGAGGCATCCGGGCACACGATGCTGCGCTGAGAAACTGGGTCAAAGCCCCAGGAGATCTTGGCGAGAAGGCCTCCCGGGCGTCCTGGGCTCACACAGCCACCCCAGCCACCCCAGCCACCCCAGCCACCCCGGCGGCCATGGCTCCCCTTGCATTCCCCATCCCCCCACTGGAACAAGGCATGCAACAGACAGAGGAGGCCTCAGAAACCCCGCTGAATGCTAATTTTAAGTAAACTCTACATCTGCAAGAGAAACAGGGGTTTGAATGTGGGGGTGCTCTCCAGGAGGGGCCTCTGGGGAGGGGGTCATGGAGATTTCTGAGACCTGGGAGGTAGGTACCATGGAAGGGCAGGAGCCAGGCATCAGCAGGCAGGGCTCTCATTCCCCTTCTGCCTCAGCCTTGCTAAATGACCTTGGGAAAGCAGCTCTGGACTCGGTTACCTCATCTGTGAAATGGGTACAATGACATCTGCTCTCTGGGCCCTCTCGCATTCAGAAAGGAAGTTGGCGCACAGAATGGTGGCATGTTAAGGCCGAATGGCAACGTGCGTGCCACTTCTCACCTTCAACCCAGCAGCTGGAATGGAGGAAAGAGGTGGGGCAGGTAGGGAGGGGAAGCCCTGGACGCCGCCCGCGGTGCCGAGGAGGACTGCGGAGCTGCACATGGGAGAACCGTGCCCGCGGTGACTCTGACGCGGGCAGTGATGGGAAGCAATCGCGTGCATGAGCACCCACAGGCAGGAGCGTGAGGCCTCCAGGGACCCCCAAGGTTGGCTGTGGTGAATGAGAAGGCCATGCCAAGGTGGCCACTGGCAAGCGGGTGTCAGTTACTCAGGAATGGCTTTGAAACCCACCTGGCAACAGGCTGTGATTGGTTGGGGCATAGACCGCCCCTTGACCAGATTGGCTGGTCTTGGCTATATAAGATGTAGTTTCAACTGAAATAAATGAGTCTGCAGGCTGCTGGCCTCAAGCCTGCTCTCACCCCACTCCCGGGGTCTGTGTGGTGACTCCGCGCCTCTTGCCCCCACCACGCTGCTCCTCTCAGAAACGAATCCATTGCAACATTGTTGAGAAATCAACGGCAACAGTTGGCACCATGGTCATCACCCCAGGGTTGCACATGAGGAGCCCTAGGGACCTCCTCAAAGCTGCGTGGCTGGCGGGGGTCAGAGCCAAGATCCGAACCCAGGGCCCGTGTTCCCCAGCACTGTGCCATAATCGTGATGATTGTAATAAGAAGCCCTTCTATCACGGCTACAACGAAGCTCTGATGAAGTAATACTGATCATCGCCCACTGCACTCGGTTCTCCCTGCCACACATCCTTATCCCCATTTTATTGAGGAGAAAACCGGGGCTCAGGAAATCACCGTGCATAGGCGGCAAAGTCAGGAGGGGGCCCCTAGGAAGTCCTCCGGCACACACGCGGGAAGGTTCACAGAAACCTCAAAGTGAGAACAACAGCGAGTATAAAACCTGAGAAACCACGCAGCTCCGGGAGGCCACCCCCAGTGGAGACCTCGCGCCACCTGCAGTGCCGGCATCCCATGTGGGCGCCAGTTCAAGTCCCGGCTGCTCCACTTCTGATCCAGCTCTCTGCTGTGGCCTGGGATAGCAGTAGAAGATGGCCCAGGTACTTGGGCCCCTGCACCCGCGTGGGAGACCCAGAAGACGCTTCTGGCTCCTGGCTTCGGATCAGTGCAGCTCCAGCCACTGCGGCCATCTAGGGAGTGAACCAGAAGATGGAAACTTCTCGCTCACGCGCTCTCTCTCTCTCTCTGCGTAACTCTGCCTTTCAAATAAATAAATAAATCTTTAAAAAAAGACATACAGAAATGCAAACACAGCAAGGCAGGTGCCCCCACTTCTCTCAGGACCTCTCTCAGGGACAGGAAGCAGCTGCATGTGACCCCAGAGGTCCCAGCACCCCCTACCTCCCAGGGATCAAAGGATCCACAGGAAGCAGATGGAGCCTAAGAGACTGATGGGAAAATTAATATGATCCAAATGGTAAGAAGAGAAGAAGGAACATCTTTGGCTGCAGGCCTGTTTGCAGAGCTTCCCTGAACAGAAAACAAGGCCGGCCAGTGGTTCTGTCCAAACCCCACAGAGAGGAGGAAACAGGAGAGAGCTCAGCTGGTGGAGAGGAGGCACCACGCCCAGCTGTGCTGATAAAAAGGTAGGAAAAACATGGGCTGGTGCTGTGGCGCAGTGGGTTAACGCCCTGGCCTGAAGCGCCAGCATCCTATGTGGGTGCCGGTTCAAATCCCAGCTGCTCCTCTTCCAATCCAGCTCTCTGCTATGGCCTGGGAAAGCAGTAGAAGATGGCCCAAGTCCTTGGGCCCCTGCACCCTCGTGGGAGACCCAGAAGACTCCTGGCTCCAGCCGTTATGGCCATTTGGGGAGTGAACCAGCAGATGGAAGACACCTCTCTCTCTCTCTCTCTCTCTCTCTCTCTCTCTGTCTCTCTCTGTAACACTATCTTTCAAATAAATGCAATAGATCTTTTAATAAAAGGGGGGGGGACAACCACCCCCAACAAAGGTGCTAGGGACAATCACAGAGGAAAAGCTGATTCCAGAATTCAGAGTCAGCTGGGGAGGTGGTGGCCACAACACAAGGCCCGCCCTGGCTCACCTCGCCTGCCCAGAGGGCCTAGTTCTTGGTGTCCTGTCGGGGCTGGGGAACCTTTATTCTGCAAAGCCCCCCTGGATATGCATAATATCATGTGCAGGCCACACAAGCTCATCACCTTATAAACCAGGCCACTGAGGGTTGACTGAACGCCCAGTGCTGCCAGACCACAGATCCCACAGGGCCTCGTAGGACCTGCAGGCCAGACGCTCCCCAGCCCTGGGCCAGGAGGTGGTGGTCTGAAGGGGAGGGGCCACAGTGCACGCCCAGCTCTCCGCCTCCTAGCGCACGCTGCCTGCACTGCTACCTGCCATCACAACATGCAGCCAACAGGCCCTCGCCAGAGCCAGCGCAAACCTCTGAGCTGAATAGACCTCTCTCCCTAAGCAGCCTGCCCGGGGGGTTTCAGAGCTCACTATTACCACGAAACGGGGCCAGGGTCAGAGCCACGGAGCCCAGGCCCTCCTACTGTGCCCGAACCTCCCACACAGGGAGAATCACCGAGCTTGGACCCCCCCGACGTGGCTGCCCACCTGCCCGCCTCTGTCTCCAGGTACCACTGGTGAGTGACAGCTCTGTCTGAGCCTGATGTGAGGACATGGGTCAGGTGCCACCATTAGCTGCAAAGGAGGCTGGGAAAGTCACCAACTCAGCCTGATTTTCCCGGGCCTGTTCCAGTTTTAAACCTGCAAATCCCACTCCCGGACAACACCTCAGTCCCAGCCGTCCCAGGACCCCTGGGCACCCTAAGTGTGTAGGTGGACTGACCCTTCACACAAGCTAACAAAGAAGGGGTAACGCCCACCACATTCCCCCGAAGAGGCCAGGAGTCGTCTGGCCTGGCCGAAGCCAGGGACTCAGGCTAAGTCACCTCTGAGCTTCTCTCCCAAGTTCGAATTCTGCAGCGCCAGGATTTTCAAACACTACGGGGCAGTCGTTCCTTTAAAGGATCTCTCTCGATGCAAACACGCAATTACTGAAGGGCGCACTTGCAAATAAGCTCTGACTGCAGGGGTGAAGTGAGGTGAGTTCAGTGAGAAGCAAACCTGCAACAAGGTATCAATGAGAAGGAGGAAAAGGAATACCCTGAAAGGAGCCCCACCCTGCGAAACCTGCCTGGGATCCCGGACTGGGCCGGGCGGGCGTGGTCCACTGCCTGAGCAGGCGTTCCGCAGCTTCTTGCTGTGCTGTGCTGTGCTGAGAGTCCCGCCCCATGCACACCCCAGAGGGCAGCAAGCAAGTGACCCAATCTGTCAATCAGACTCCCACAGCCCAGACACCTCCTGAGACTGAAGCCACACCTGGGAGCAGGGACAGGAGGTGCCCTGTCTTGGTGGCCGTCTTCCCAGCCCTATGGAGGAAGCCTGTTGGTACCAAGAAACGGGGCCCTGTAGAGATTGGCAGAGACCTGGGAGAGGTGAGGCGTGAGGCAGAGAGAGCATCGTCTGGCACCGAGGCCCAGCTCCGGTCTTGCAGGCTGCCCCTTGTCCCCTCCTGGCCACAGGCGTCCATCAAGCTCCCCTGGCTTCTGATCGCACCCTTGACCTCCATGCTGAACTCCAGCGGGGGGAGGTTGCCCATCATCATGACCACAACAGCTGCTGCCAGAGTACAGATCTGGGGGCCAGCGCTGGGGCACAGCAGGCCACCGCCAGCATCCCATGCGGGAACCGGGTCAAGTCCCAGCTGCTCCACTTCCAATCCAGCTCCCTGCTAATGCACCTAGGAAAGCCGCAGAAGATGGCCCAAGTGTTTGGACCCCTGCACCCATATGAGAAACCAGGAAGAAGCTCCTGGTTTCACTCTGGCCCAGCCCTAGCCATTGCAACCATTTCGGGATTGAACTAGCAGATGGAAGATCTCTCTCTCTCTCTCGCTCTTGGACTCCGCCTTTGAAATAAATAAAATACATTAAAAAAAAAAAAAAAAAGCGCGTCCATCTGATGTGGTCCCCAGAGGCTCCTATGCTGGAAGCCTGGTCTCCAGTGTGACTGGACCGAGGCAGCCGACCATGAAGAGGTGGCCCTCTGGGAGGCAGTCAGGCCAGGGGCTCTGGATTACATCTCTGGGGACTGGGCTGGTTCAAGGCCACCATGGCCTTGGCCTCTTCTGCCCGGGGCCACCTTCCCTTCTGTTCCTCTGCCGTCAGTGGAGCAGCAGGTAGCAAGCACCAAAGCCGAGCAGGTGCCACTCCCAGCCCCCCAGGGAGGGCTGAGACCTGCACACGCTTCTCTTCTAAGCCCCCAGCCTCAGTCTGCGGCAGGGGCTGAGATGGCCATCATGCCCGTCTCCGGGGGAGGCAGACACGGACGTCATCACCGGGAACGAGCTGATGCCAGCACTCAGCAGGCTCTAGGATGCCTTGTCGCATTGCTTTTCTTAACCTTGCTGATGCTACATCGCCTGCAGTAAAACAGGAACAACTCATACAGTCAGCTTCCCAGGGGAGCTGTGTGACCCCAGGATCCATGAGTGAACACCTGGCAATGTTCAGGCCAAATCCGCAGTCAAGGGGATGCAGCTTGGGTCCAGAGAAGCCACGAGACCCCAGCTGGGACGATCAAGTGGAGCCAGCAAGGGGGTGCCCAGCTCATCTTTTGGCATCAAGGGAAGAGAAATGGGTGAGTGGACAAGAAGTAAACAGCAGGACGGGATAACTCTGCAAGCTGCCCACCAGGAGAAGGGGCTGGGCTGACTCGGAGCCAGCCTGACCCGGGGCCAGAGAGCAGGAAGCACACCTTGGAGAGCAGGCGGCGTCCCACGTGGGAAAGGCCATCAGAGCCCAGGCATCAGTTCTTGCTTTCAGAGTGCACCACGACTTGAGGGCTTCTTATCTGAGCTCAAGAGGAATTACAGGAAGGGGGTGCAAGAGGGGAAATCAGGGCACAGGAAGGGGGGCTGTCACACAGCACAGCCGGCTCTGGACAGGAGACACCGGCACTGGGACCCATGCCGGCCCAGACAGCAGACTGACGCCGAAGCCAATTCATTTCCTTGCAAATTAAACTTCCAGTCTTCCAAGTGCTCAGGCACGGCCAGCGCTGTGAGTTTATCAAGAATCAGACGTTCCAGGAACACAAGCGATGCGATTATGGCACTTGGCTTAAAACCAGACTGAGGGGAAAATACCAGCCCCAAGAAGCAAACCTAGCAGACGGTTGGCAGCCACACAAAGAGCTTCAAGAAAGAATCACAATGTTAAGACAACATTTAAGATACAGGAGGAGAACTGTCGCTCCCCCTCTTCGTGGAGGAGCAACACTAAACCCTGCGCTGTTCTTTCGTCTGCTCGGCCCTCCCCGGGTTTGCTGCTGGTTCTTCCCGGGTTGGCTACTATCCCTTCCACCTCCGTGGAAGGGCAGTTCCCCCTGGCCACATTCCCCACTTCCGCAGGGGAGCGGCACACCGCCGGCCGGCTCTTCTCGGGGGCTGCACAGGTGTTCCCTCAGATGTTCCCCTTAGATGTTCCCCTTAGATGTTCCCCATAGATGTTCCCGGTGCATGCCGTCTCTCTCCTCCTTTATAGTCCTCCTCCACCAATCCCAACTCGGCTGCCCACACGCCGAGTACGCTGCTCTCCTCCAATCAGGAGCAAGTCCTACAGTTTATTAGCTGAACTGGAGGCAGCTGTGTGGAAGCTGTTTACTTCTCTCCCAGCGCCATATTGTGGGAGAGCAGATGCATAGAATAAGTCTTAATTCCAGTAACTCAGTCTAGTCCGGTTTGCTCCCCACAGAGAACTTTTATCCTGCAGGGAATAAACAGTAAAATAACATAGCGAAGCGTCTGGAGTCACCAATTATCACAGAAACCCAGTGTAATCATGATGAGCCAGGGGATAAAAATCCAATGCTGGCCAGGCTGCAGGTTCGGCTACTGCTGACAGCAAAACGAAAGCTCTGGAGCTGTAAAACTACCGATGCCCTGTGACCCAACAATGATCACACCCCACGGATTTTAAAAGCCAAACACCCCAAGATGCCGGTACTGGAGGATGGTTTAAGGGCACACAAAGAACGCTTAGGCACAATCTCATGTCCACAGCAGAAAGAGTTCCGCAAGTCACAACACGTCCATCTGGCGGGATGTCTGGGAGCCATGTGACACGACGGCCGTGCCGACCGTGAGACACGGGGCAAGCGACTCCACACCCTCGGTGCAGACAGCAAAGCGCCCGGAGTGGGGACCGCAGTCACAGGAAAGTGAGGGAACAGAGGGACTGCAGGAGAACACAAGGGGCTGCACCTTAGGCGGGTCATGGACACAGGGTCCTGCGGCCTCACCTTCCTGAGCGGGGAGCCCTGGGGGCCTGGCTGCCCTCCGCCCTCCCAGCAACGGGCTGAGAGTAGGAACGAGGCAGCACGTGCAAAGAAGCCTGCGTGCTGCGGGCCCAGCCTCGCTCTCCTCCCATCCCTGCAGCTCAGGGCGCCGCAGGGGCGCCTGCCAGGCTTCCGAGGTTGGATGCACGGCACCACACATGCGGAGTGCCTCTGTCCTGCAGCCAGGGTGCAGTGTGGGGATGCACAGGGGGACATGGGGAAATGGGACTCGGGTGGCTTCTCAAAATGCTCCCTGGGACGAGAAAAGCCCCACTTGTCCTCCTTACCTGGCTTCTCTGGAATTCATCCGCCAACATCATTCATCCCCGAACATCCCACTGACCCAAAACATTCATTTCCTGACACCCCGGGCAGCGGGTGCACACCTGTGTGAGCCCTGTCCCACGTGACTGAGCTAGGACATTGTCAGAAGTCCATGGAGCTGGGGAAGTAGCGGGGGGATGGGACAGCTGGTGATGGACAGCCCAAGCCGACCTCAGAGACTTGAGTCAGGAGCGCCCGGTCTGAACATGGCTCTGCACCTGGGAGCTTCGTAGACCGCAAACTGTTTCCCTCTGCAGGGAGAGCAAAGGCCATGGGAATGAAACAAGTGTGCATTGATTCTCTGCCTCTCCTCCCTGACATGGGAGTGTGACGCTCTGCTCTCCCCAGCAAGGTCCCCAAAAGGCGCACTTGAATCCTCTGGGGGCTTGTCAGAGGGCAGCCTCGGGCCCCCAGCCCAAGCCCATGGAGGCAGTGCCAGGGTTTGAACAAGCACCATCCATGCCCGCACATGTCTGTAAGCACTGGGGAGGCACCTGCAGCAGCTCAGGGCCTGATGTCACAGCCAGGGAGCCGCGCCCTACAAGTCAACACCCTGGACCCCGGGGACCCCCGGCCGAGCTCCTCCAGGTGCTTTCTTAGTTGGGCCTGAAACTCCCCAGAGAGAGCCACGCTGGGCGGTCCCACCAGGAGGTCAGCAGTGTGCTGAGCACGCACGGAGGGCGGAGGAGACTGGGGAGCAGGAAGCAGCTCCTGCAGACACAGGGGCCGCCCCACATCCGCATCCCCGGCCTGCTGACTCCAGACTCACCAAGACGCAGGGGGTGCAGCCCCTGGGTGGCGGCTGCCACGGGCCTCTGGGGGCTGCTCGAGCCGTAGGTGTGTGTCTCCTCTCTCTGCTCCAAGGGTCAGCACACCGTTGCCTTGTAATTTCTCAAGGCTGCCGTTCAGAGCTGCGCCCCCAGGCAGCCGGGGCCTGCCAGGGTCAGAGGCCGCTTCTCGGAGCCTCCTGACAGCTGGAAGATGCTGGCTCATCTTCAGCAGGAAGCAGGTCTCTGTTCCCAGCTGCCTGGCCCCGTGCTGCCCGGCTAGTCTCCAGGGCCGCCCTGTCTGTCCTGGGGCACCGGACCCGCTCCTGCCAGGATGTCCACTTTCCAGCATCTCAAATGGGCTTGCTCAGCCTCGGCGTCACCACCTTTGGGGCCAGCTACCCCTCTAGTAGTGGGTTAAGCCTAGGCCTGCAGTGTTGCCATCCCATATGGGTACCAGTTTGAGTTCTGGCTGCTCCACTTCCAATCCAGCTCCCTGCTAATGCACCTGGAAAAGCAGTGAAAGATGGCCCAAGTGACTGGGCCCCTGCACCCATGTGGGAGACTCGGATAAAGCTCCTGGCTCCTGGCTCCTGGCTTCAGCCCGGCCCAGACCTGACCGTTCCAGCCACCTGGGGGTGAACCAGCGAATGGAAGAGCTCTCTCTCTCCCTGCCTCTGCCTCTCCTCTGTAACTCTTTCAACTAAATAAATAAATCTTAAAAACCAAAAACATGGCTACCGCCGACAGCATTAGTGCCACTCCCACCTGCAGCCACGCGTGGGGCACTGCTGAAGGTGCTTTGCACCACGAACGAGCTGTGCCCACGCTTTTCACCCTATGAGCTAGGAACACAATCAGCCCATTTCACGGTTGGGGAAACCGAGGCACCTCCAGGCCGGGCGCTTGGGGGCTGGGACGTCCTCAAAAACCCAGCTCTGAGTCTCACGGACATGGCCTTGACCGTCAGTTCTGAGGGTCGCGGAGTCCGACGGGAAGCCGCTGGAGCGGCCCGACCCCTGCCTGGGTCGGGACAGGCGTGGGTAGCGCCGGGGCGGCCGCCCTCCCCCTCCCGCAGAGCCGGGGGCTGGGGTGCGGCGCTGATTGGCCGGCGGCCGCCCGCCACGCCCACGCCCACAGGCCACGCCCACGCCCTGGTTCCCTGCAGCTCTCCGCAGCCGCTGCGCTGTTCTGAGCCCGCGCGACCCCTCACGGACGGCCCAGCCCGGAAAACCCCGCAGGCGCCGTCACCGCCCGGAGCCCCTGGCCTTGACCTGTGCGCCTGGCTCTGCCACGATCGCCCAGAGGCAGCTCCCGCATCGCTGGGTCTCCTCCCCACTCCTCCCTCTCTGCCTGCTCCACGGGGTGGGGTCAAGGCCAGGTGAGGGCAAAGGCCCGTCCACTCCCTGATGCGAGCCGGCATGCACACGGGCACGCACACACGCTGGAGGAGGGTGTGCCCACCCACGTGGACGCTGCACGCCCCCCGGCTGTCGCTACAGGGTCAGACGGGAAGCAGGACCAGCCCTGCTCAGGACTGGGAGCCCCCCGCACGCCCGCCCACGGGACGACTGCGCCCCTCCGCCTCCAGATGCCGTGCAACGTCTCCTGCCCCGGGCGCAATTGCTTTCAAGTCCGGAGAGGCGCTTCTCACTCTCTGCTTCCCACCAGGGATGGTGGCATCCGGGGAGATGCAGGGTCCCAGGCAGCTCACCCCTACATCAGATCCCAGCCCGGCCACTGTCAGGATGCCTCCTCAGTCCAGACACGCTGTGTGGCTTTTCCTGCAAGAACCAGCCACGGGCACGCAACCTCACGAGAGCACCAGGGCCCTTCCAGAAGCTCACGGAGCAGTGGGATTAGAAGTTAGCTTTGAACTCAAAAATGTCTCAGTCCCATGCTACACATGCACACAAACGGGCCCTTCCATCCCATCTTCCCACCAGGTCTGTTTGGTGCTCTCGTGTGGGCGGGCCAGCCCTGTGCCCAAGCAGCTGCACTTGTCACTCACGGTCGCTGTTCCCACCCCTGGCTGAGCTCGCCAGAGGGGTGCACGAGCTGGTGGGTGGAGCTCTTCCCCCAACCCCTCCACGCCCCTTCTCAGTCTCTGGTCCCCAGTTCCAACAGGCAGTTTCTAAAGCTGGGGCTCCCTGGGCGTCACCGAGGCCAGAGAAGCTGCCCGCTGGGCCTGGGGTGTGGCCTGGGATCTGGGGAGGCCCTGGCTGCACCGTGCCCCCCCCCCACCAGCGGGTCCTCCAGGCTGAGCTAGTCAGCTGCGCACCTGCTCCTGAGTGGGCGGGCCCCTGAGCTCCAGTTCTCCACGCTGCCCGACTCGCCATGTAGTGTCCCCGCACCAGGGCTGAGCAGCTGTTGCATCTGCCCCACCAGGCTCCCTACAGCACAGGGCCTGCTTCCTCCACTCTCCCCAGGACACTTAGGTCTGTGACGCTGGCGTGGTCCTCATCTCTTCCCATGATTGCGGTGCCCATTTCACAGGTGAGAAAACTGAGGCTCCAGGGCCAGGACGCCTGACAGGGAGAAGCAGGGCAGTCTAAGCCAGAAGCCAAGCCTTGAGGATCCTGCCTTCCCCAGGTGACCCCAGCCCGCTTACTCCAGAGAGGCGGAGCCCCCCTCTGCCATTCACCTGCAGGAGGGCATGAGGGCGGGGCCGGCTGACTCCGGTGCCTGGAAGTGGGCGCGTCTGCCTGGTCCCCGCCCCTCGTGACGTCAGCCCTGTGAGGTCCCAGGCTCGGCTCCAGCCCGCCCCATCTCTGGATCAGTTCGTGGGGCCTGGATCTGCCCCTAGCCCTCAGGGAGAAGCGGAAACCCAGCCCGCAGAGCCCTCCCAGGGTCTGCGAATTCCCACAGCTGGCCAGGGGTGCGTGAGAAAGCAGCCGGAACTCTTCCCATCCCCGGGCCCTCAGCAGAGTCTGCAGCCGGCTGCTCCGGGACGAGCAGTCTCATTCAGGGCTCTGGCTGCCCACATCCCATGAACCGACCTGTACTGGGACCACCTGCGCCCTGGGTCCACACACCGCCTTTAGCTGCGTTTGTGCCTCGAGGGCCACGCGGAGCAGGCGCCACAGGGACCTCGTGTCCCACAGAGCTACAGCCAGGGCCAGCTTCGTGGGTGTGCAACCCCCACAGCAGGTGCCGAGAACACGCCACAAGGTTGCTGTCACCGCGGTCAGATTCTAGCGTGGCTTTCCAGCGAGGGCTCTGTCCCCCCGGGGCTCCCGCAATGAGGCAGGCACTCCCCCTAAAATACGCCCCATCCAGCCCCAGGGGCCACCTGTCACACCGCTGTTCCACACCCCCGCTCCCTCCCAGTCCCACCGTGGCAAACAGCAACCCAAAAATGCCTTTATAGTAACACAGCACCCTCCGTCGGACCCCAGACACAGAGGAGCCGGGAACACCCCCCACCCCGCACCACCACCGTGCAGTCTTTGTGGGTTGACTGCTCTGCACGGCGTGTGCTCTCATGCCCCGCGCGCCCTCCCGTGCCCCAAGAGGCTCTCCCAGTGTGTGCCAGCACAGCCCTGGGCGAGGAGCACGGGGACCCAAGAAGAAACAGGGCTGGCGTTCCAGGTCACAGAGCTGCCGGAGCCAGAAACAAGGGACGGTTCCTGGCTGTGTGCTCCCCCCAGGAGCGCCATGTCCAGAAACAGGAGCGTCCGCCCTCACCACCCAGCCCCTCTGGTCCCTGCCACCCTGGCCCAGCTGGAGTGCACGCCCTTCTGCAAAATGCACACGCCCTGGGTGGGAGGCAGCCGCCCCCGGAACCCGGCAAAGGAGCCGACTGTCACTCGCCTCGGGCCTAAGTGACCCTCAGCACACGGGAGCTGCAGGTGCGGGTCAGCCGGCGCATAGCCATGATCGGGAGACACGCTGTGCCCGTGTCTAGAGGACCACGCAACCTCACGTGGTCTACAGGACCAACCGGGCACTGAGAGGATGGCCCCGTGGCTCCGGAGCAGTGCGGGCACGGCCACCCTGTCACCACAGTCGTGTTGCCATCGCCGCTCCGTCAGGCTCTGCACCCCCGGGGCCGCTGGCTGGTCCATGACACAGCCGCGCCTGGGCTCAGATCCCTGCCGTGTCCCGCAGCACAGCCCCACAGCCTGGAGGTGGAGAAGCCGGGGACCCAGAAAGGGGAACAAACAAAACCCTTGCTGACTCGTAAGCGACTTAGTGATAGTTGTCACCCCCACGCTCGCTCTGGGAGTTGGCAACGCACAGCTGAAAACCTCTCATTCCACCCTCCTTTGCCAAGGGGGGACCACCAAGCTTGGATGGGACTTGTGGGAAAGCCTTCTAATGATGCCAACTCAGCCTGCAGACGCCTCTTCCTGCCCCTTGCTCTTCTTGTCTAGACTGAGCTATGATGCCTGGAGCAGCAGCAGCCACTTGTGTCTATCAGGAAGCGTTGAGGACACAACAGAAACACTGGGGTATGGATGCCTGATGAAGGCATGAAGCCACCCCACAGTTCTGAGCCCAGAGTCTCTGAGGCCTCCACCTTCCCGCCTCAGACCGCCCCAGCCCCCGTCCACCCTCCAGCTGGCTGCCAGGGAGTTTTCCCTCCCCCCTACACAGGGGTGACTGTGCTGCCCAGAGGCCCTCTGAGACCTCAGACCTCTAGGTAAGTTCCCCCCACCCCCGGCTCAGCACCACTGTCCAGGACACTTCACCTCCAGGCCCAGCCGGGTGCCACCCCACCTGACCCCAGCCCCAGCACAGTCTGTATACACCATGTCCATGTACACCTGCTCATCCACCCACCCCTAACTACAGCCACCTCCTACGGGAAGCCTTCCCTGATGCCTTCAGAGCAAGCAGAGCCCTCTGGTGTGCGGCACCTGTCATGCTACCACAGGACCCCTCCGTCTCCAATCAGTGCATCCAGCTACACGGGCAGCCCCTCCACACAGGGACAGAGCCTGTTAGCCCCTTGGTCCCCGGCTCCTCGCATACCTGAAGGAGTGAGGAGGTGGGTGGGCGGGCTGAGCTGGCCCCTGGGAGTTGAGAACCTTCCTCCTTCCTAGGTGGGGGAGGGGGTGGGCTCACGTGATTGATGGCAGAGTGGGAACCGGACACAGGAGCTCTGCAGGTGTGGGAGAGAGCAGAGCCCTCCATGCACGTGGGGTGGGCGGAGGTGTGGCGCTCTGGAAGCCTGTCCACCCTCCCCTCCCCTCCCCTCCCCTCCCAGGGCAGCACAATCGCGCCGCTACCTGCTCTCCACGGGGGCCCCCTCGGCGCAGGCTCACCCAGGAGTGGGGCCACCCCTCAGGGTCCCCTCCCCCACAGCCGCTGGGAGACAGCACGCCCAGCTCCCGCAGCCCATTTCACAGACAGGACGTGGTGGCCGTGGCCCTCCGCGTCTCAAAGCCTGAGGCTCCCAGCTTTGGAGCTCAGGTGCAGGGGCAGACCACGCATGGAGGAAGGGGAGGGGCTTTTATACCCAAGGCCCTCACGCTCCGCCCACCTCCCAAACCCTGGAGAAGCCCCGCCCTCTGGTGCCACTCACTCCTAAGTTTGGGGCTAAGCCCCTCTACAAGGTCAGGAGCCAAATCAAGACGACACCCAGCAGGGGTACATAGGTCAAGGGCGCCCAAGGTCACCCGACAGGCGGGACAGGCAGAACTGGCTTCTGGGGCAGCCAAGCCCCGAGGAGCCCCCAGTGGGGCAGCAATGGGGAGAATTCCAGGGCCCAGCCGCGCCCGCAGGGCCTGGCCTGTGTGTGTGTGTGAATGCTGTGTCCCAGGTGCCCGTGCGAGGCCCAGCGCCGGCCGTGGCCCCCTTTAAGGAGCGCCCGGCCTTCCAGGGCGCTGCAGTCTTAATTTTAGCTTGGAGGCCTGCCACGGGCGGCTCCCGCGAGCGGCCGGCGAAGTTATGTGGGGCAGCTGTCGGCCGGCGCCCTGGGTGGGGCCTATTTAGCCGGCGGGGGCACGAGGCGGGGGGACCCTGAGCTGGTCTCTCTGCCCCCAGGGCTTCTGCCCCGCCGGCCCCACGGCTCCGAGCTCCCCCAGGGGGCCCCCCAGCCCCGCCATGATGGCCGAGGAGCACACGGACCTGGAGGCGCAGATGGTCAAGGACATCCACTGCAAGGAGATCGACCTGGTGAACCGGGACCCCAAGAACATCAACGAGGACATCGTCAAGGTAGGCCCCCCCGGCTCCTCGGCACCCCGGGCGCAGCCAGCTGCCCTGACCCACCACCAAAGGTTAAGTAACGGCTCCCGACCCCCAGGGCACAAACAGCAGGACCCACAGCCTGGACACGGCCAAGTGCGGCGGGCAAGGTGGCTGCCAGGCAGAGAAAGCCACCTCACCCCTGGTGGCCCTGCCACTCACTGCTGGCGCCCGGCCCAGGCCCAGCAGGAACCAGCGGCCACACTGGGCCCCGTCCCATGCCACGGGCCATTTCTGTGGTCTCTACAGTGGGCACAGGGTGAATCCCCAGGGGTGGCTGCAGCACAGGGACACTCACTAGCCCCGTCTGTCACCCAGGGCCTGGAGGCCATGCCCAGTCCTTTGTGCACCCCAGGTCTGGGCCAGGGCGGGGCACAGGCGCTCCAAGGCCCTGGGGTCCCTGCAAGGGTGTGTCAGAGTTGCCCTCAGCTGTTGGGGCATCCCCCCCTCCCCAGCAAGGAGCCTGAAGTTGGGCCACTTCCCTCGCCGGTGACCCTGGACCCACACCCCCAGTCTGGACCATCCGAGCAGGGTCCGAAGCCACCAGCACCAGAAACAGTGGCAGGGCTGTGTGAGGGGCGGCTG
The DNA here is from genome assembly GCF_051225735.1 of Oryctolagus cuniculus. Classification (NCBI taxonomy): domain Eukaryota; kingdom Metazoa; phylum Chordata; class Mammalia; order Lagomorpha; family Leporidae; genus Oryctolagus; species Oryctolagus cuniculus. The sequence continues at coordinate 119,928,438 of NC_142876.1, read as the reverse complement.
CCCGGGGGCTTCAGGTCCTACAGGGCCCACCTCGAGGTCCAGTGCGGCCTGCAACTCAGGACCCCACATTGCCAAAGGGGGACACAGTCATGAGGCTCCCGCGTGCGACTTTACCCCTGCACACCCCACATCCGCCGTTTCAGCACCTAACGTACCACAACCTCGGACGTCCTGCTGCCCAGTCCCTCCTTATCGCCACAACCCAGCAGGCTCTGCGCCCCCACACCTCTGGGTGCAGCCTCCCCACGGCCATCCGAAGTTTGTGTGTTCCGTGTGCAGAGATCGTAAACTGCAGAACTGAAAAATCCAATCTCAGGCTCCAGTCGCTGCCATCCCAGACGCCGGCACTGCTTGTCCCATTTTAATGAGCCCAGCAGAACCCAGAACTCTCGGCACCAGCCGCGTTTAGGTGCCCAAAGCTCGCAGCTGCTGGGTCAGGCGAGGTAGCTGAGGGCGTGTCCCAGGCCTGGTCCTCAGGGGCAGCACTCATGGGCAGAGCCTGACCCCTCCAGGGGCTTCCCAGGCCCAGGAGTCTGTGAGCCCACCCACCAGAACACACCCCGTGCCCTCGCCAGCATCGCCTGCCTGCTCCCTCCAGGTGGAGAAAGGCCCCTCAGCTCTCAAGACCACGCTCTGGCCACCTCCTCCAGGGAGCCTTCCAGGCTCCTCCAGGCAATCAGTGGCCTCCTGGACTTGCTCCGGGGGCATTCACGCTACACCACAGGTCGGGGCTCTAGCAACTTATCAGAAGTGGCGCAGAGGCGAGGTCTTCAAAAAGTTAGTGGAAAATGGAATTAAAAGATCATTTATTTTGGTGCCAAAAAAAAATAGCCTCTTGGACTCCACGCAGTTTTTTCATGAGAAGCATTGGCCGTGAACTTCCTGCCGAGCCCGGATTTCACATTTCTTTTTCACCCAAGGGACCTCTTTTGTTCATTCCATCTCCCACGGGTGTTTTGAAGCCCCAGGATGGTGGCGCACAGTGTGAGAAGCCGTGGCGGGAACTCGGGCAGCAGACCTGACAGAGTGACAACCACCAGACCGGTGCAAAGTGTCCCTGAGCAGTGCGGGCGAGCGGGAGCCACCCTGGGCTTGACGCCCGTCACGCACCTGACCTCAAGTCCAGGCTCTTCCACCGAGGAACCGTAGCCGGCACACTCGCCCAGGCCTCGTGGGCCTCAGTTCCTACTCTTACACTGCCATGGGCCTCCTGTGGGTAACTGAGCCCCAGCTACACGCTACATGACAGGTTTACTGCGCAGGGTGTGAGCAGTGAGCCCCCACCTGCCTCACAGCCTGCAGGACAAGGGACTCGGGTGTGGGCCACTCCAGGGGCCCCCGCGGCTGCTGGGGGAGACCTGAGTGGGTGGCAAGGGCAGGGTGGTCTCCGAGGTCCCGCAGAGCCAGGAGGGAAGCCGGCCAGGCCGTGGCCGTGGCCATGGCGAGAGCACTGTCCTGAGCTTCACTCCCCTCTCCCGGGGCTGGGAACCCCCGCTTTCTCCCGGCAGCCCCGAGCGTGGCCACAAGATTGTCCTTTGGTATTTTGGGGATGTTCTCTGGCTTGAGGAGCTCTGTGCCCTTTTCTGAAGTTTAGAAATAAAGGATGCAGACCCTGGTGTGTGCGTCCGTGGAGGGAGACGGAAGGGCAGAAAGCAGAGGGGACGGGCACAAGGCAGCTCCCCGGGGCCTGGCTTTCTGGCATCAACGGGAGAACACGACACAGGGTACCTGCAAGGGAGAATCAGGGAGGGAGGCAGGAAGAGAGACAATGCAGAGGCCAAGGCGAAGGCTCAGAGGGCCCCACAGAGCCTGGGTGCACCTGTCAGGGTGCAGGGGCTCCGAGGAGTGACACAGAGAAGCCTGGAGTGGGACAGGGCTGCAGCCACCTGAGCTCCAGCCCCCAGCCCAACACCACCGTGCTGTGTGACTCTAGGAGAACAATGAGCTGGAGTCCATGGTGCAGCTGGAGGCAGGCAGACACACACAACTGAAGAACAAGAGGCACGCCCACCATGTCCAGCGCTTGACCTCCAGCCCAGGGGAAGCTGGGAAATGAGTGCCAACGGCAGAGAGACCATGTCCAGCCCAGCAGACTTCACCAGGGTCCCCAGGCGGCTTGCAGGGCCCTGGGAGACCAGAGGAGAGGACCTGGGCCAACACAGCCTCATGGCCTTTGCCACGTTCACCACAGCCAGCACTGACTGCCCCCCAAGTCTGTGCTGCCCCAGAGGAGAGGGTCACACCAGACCCTGGGCATAGGGATGCCCCCCCAGGGGCCCCGGCTCTAAAGATCACCCGCAGGTGCACCTATGGATGCCTCTCCCTCATGCCCAAGCCATACAACCCTGAGCACCTCTCCCGCACAAGCCTTGGGACCCCAGCTTCAGCCCAAGTCCTCTGAGGGGGCTCAGGGTGGGCTCAGCCAAGACCCAAGGAAGCCTGGCTGGATCCCAAAGCATCACCCAGCTCTGGATCCGAGTCCTCTTCCCTCGGGAGGCAGGGAGACAGACCCAGCCCTCCCCGCATAGTCGTTCTCAGCCCACCTGCAACCCATACGTGCCACAAAACAGCCTCCTCTTTCAGAAAAACCAACAGCACCCCTTGGGCTCTCAGATGACATCCAGGGGTACCTGCATGGCCACAAACTCCCACCCCCAGCAGGCCCCCTCTGGGACTCCCTGTTGAGCCAAGGTGAACCTGATCTGAACCTGGATGCTGCCTTAGACTCCATCCTCCAGGGGAGATCAGAGCAGGGTGAAGACCGCACGGGAGACAGTGCTGAACGCCCCAGTTAGTGCCAGGCAAGCTGTCGCGGAAGGTGAGGGAGGCGTGAATTACTTGCACCTTGGAAAACCAGAAGCCAGCTTGATGGTGAGGTGTTGTCCAAGGTGCCCCCCAAAAAAGGGAGAAAAACTAAAAATGTAGAAGAAGGGAACCAGGCTTCCCAAGAGAAGGAAGCAGAGTTAGCGAGAAGTGGAGGTTTCGTGGCACTGGGAGAAACCTGGGGCAGAGCTGGCAATAGTATGGGCTCGTCTTGCCACTGCAGACATCACTAATGGATCACAGCACTGGCGCAGTGAGTCAGAGCTGACACAACAGAGGATGTCTCCTTGCCACTCCTGCAGGAGATGACGAACTTTCGCATGGGCTGGGTCAGAGCCAATGAAAGGGATTTGTGGGAGAGAAGGCAGGGAGAGCAGGTTGGGGCTGGATCGGGGGGGCGGGGGGGTGGGGGGGCATTCACCTGCTGGTCATTCCACACCAGCAGTTCCTTCTTCCTCTAAGGGCCGTGCTGCACTGACTCACGCTGACGTGATGTGAGTCAGGGCCGTGGGAACCCCAGGTATCAGCTGGCCTGAGTCTTTTGAACGAGGCCCGTTTTCTTGGGGAGCTCATTGAAATTTAGATTCCGGGGCCCTGCCTACACAAGTTCCCCTTCAGCCGAGCTGGTGAGAGTTTTGCATCTGCATATTTGAGGCTTGACCAAGAGCCCCTCGCCTGCAGGAAGACAAAGCTGGAGCCCAGGGTTATCTGCTGCCCCTGGAGACGCACTGCATCCCTTACCCACGGCTGTGCCACAGCCATCCTTCAGCTCTGCTGGCCTCATGGGGGCCTCTCATGCAGCTGCAGTCAGACGGGGGCTGGGGCTGACATCCCCTCAGCCGGAACTCCCTAATGGTGCCCCCATATGGCTGCGGCACTGGGGGAGGCAGGGATCTGCTCGGGGGCAGGGCACAGCAGTGGCTTCCAACTCACGGGTCTCTCGAGCAGGGTATAAAAGTGGCTCAGGGATCCCCAAGGCATCAGCTCTGCAGCCAGTGCGGTGTCTCCTGTGCCACATTCTGAAGCTTACAGTGAGTCACGGGGCACACCCAGACTCAGGATGGGACTAGACTCCCATGCTCACAAACACCGAGAGGCCTGGCTCAGTCATGGCATCTTCTCGCTCCCCCACACCGCTGCCCAGCAGACGCCAGGCACAGCGAGCGTCAAACTCCACCCAGGCACTGCTGCTGCCCCCCCGTCCTCCCAGGCACCTCTGTTGCCCCCTGGGCCTTTCTCCTGCCCCCCCTTCCAACCTGTGCATCTTCACTGAGAGGGCAGAGGCGAGGCTGGGAGGGCCGGGCAGGGGCAGGAAGAGGGCCCTCCCGGATGCTCTAGGGGCTTCCTTCCAGCAGATCCTTCCCCTCCCTGCAGCTCCCTCCTCCTGCTCTCCCCACTCTCCGCATCACCCCAAGGCCCCTTTATGTCCAGCCCAGATGCCCCCGTCCCCCTGTGGGATGCACCCTGCATCTGTGCCAGCCCACCGTGCACCCTGCCACCACCCAGGGCACTGGCTTTGCTGTCAGGCTGGGCTGGCTGCACCCTGCTTGTCTCTCCTGTGCCCTGTGCGGCAGAGGGACCCATGCGTGGGGGCGTCCCGGGGTCTTCCCAGGCTGACGGAGTTGCTGCCATCACCAGTCCTAGCCCAGGAAGCCCCGCCCTGCTGGGCTGTCTTTGCAGCCTTCACCATGTGTGTGCTGCCTGTGTCAGGGAGCCCTGCTGGTCTCACTCCTCCAGCCTCATCAGCGTCACTCCCATCTGCTGAACGCTGACGTGCTTGTAGGATACGAGAAAGATGAACTATGAGAGCAAAGACCCGAAAAGTGGGCATGCAGGGAGAAACTCCAGTTTTTGCAGTCCTTAGATTTAGTAACATAAAATCACTGCTTCCAATTCCTAAATGCCTTCTCTCAGTCCCTGAAGCCACCTGGTGGGGGGCTGGGGAGCAGCCACTGTGGACCACCCTGGAAGTAACAGGGGCCCAGCAGAGAGAACCCAGGGCCCAGCAGAGGCCGGCGCTCACCCTTCTCCAGAGCGGCCCCTGGTCCACCTCTGTGCAGCACTGAGGAGGACAACGCCATGGCCCCGACACACCTTAATGCAGTGGCCACGTGGACAGCAGACCTCAGTGACCTCCCCTGCTGCAGCTGCTCCCCCCACCCCAGATAGCCCATCTGCACCGTGCAGGGCCCTGTGTGTCCCAGGGCCGAGTCCTGGGGGCTCTGGGGAGCTGTGTGACACCCTCAGGCCACGCCCAGCCCTTCCCTCCCCCCACCCCAGGACTGCGGGGGCTGGACTGGCTGGTTCTGATTAATCAACTGGCTCTCCAGCTGTTCCAAAAATAACCAGGCCCGAGAAGGGGACACCGACTGAGAGAGCAGCCACTGCGCTGCCTTCCTGCCCCCCTCAGCTGCACACGGAGCCCCAAGGCTCAGTCAGCGCAGCCAGCACCCAGCCTCCCCCCACACACACACACCGAGTCCTCTCCTCCCCACTTCTGGGAAGGAACTGAGGAATGAAGTCACCGCCGGCTTCTGATACCCTGGCATGGCCGCCCAGGGCTGCCCAAGTCGGGCCTTATAAATATCTCTCCAAACCAGAAGCCTCAATGCTCGGATCCCTGCCAGGGGTGCGGCCGCCCCCGCCCGGCTCGGCACAGCACAGCGCGCCGCCTACACATGTGCTGACTCTCAGAACACAGCAGCTGCCCTGCTCGGCGCGCAGTGGCAATCCCTGGAAATCACTCAAACGTCAGCTCCAAGGGATTCTGCAGAAAAATGACAACTAGAGACACATCAGAGAGATCGGGGCTGTGGGGCCCTTCCAGTATGCAGCCAAGAGGGCAGGGGGGCGCATCAGTCCCCATGGGGACCCCACACACATCTGAGCCTGGGGAGCTGCACAGAACTGTATTTGCCATCAGGCATGAATTTCTGAGCTGTAACTTCAATGGCGCTTCGGATAGTTATTGCTACGGAGCACCTACCACGTGCCAAGGAGTGGGCTAAGGACCTCTCAAGAGGTGTGTGCCCAGCACAGACTAGGTGCTCGATGACTATCTGGTGGACAGATGCACAGATGGACAGATGAGTAGGCAGAGAGCTGGACAGACAGATGGTAGACAGACAGCAATATGAATGGGCAGGCAAGTGAATGGATAAGCAGGTAGACAAACAGGTTGATGAGTGGATGAACTGACCAATGAGGCATGGCTAGATGGATGAACAGATGGCCGGAAAAGTCTCTCTATTCCTCACAGCAAGGTTCTAAGAAATATCCCAGAGGAGTCAATGAAGGAAGGGGTTAACGGATCTGCAGACTCTCTCACCTGGTTACCAACTCCCTCGACTGGGATGCTAGGGCCACCACTGGCCTCGACAACCAGCCCAGGAAGGCACACAAGCCCAGCCTTGGGCATCCTGGGGCGGGGGCAGGCTGCAGAGGTCAGAAGCCGGTAGCCAGCAGGGTGGGACAGGGGGACAGGGTGGGAGTCAAGTGAAACCTCAGTAGGTGTGAGGGGTGCACAGAGGGTGAGGTTGGGAGACCCCAGACCCACAGTGCCCAGCTTCCCAGGGTTGGAAGCGCTCAAGACAGAGCAGCTGCGCCCATCCCCCCACCCACAGCAGAGCAGGTGTGGCAGGTGCCAGCCGCTTGCACACACTCTACAGAGCCAGAGACCCTCCTGACTCGGCACCCCCCCCCCAAATACCACAAGCAGGGTATCTGTTAGGAATGCTGGCTCCCAGGCCCCACCTGACCCAGCGGGTCAGAGCCCGGGCAGCAGCCCATGGGGTGGGGCGAGGCCTGCGGGGTCCCGATCCTGGAGAAGTGGGGTCACGGTCGCCCTCCCCCCCCCACAGGTGGATTTCGAAGACGTGATCGCAGAGCCCGTGGGCACCTACAGCTTCGACGGGGTGTGGAAAGTGAGCTACACCACCTTCACCGTGTCCAAGTACTGGTGCTACCGCCTGCTGTCCACGCTGCTGGGCGTCCCGCTGGCCCTGCTCTGGGGCTTCCTGTTCGCCTGCATCTCCTTCTGCCACATCTGGGCCGTGGTGCCATGCATCAAGAGCTACCTGATCGAGATCCAGTGCATCAGCCACATCTACTCGCTCTGCATCCGCACCTTCTGCAACCCGCTCTTCGCCGCCCTGGGCCAGATGTGCAGCAGCATCAAGGTGCTGCTGCGCAAGGAGGTGTGAGCCGGGGGCGTGGCCAGGCCTGGCCCCGCCCCCACGCGGCTTGCTCTTCAGGGACGGCTCCGTTCCCCCGAGGCAGGGGCACCCTGTGTAGAGGAGCCGGGAAGAAGACGGCCCGGCCCGGGGGGCACAGTGGCCCCTTCCTCCCTCCTCTCCCACCACACCTGCCCCCATCCTGCCCCCACGCGCCAGGCTGATGGGAGCTCCTGGTTAAGAGGCAGCTACTGCAAGTCTGCATCCACTTGCACTGTGACGACACAAACCAGCCCAGGCTCCCTGGGGTCAGCCTGCCCACGTGTGCCAGCAAAGCCACCAGCGACTGCCGGCCAGAGAGGGGGGCGCCAATAAAGGGTTTCTGCCACACTAGGGAATGCCGTGTGTTTCTGTTCACAAGGCTGTGTGCATGCATGTGTGCACACGCGTGTGTGCGCACATGTCTGTGCATGTGTCTGCATGCCTCTGTATGGATGGGTCTGAATGCATGTTTGTGTGTGAGGAAATGTGTGTGCATATGTGTCTGCATGTGTGTGTGCATGTGTGAATGTGTGTGTGCACTTGTGCCTGAATGCATTTGTGAAGGTGTGTGCATGTGCATGGCATGTGTGAATGCATGTGTGTCTGAATACTTGCATGTGTGTTCACGTGTGTGCTTGCATGTGTGTGTATGTACATGTATGCAAGTGCCTGTGTGTGTGAAAGAGAGAATGTGGGTGTGCGCGGACCGACGCCACCCAAAAGGACATTTTTGGCTAGCAAAGCTGACTGACCACAGGCTTGTTCAAATCCAAGGGCCAGCACGGAGTTTGGATTTTGTGGGATTCACTTGGTTTGCTGGGTGTGGCCTGTGGTTCCTTGGAAGATGGTTTCCAATTGAGTCAGCTCATGCGCACGGAGAGGGGGAGACGGGCCTCTGACTGGTGGGGCGGCTGACCCTCCCTGCTTACTCTGAGGGCAGGGCCAGGGGTCAAACCTCTCTAGATCTGCCCTGTGGCTCTGCAGACCCCCAGACACCGGGCCCACACATGCTGGCTGCATCACTGTGTGCTCTCCAATGTGTGCATGGGCAGGGAAGGGGGAGAGGAGAGAGGGGCACCATGACCGTGAACAGCAGGGGGAGGGGAGGTTCCCGAGGCCCGGCAGCCACCCTGCTGACACAGGTGCGCCCTGGGCAGGGCCCGCGCGTCTGGTGTGAGAACACTGCGTCTCCCCAGACACTGACGCACAGAACTCTCCTCAGACCAGACCCCCACCCCCCCCTCCTGTCCGACCTTTCTCTGCCTTCTCACACAACACCTGCCCAGCCTCTGCGGGTTTTCCCAGGCATCGTCTCGCTGTGCCTGGCCACCTGTCCGAGGGACCTTGGCGGGCAGGGGCGCGATGAGAAGAGGGGACGCTCGCGGCCTCGGTTCTCGTCCCGTCCCTGACCCATGCTGCCTTCTCTGGCTTCGGCTGTATCATCTACAACATGATCTCCAATGTCCCTCTCAGCGCCAGCAGGTTCCCCCATTTTTGTTGTCTTCTAACAACTTCTGGAATTTCTGCACACACACCGAGCAGCTGAGCAGGACACAGCCACCCAGAGCCTCTCCAACGAACACCTCGCTGGATCACATCTCTGTCTGCCCAACCTCCCCCCGCCCCCAGCACCTCCTGGACACCTGGTCAGGACGCCCCGGCTCCGGAGATGACCGAGCCACCGCCCTGAGGGCTCAGCCGGCTTCCCGGTGTGCACAGCGGGGCTGCGGCCCCCGCCCCCTGCTCTGCGCTCTCCCCCAGGGCTCGTCCACATTCTCAAGGGGACTCAGGGTGCCCAGGCTCCACTTGCTGAGGACAAGGCTGGAGTCACCTCTGCCCTCCCCGCAGGGCCTGCCCTGCCCGGAGCGGGGGGGATCCACACTCGGAACCCCGCCTTGTGCAGTCTCTGTCCCCACCTCAGTGTCTGCTACAACGGCCCCAGACTCTGACGCCAGCCCTTCCAGCTCCTTCTCCAGGGGCCGCCTGCAGCAGGGGCTCAGTTACCCGTGGGCGGAGCTCACAGCGGAGACGCCCGCCCGCCCGTGTGCCCGAGGCCTCCTGGGCCCTGCAGGGCTCCCCGGAGAAGCAGCAGGAGGGAGGCCTGTGGGTAGGGGGCAGGGGGCAGGGTCTCTCATACGGCACAGGCTGTTTCAGACACAGGTGCTGCGGCTGCAGGCCCAGAGCACAACCCAGGAGCGGAGCCCCGCAACCTGCATTTCAGCACAAACTCCTGGTGACTCTGCAGGCGGCCCCCAGTCGTCCCTTCAAAGGACAATCTCCAATCCTACCATCTCCAGAGCCAGGCTGTGGCACCTCGCCGGTTTGGGGACATCACCCAAAGGGTTCGCTTCCAGGTGTCGGGGCGTCGTTCCACTGAGTCCTGACAACTGAGCGTCCTGGGGCTGCAGAGGGGACCGGATCCCCTTTCTGCCCCGGCCCAGGAGTGCAAGGTGCCCCTGCCATCAGCAGGCAGGGAACTCAGAAGCCGCGCCAACCACCAGATGCGCCGCTGCCCTGCTCCTGGGAGGAAGAATGAAGGCAAGGCACGGAAGGAGAAGCAGTGTTTATTCCCGTGCACCTGTCAGGACGCAGCTCAGGCCAGACATCTCACACTGGCCGCGTCACTCGCCAATGAGCACAGCACAAAGGGGCACCAGACGGCGTCACCACAGGAGAACAGAACCAAGGGATTCACGTTTTGCGTTGAACAGCATTTCGCCGCGACCGATTACAGGAAAAGCTAAGCACTGGAAACCAGGATCTTCGTACAAGGCAGCCCGTACCGTTCCCTTGCGTTTCTGGAAATGGCAACAGAGACCCAGCCAAAGGAGACCAAATCACACAACAGGTGCTTCTTCAGGGCCTGAAGGAACAAGACAGCAGCCACGCGGGCCCTTGGGCGGCCATCAGAGCCATGACAACACAGTGGAGGGGGCGTGTACACCCCACCAATGGGCACCCAGCCTGCCTGGCATCCGCACAGTGGTAACACCCCGGGAAGGACAGAGACCGCGAGCGGCAGGCAGCAGCCGGACCCCTGCTCTCACCCTTCCAGGCGCAGGGTGGGGAAAGGCTGAACACCATGACAGTATCCGGGAGGGCAAGACGACCAGGGGGAGGGGGCAGGGCCAGCCATGCTGTTGAAATCAGATGTCACCAACCAAGGTGCCAGCCAGCGCTTCCACACCATGAGAAAAGTCAAACACCCACCTCGGCTCCGAGGCCAGGACCCTCACAGCTCCGGGTCCCCAGGCAGCCTGTGCCCCTGCTTGGAAAATCCACTGCTGACCGCTGTCCCGAGTGGCCACTGCTGGCTGCCAAGATGGCAACTTCCCCGGGGTACAGCAGCAGCCTGGGGGCACCGCTGCTGGGGAGCAGGACGGCCCAGATGCCGGCAGGGCCCAGCACCGCACTGGCACGCCACACACCCCACAGGTCCTGCCCGTGGGCACGGAGCCCCCAAGCCAGCACCCTGCTAGCTTCCACTGCGAGGAGAACTGGCTGTGAGTGCCAGAGCCCCGCCGTGAGCTGCCTGCACCTGCGCTTTTCACTCGCCAGCCAGGACTGAAGGCTCTGAGTTGAAACCGTGTACCTCGAACACGAATGTTTCAGTGAGTGCTCTCTTCTCCCCCGAAGAGCTAGACCGCACCAGGTCATTGCAGTGTGTGCGTGCGTGCGTGCGTGCGCGCGCGCCCTGCAGAGGAAGAAGCAGGTGAGACCCAGAGAGAGTGGCTCTGTGGCTTTCTTCGAGGAAGCAGTTGTGGTCAAGTCCAAAATGGTGTTCGGAAATGTAAATGGGGCCCCAGACAGTCCTGAGCCAGCCAGGCCCAGACAGAAAACCCGCGATCAATCGATCACTTGAGTCTGGACCTGAATGACTACAGGCTTTTCTTAGCTGAGGTCGTGGCCCACCCTCCCAGCCACAGGCGGGGCAGGGGACGTGTTTGATGAGGGAGACCCTCGGGGAAGCGTTGGTCTGCCACGTGCGGCCGAGCAGGGCCATCCCCGCAGCTGCCACCTTTTTCCCCAAATGCAAAACACCGAAGAGCGCTTCTCACGTAGAACTGGGTCCCTCGGGGCTGCTGAGTCACACGGAGACGCCACGGAACCCATCCGTCACGCTGCCCACCTCCTCGTGCAGCCGCTCCACATTTCATTTTCCAAGTGCACAGTTCAGCGGTTTTTAGTAAATTGTCAACTGTGCCTCAGCACCGATGCAAGAACATTCTCATCACCCAGTGGCGCAAGGCACACCCTCGGCCGTCACCGCCGTGCCCGCAGCCTCCAGCCCCCAGCCCCCGCCTCTGTCTGTGTCCTGTGTTCTGGGCATTTCCTGTACGGGCCATCAGTGTGTGGACTTTTGGCCAAGTGTCTTCTTCACTCACATAATGTGCTTAAGGTTCATCTGTGAACCAATACTCCATTTCTTTCACAGGTGAACAATATCTCACAGCACTGATGCCTTGTTTCATTTACTCATTCATTGGCTGACTGATACTTGGGATAGCTCAACTCTGGGACAGGTTTTTTTTTTTAAGATTTATTAATTTGAAGGGTAGAATTAGGGAGGGAGAGAGGGATAGAGGGGGAGAAAGAGAGAGAGAGAGAGAGAGTGTGTCTTCCATCCATCGGTTCATCCCCAGATGGCTGCAACACCCAGAGCTGGGCTGACCCGAAGCCAGAGCTTGGCCAATCTGAAGCCAGGAGCTTCATTCCAGTTTCCCACATGGGTGCAGGAGCCCAAGCACTTGTCTCATCTTCCACTGCTTTCCCAGGCACACTAGCAGGGAGCTGGATGGGAAGTGGAGCGGCCGGGACTCGAAGTGGTACCCTTATGGGATGCTGGCCCTGTGGGCAGCGGCTTTACCAGCTACACCGCAGTGCCATGAGTGTGGCTGCACCAGTTCCATGTGTGTGCTTGCATTTCTCACAGGTGGAGACTGAGGCGTGGCACCTCTGTGCCACCGGGAGCTCCGTGTTTAACTCTGAGCAGATGTCCACAGCCGCAGCCCCAGTGGCCACGCGCAGGGTCCCCACAGCAGCTCCTCCACACCAACATGTATCATGGCCATCTTTCCACCAGTGGCTATGACATGGTACCTCATTCCAGGCCCAATGCCCAGTTCGCATATGAGTGACGCGGTCGGCACCTTCTCGTGAGCTCGCTGGCCGTCCTCTCTCTTCTGTGGAGAAATGTCCCCTTAAAGCCTTCGCCCATAATTGCCTTGCTTGTCTTCCTGCCCTTGGGCCATGATTTTCACTCATTTTCCTCCGTTCTTTGGGTTGTCTTTGCATTGTCTTGGTAACATCCTTTGCATCACAAAAAGCTCTAAATGTTCACAAAGTCCAACTTTTTTTCCTTTGCTTTCTTGCATCCCTGGCATCCTAAGAAACCGCCGCCTAACCCCAGATCTGTGCTGAGGTAGCCTGCCGGCTCGGACGGTGGGGTCTTTGATGTATTCCGAGTTAGCTTTGGTGCACGGGGCGAGCAAGGCAAGGGTCCAGCTTCATTCTCCCGCACGTACACAGCTTTCCCAGCATCCTTTGTGCGCAAGACCAGGCTTTCCCTGAACTGCCTGGGCTCCTGTCCCGAAATCCACCAAGCACGATGGACAGGCTTGAAGCTCCACTCTTCGTCCAGTGCTCCGCTGCCACGCTGACCCGGTGCCCGTAGCTTCAGAGCAACTATCGAATCAGGCAGTGGGACTCCCGGTCCCGACGCCTGTGCTGCTCCGTCTCGGGGTTTATTCGGTGGGTCTGGATCCCTTGTACTTTCTTCTCAATTCTAGGGACAGTGCATTGATTTCTACTAAGAAGCCCCCCAGGATTTCTGCTCACGATTATAGTGAATCCTCACGGCACCCCGGGCAGCACGGCCGCCGGGACAGGCGCGGAGTCCAGCTGCAACACAGGCTGTCTTCGCACTTGCCGACGTCTGCCTCCAGGGCCTTTTCGGAGCCCGCCTTTGTGAAGTTTATCCCTACATAATTCTTCCTGCGGCTGGTGCAAACGGGCCCGCGGTGCTTGTCGCTAGTGAACACACATCGCCCATCTTTGCAAGCTGATCTTGCATCCCGCAACCACGTTACAGTCGCCTGTCAACTCCAACAGAGGGGAGTGTGCGTGTGTGTGTGCGTGTGTGTGTGTGTTCCTTAGCCTCTTCTACATACAAAATCATGTTCACTTGCAAACGGTTCCACTTCTTTTCTAATCCAGATGCCTCCTCGTTGGTCCAAATCCTTCTTCAGCATCCGTGAGCTCCCTCTACCAGGTGGTCTCGCAGGCACCCTCCCTGCCCCCACATGCACTCTGAGGTCAGGGGGGTAGCAGCACCGCCCCCCACCCGAGGTCCCCGTCCCTCTCCTTTGCCCAAGCCCAGAATACGGGGCCTCCCAACCCCAGTGGCCAAGAACCTTGCCCTTTCCACCTTCCACAAGATCCCAGAATAAAGGAGTGAGCAGACAGCGGAGTCACAGATCTAGGGGACAAACAACCCTCCCACCACCCAGAGTAGCCATGAGGTCAGAGCATTACAAGCACACCGGGGAGCCCGGGGGGATGACCGATGGCTGGGTGCCCCGTCGTCTCCAGCAGGGACCTCTCCCCCACCCCACTGAAGCCACCCCAAGGTGTGGAGGGACACACACTGACAGGTACCTTACAACATACGCACACGGCCCCGAGGGGCAGCCTGACCCCGCCCATGTGGGCGGAGCCTCGAGGGGCAGCCCAGGCGAGGCGGGGTCACACAGTGGTGGGCTGGGAGCAGCTCCGCTGGCTGGAGCTGCGCCGGCTCAGCACGAAGGTGGAGGAGTTGCTCTTCTTGCTGACGCTGGTCTCGCCCTGCCGGCCCCCTCTCCGGTAGCCAGGGGAGCAGCAGAGGAAGCGCTGCACCAGTTCCTGGAAGAGGTGCCCGGTGAAGAGCAGGTAGATCCAGGGGTTGCAGCAGCTGTTGAGGCTGGCCAGGAGCATGGCGATGATGAAGGCCGAGGCTGCGGGCGGGCCGGGGGGAAAGGCAAGCAGAGCATCACTGCACAGCATAGGAGCCGCCGCTGCCCCAGCCCCGGCCCTCCCGGGACCACGGCCCAGACCCCAGGCGGACCCACGCAGGCACGAAGTCTTCCTTCTGCTCTCTCTCTCTCTGGCCTGCCCTCAGCCCACCGCCAGTGCGCGCCCAGGCTCAGCCCTGGCCCTGCCCCCACCATCCTCCCACCAAAAGCTTTTCCTCCGGCTCTGTGGGCCCCCCGGCAGGTGCACCCGGCCAGTCCATCACCCAGCAAGCACCAGAGAGCCCAAGTGCAGCATCTGGAAGCTACTGGGCCTGGTTTGTGTCAGAGCCCCACCTAGAGCTACTTCCTTTACCCATGAGAAGCCAAGGTGCCCACTCTCTCCATGCAAACAGGAAGCACCCCAGGCCCCCCGGCATGCCTGGGACACAGGGAGTGCCCGTATCAACGGTGGCTGCCGGCACAGGCTCTGGGTGTGACTGTGACTGCACTGTGGCCGGTCCCCTGGCAGGCGGCACAGGAGCAGGATGCTGAGATGCCCGGGGCCCTACTGGGGGGCCGGTGCCATGCAGGGAGGAGAGAACACTGACCGTGTGGAAACACACACTGAAGCGTCCCTGAGCGCCATGCAAGAGGAGGATGAGAAATGGTTCAATTCAAGACCCTGCCTGTCACAGACTCGAGCTTCAAGGGGGGAAGGCAGAGCCGACCCCTCAGCTCTCCAAGCAGCTGCACAACACTGTGGATTGCTGTCACTCTCCCTAAGCCTGATACATCGCAGGCTCCTCTGTCCAGCGATGAGGCCAGGGACATCTCCCAAACTCGGAAGGCGCCTCGAGCCCTGTCCACCGCCTCACCCCGAGGAACGGCAGCCACAGAAGGCTCTGAACACCCTTGAGTCTTCTGCCTTTTCACCGAAATGTCTCAAACACCGAATCCAGAATTCAAGATGGAGACTTGCGGAAGGACTCCTGCCTGCGGACGCCAGCGTGGCAGCACCCAGACACGGAGAACAGGTGCAGCGGGCAGCAGGGCCTCCGAGCACGGACGGGAGAAGCAGGCAGCAAAGGCAGGGGCTGGGGAGTCCGGGAGAGGGCTTCGCCGAGGGGTCCCCAGAGCAGCACAGCACCAGGGACGGCCTCAGAAACACAGATTCTCAGGCCTCGCCCCCGTTGTCATACCCTCCCCCTCCCTTGGGGGCTGGGCTCAGCCACTCCGGTACCTGCCCGGCCCCGGGGCGCCCTGGTCCACTCTCACACCTGAGAGCCACTGCTGAAGCAAACTGGTGCACCTGTCGCACCAACACAAGCAACCACAGCCAAAACAAGAAGATTGCCAGAGAGAGGGTTTAGGATGTTAGGAAGCAAGGAGGGGACTCTAGTCCTTCAGACCAAAATAATAAGCGATAGAAAAGAGGAAAATCTAATGGGGGAAAAATAATACAAGCAACTCCAAAGGTCCATAGATATCACACATGATAAAAAAAAAAAAAAACTATGCAAGGATTTAAATACCTTTGGTACCAAAATAAATTAACCTTTTAATTCCATGTCTGTCCCAACTTCTTCAGTGACCTTCATACTACTGAATTCCTTGCTTTTTTTTAAAAAAAAATTTAATTTGCTTATCGGATGTGTATAAATTTAAGCTTAGAAATTCTAATGAAATATTTCACCAATAAAATTCAAAATCATCCACAAGACTAAACAGAAACTTTTAAAAATCATAAAAGTCTTCAAAAATTGCAAAACCAACCTGTCAAAGTCAAGAGTTTTAAAAACGAGAAGTGAACTGCTGGCCTGGGAGGGAAGCAGGTAAGGACACTGAGCTATGAGAGGACAGCAGACGCAGGTGCACAGCTCACACCGGGACAGGAAAGCCCCAGACTCGCCTAGCTGCACCCAGCCAGGCAGTGGAGGCTGAGCATCCCTCATCTCAAGTCCAAAATCCACAACGTTCCAAAAAATCCAACTTTTTGAGCTCTAACATGACCACAAGCAGAAGGCTGCACACCTGGCCTCCGTCTCAGTGCAGGGGTGGGGTCTTCCAGGGCAGCGTTGTCATGGCTTGGGACGCCCACATCCCGAAGCTGAGTGCCTGCCATGGATTCCTGCCATCACCACTGCTTCGGGGCCAGCTTCCTGCTAACGCCCCTGGGAGCCAGCAGGTGATGGTCCGAGCACACGGGAGATCCAGATGGGGCTCCTGACTCCCAGCTTCAGCCTGACTCAGCCCTGGTTACTGAGGGCATCTGGAGAGCGAACCAGCAGATCAAAGATGGATCTCTGTGGGTCTGTGTCTTTGTTTCTCTCCCTCCGCCTTTCAAGTAAACACAGGAACACTAACATTCTGCATAAACATCACCTTCAGGCTACAGACATAAACTGCCTATGAAACACAAATCAATTTTATGTTTACACTTGAGTCTCATCTCATTATACAGACACAAGCATTCCACAAACACCTCTGGTCCACAGCACTTTGGATAAGAGGCACTCAACCCAGACAATCCTATCTGCTCATTTAAGCTGTCTGCCTCTCTCTGTATATTTAATTTTTATCCTGGTTTTACAAAGAAAACCTCCGCAAAGCATCAACAGCAAAAAATTAAATAGTTCATGAATTCCTAGTGGGCACCCAAGTTCCTTCGGCCTTCAGGGGCCAGCCGGGGGGAGCGGCTTGGAGCTGCACCTGTACCCACCTGACAGGCACAGGCACAAACCAGTGCCCGTGTCCAGTTCTCAAGCGCCAGGGCACAGATGGACTTTCGCATTTTGGCAACATGCTGATGCTCCAAGGACGGGAGCCCCAGCAGTGGAAGTCAAGCCTCCGCCATCAGCCAGGAGAGGAAAATAAAGGCTGGCTGTCAGAGGGAGGAGGCAGCAGGAATCAAGGCCCCCGGCTGGGGTGCCTGTGGGCACCCAGGGGCTGCAGAGGCCAGAGCAGGGAAGGGAGCCTCAGGAGAGACGCGGCCAGAGAGACAGTTTCGAAGCAGGCTGAGGGGGTCTGGATCCAGGCTGTAGTCAGCTACACTCTACAGTAACGCCACCTCCCTGCCCCACGGCAGCGTCTGCCCAGGGCGGCCCGGGGGGCAGGCTGCTCGGCCGCAGGTGTCAGCTCATCGGGAAGCTGTCCTGCTGGCTCTGAAAGCCGTACCAGCAGTGTGGCCTTCCTAGCAGACCTGCCCTGCTGCGCTCGCTCCTAACGTCCTCCCGGGTCACCCTTAGGGAGGGCAGGGGAGACAGCAGCGCCCAAAACCAACAGGCTGATGCAAGGACGGAGCAGGCACCAGGTGAGAGCACCCCTTCTCACACTGCCCCGCTTGGCGGCCTGGAAACACCTGTCCTTCCCCTGCGGACGTAGGTCCCGGGTTGGCCACAAAGCGCGAAAATGCCGAGTCAGCTCCTGCACCAGCCTGGCCCTGGCGGCTGGGAAAGCTGCCCTCGTGCTGGTCCCCATGGAAACCCTAATCGTAGCCACTGCTTTCCTCCAACACACACACGCCTCCAGGGGGCGCTCACGGGGCACAGGCTGGAGGGGCGCGGCAGAGCCAGCCTTCAAGGTGTGCCTCAGGTTTGTGATGGACAGCCTTCACCCCCTCAGGACCCAGGCACTCACGTTCCCCCCTGCCTGCCTCCTGCTCCCAGCCCAGGCCCTCTGATGACACCAGCTTTGGCCAGAGGGAGCCGGCAGCCCCCGAGCACAGAAAGGCGGGCCCCGTGCCCACCCTGGGGCTGCTCTGCAGAGCCGGGCCAGCTGACAAGCCCCGTGGCAATGGCCTGCCCCTGCCAAGTGCAGCGCACGCAGAGTCGGGGCGGACCGATAGCAAACCCAGAGAGCGGCTGGGGGAGGCCTGCACCTTCTCTGGGGTCGCCCAGGGGAGGACACGGCTCAGAGACAGCGGCAGAGCAGCCGGCCCTGGTGGGAGGGAGGATCCACATAGGAATGCCTGAGGCCACCCTCCGGCCCCAGCACCCTCTGCCCCTGCGCCGACCGCGAGCCTCGGCGTCCCCATCCACAGCACAGAGGGGACACAGGACCTGCAGAAGAGGCAGAGTTTTTTGGAAACCGTGGACAAGGGCCGTGTGCGAGGTCACGTGTTGACTCAGGCGATGACGATGATGAGTGACAGGAGCGAGATGCCACGCACCACAGTGCTTTGTGGGAATCCCGCTGGGCCACTTTTCTCAATAATAATAACAACAACAGCATCCAAGCCCAGAGCCCCTGAACTGGGTACATTGTCTACTCTCCACCTGGGAAAATCTTAACTCCGCCAGGGCCACGACACTGCAGAGGGGCGATGAGGGCAGAGCTGGGGGGGGGGGGGCGGGGAGGGGCTCCGCGGGAGCAGCCGGCTCTGGTCACGTCTCTCCCATGCACCAGCCCCCAGCACGGAGCCCCCAGAGTGCACCAGGCTGCAGACAGGCTCTCTGGAACCCTGCCCTGAGCCCCCACCTCTGCACCCCGACTCCTGTGCTCCCGGCAGGTCCTGGAGACCCCCGTACACACCCACGGAGCCCCCTCCTGCAAGGGAACAAGAGGAGGAAAGATGAGCACAGTGCTAAGCAGGAGTTGTGGAACGCGGGGGCTGGCGGGCGGGCAGGCTGGGGCTCAGCGAGATCTCCCTGGGGCTCCTCCACGCCGAGACAGGGCCCTGAGCCGAGGAGCAGAGCCCCAAGGCAAAGGGCACCTGCTGGCTACCCCTGCACCAGGGGACAGGAATCCGCCGTGGGGTGGGAGGCCGGGGCCCTGCAAGCCCGGGGTGTACCAGGCCCGCCCCCGCCTGTCACCCCTCGTGCCCCAGCCGCTCCTGGGCCCGGCCTTCCCAGCACCGCTTTCCCCAGGCAGGCACTGAAGGCTCAAATTAGCCGGGAACAGCTGTGGGGCAGGTGGCCGCGGCCTCTCGGGCTGTGCTGTCCCCGAGGCAGCCAACACGTCCCACGCACAAACACCAGGCACGGGGCTGCTCCCAGCCGCTGGCGCCTTCCCCTGCAGAGTGAGGAATGTGGTGGAAGCCTTCGTGGTCACAGGGACAGCGTGGGCACTTGGGAGCCAGGCCCCAGCACAAGGCTTTCTAAACATTACTATCTAATGCATGCGTACATGAAGACAGGGTCCTAGCACACGCTACGGCGCCTTCTTTTCACAGAACTGAAGGGGCACAGATGACTTCATTTCCTGAAAGCCACACAGGTATGACCACCGCAGATGCGGCCAGGTCAAGAGGAAGCTGAATTTGCTGCTTTGGGCGCCGCTCACGGCTGGTGGACATGCCCACCTCCCAGGGCCGGGCCTCGGGCATAGTCACTGGGGGAGGAGAAAAGCCAGGGCCTTCCAGCAAACACCAGCCCATCTTCTTCCTCGGAGGGTTGGGACCTCGCGGCCGACGTGGGGTACGTGGGCATGCGTGCACGGGGAGTCTCTCACATACACGCACAGGGGTCTTACAGTGCACACACACACAGTGGGTCTTCACAGAACAGACAGCACAGGAAAGCTAGTTAAGTGTGCTCAGTGGGCGGCTGCCCGGACATCCCAAGAGGCCTCCTCTGTGTGCCCACCCGCAGCACAGACCCTGGGGCCCCGCTCTCCGCCTGCTGAGTGACAGCCTGCATTTCCACCGGGTGTCCGGGTGGTTCGTGTGCACGGTAAGACCTGAGATGCCTCCTTGTAACTGGCAGCATCGCAGCCCACAGGGACCAAGGGGAAGAGAACACGGAAACCGTTCGGGGTCTCCACACGGAACACGCGTGTGCTTCCTGCGTAGCAGGCTCCTGCCTGTACTTCCAAGTCCTTTTCAAATGTTGCTGCCTCTCTGGAATCCTCCTGGAATTTTTTTTCTCCAGGATCAACTGATGCTTCCTTGGGGCATCCCCAGAGTTTACTAAGTGAACACTCGGGGCCAGTCCTCTGGCGGTGACTCGTGTTTACCCCTGGCTGGGGGTTCTGCCCCCTTTCCAGCCCTGCCCTGGCTGCTGGCAGTGACTGGTAACTGGAACTGCCACGTGAACTCAGCAGATGAGAAGTCCCAGTGCCACGAGCACGCGGGAGAAGTGGGAAGACCAGCTCCCTGCTCCACGACTGGACCATGGTGCAGCTCACATGCAGGCATCAAGGTCAGGTGCAGAGAAAGGCAGGGGGACAGGACAAGCAAGGGCAACGGCGAGGTGTGCGCCAAGGACCGCGGCACCAACCAACGTCCAGGGGCAGAAGCACCAGCTCCCGGCAGGGCACAAAGGAGGCGCTGGCAAACCCTGCCCCTCTGTCTCCACCCAGCAGGACGTCTGCTTCCCTCCACCCTCTGCATTCCTGAATCCAGCACCTCCCACCTCCACCCCACCACAGCCCCTTTGCTAATAGCAGCTGGTGCTCTATAGGACGTCCACCCCAGGACCCTGGCACCGACTGAATTCCTCTTTAAAAGCAGATGTCCTAGGGAGCCCTGGGGCCTTGCAGCCACATTCCACCCCTCCCACCCTCACAGGCTCCCTGCTTATTACCCAGGACCCCCAGCTGTTGCGGGCAGGGTCAGCATGTCTGCTCCACAAGCCCCACGCCGGCAGAACGTGGGTCAGCAGGCGCAGCCAGAGCTCCAAGCAGTCTTGGTGCGACAGTCCCCAGCTGCTGGCCACAGAGTGCTGGAGAAGGCTCTGGGCGCCCTCTCCCGACGGCATGAGCAGAAGGACTGGAGCAGACACAGCGTTCCGGGGGGCACAGGAGGAGGCTGCCCAGCCCAGCTCCCGGGAGTGCTGTTCCCACAGATCATGGCAGGAGAGGCTGCCCACAGAGCGGACTTGGGCTCCCGAGGCTGGGTCCCCACTGCGGACCACGGTGGGAACAGTGTCAGTGTGGGCACTAAGGCAGCACAGCTGCAGGAAATCACAGGAACATGTAGGTCCTCAGGCCCTGCTCAGGGGACCCCGGGAAGGCTGGCCCCCCAGGGCAGAGGAGGCAGGGTGTGCTCATGTGCCAGCGACCAGTCCAGGCTAGGGGGACCAAACCAGTGGTCCCCAGTCAGGAGCAGATCTGCCCCTTAGGGGACACCCAGCAATGTCTGCAGGGGACCTGAGTAGGTGGAGACCAGGGGACGCTAAGTAGCGTGCAATGTGCAGGGTGGCCCCTCCCCCTGCCACCTGCCTAGCCCCCACACACCTTCACACGCATGCACAGAAAGCACATTCACACCTGCACTCATGCATGTGCAGAAACACATGCACGCACACACGTGTGCTCGACACAGGCTACCTGGCCAATGACATCGAGCGTGGCAAAGTTGAAAACTCAAGCTCCACCCCATAAGGTGGCGACAGGAATGGAAAGCCCCAGAGTGGGGAGACGGAGTCGGTGCACACGGGGAGTGGCCCGGGAGACACGGAGTTGAACTGAACGCAGAGCACCCCGGGAAAAACGCCCGCGTGGGGAAGCCCCTATGTGAGGACCCGGGGCCAGAGCCCAACCAGAGACACGCCCTCCATGCAACAGACGGGAGCAGGGTCAGACCTCGAGAGAGGGCGCGTGCTGCTCTCCCTCCACGGCCCCTGGGGCTGGAGGCTGGGCCCAGCAGCTCCTGACCCGCCCCAGGTCTGGTGGAGTCCGAGTGAGCGCCCAGCCCTTTCCAGGCTCTCCCAACCCCCACCCCACCCGCCGTCCATCAGGCTGCAAAAACATACAGCAGAGCCTCACCCAACAGATGGTGTTTTTTTTTCTTGCTGTCTGGGGGAGGGGATGAAGTCACCTGGGGGCAGAGATCTGAAGAGAAAGCACCAGCGTTCGCCAGGAGCTGGGACTGCCAAGTGCTGACTCAGGCGAGTGTGCCAAATCCCTGGTCCGCCATCCGCTCAGCAAGGATTCAGTCCCACCAGTGCCGCTGGAGGGTGCTCCATGGCCGTCTCAGGCCCCCCACCCACCCACCCACCACCACGGCTGCTTGCAGCGGCAAGCACCTGACTAGCAGCCCCTGCAAGGGGCGTGCCCCCCAACCAGCACACATCCAGGGGAAGGGGAGGTGCACAAGCCCACGGGGGTCCCCAGGGCCACCCCGGCAGGGAGGGCTGGGAGCTCAGTGCACACTCAGCGAAGCCCCCGGGCCTCGTGCCTGCCTCCTGGCCCAACGCCTGGTGGGTGTCGGCTGCCCCCAGGGTGGGTGCTCACTTCCCCCCTCCAAGGTTTGTCTTGTTGGAGGGAGACTCTGCCCTGTTCCCCCTGTGTCACCTCCCTCACACCCACTCTGTCCCGTCTCCTATAGCTCCCCCCACCCCATACTCTATGGCTTTAACAAGCACTGGTGGAGATGCCCGTGCAGAGGAACCTGGCACACATCTGTGAGCAGGACAGGAGGGATGGGACCCTCCAAGTCCACAGGCTCCTCACCCCTGGACACCCCATCTATTGTCCAGGAGGCTCTGCTGCGACCCCCGACTGACCCACCCCCCTCCTCAGCTGCCTGGATGCCTAAAGCCAACTCCAAGAATGCACACCAAACTTTGAACATGTAGGCTAGAGCAGGCGAGAACAGTGACGAGGGCCAGGTGGCCCCAGGAGCCACGGCCACGCCCTTTCACCCTCACAGCCCCACGGGGCAGACTCTGCTACCTCATCACCCAGGGCAGAAACTGGGGCTCAGACAGGTGATGTAACTCGCTCCAGGACACACCGTCTAGGGTGGCAGAGAAGCCTCCAAACCCCAGCCGGCTGGGGGCCCACACTGCCCCTGCACATGTGCCTGGGGGGTCCAGGGGTCCGGGCCAGGCAGGAAGTGTCCCTGATCCCTTGCAGTGTCGGTGTGGCGCCCACCGCACCCTGTTCTTCCTGGGAGGGTTCTCACTGCCTTCGCTGGTCTGGCCCTGACAGCCCTGGGTAGGGCGTGGCCGGGGGCTGCACAGCGGCGGTGTCAGGCTAGGTTCAGTGAATATCGAACAGCAGGTGGCCCGGCCACCAACACTCTGCTCGTGTGAGCGGGGGGGGGGGGGGGGGGGTGTATGTGGCTTCCTGCAGGGATCAGAGCAGGGTGAGCACAAAGCAGCTCCAACTCTTAGGGCCAGCTGCCAGGCTCCAGCCACAAGCACCCGAGCCCGGGGTGCTCTCTGACTTGGCCCAAGAACTGGAGCCCCACCGCGAGCCCTGTCCTCAGCTGCCCTCCAAGCTGGAAGGCACATCCCCACCCCCCGAGACCACCTGCCGCCCCCCCCCCCCCCCCCGTGCCGGCAGGTACCTGCCCAGCTCCCTCCTCTTGCCGCAGGTCGAAGCAGTGCCCTTCCTGGGCACCCGGCCCTGAGGCCTCCAACCCGCCAGCTGAGGTCTCGGGGTTCTGCTCTTTCTCCAGCGGTGCCTTCCAGGTCCCTTCTCAGCGCCTGGCTGGATGTCCGGCTCCCCCTTCCCAGGCTGCCCTCACCCCAACCCTAAAAGCGCCGGCTCCACTGAGGATGGACTTAAAGCCGGAGCTTGAGCAAGGTGTGGTTGGAAACTTACCTGCCCCACTGCTTAGCCCGGCCGGGCAGAGGGGTTACCTGCACCTCCTGGTCCTCAACCATGCGCAGCCCCCACCCGGCCAAGCAAGGGCTTCACCCGTGTTTTTCCCCCACTGCGTGGCGGGGTGTGGAACGTTCATTGCCACTTGACAGAGCGGTGAGTTGAAGCTCAGCTCATCCACCAGGAGCCTAGTACAGCCGGGACTCAGAGCCGCCTGCCCCAGCACAGGGGGGTCCCCGCCTGTCCCCGGGAACCCTGCAGGCCCCGCCCACCAGCTCCCTCCACCAGGTCCCTGGTGCGCCAGGCGCTACCTTCCTTGGGCGCGTCAGCATCCCAGACGCTCCACATCTGCACGAAAAAGAATGGCGTCCAGCACACGATGAAGGCCAGCACGATGATGAAGGTCATCTTGACCGTGCGGATCTTGGCCTTGGAAATGAGCTTCACGCTGCTGACCCGCGCCAGGGCTGCGCGCTCTGCGCCGCCCGCCGCCGCGGCAGCCGCTGCCCCCTCGGGCCCCGCGGCCGCCGCGGCCGCCGCCAGCGTCTTGAGCCGCAGGTTCTGCCAGATCTTGAAGCTGATGAGGCCGTAGCAGGCGGCCAGCACGATGACGGGCACGATGTAGACGGCGAGCGTGATCCACGTGACGTAGGCCTTGGGCCCCCAGGGCTGGATGAAGACCGCCCAGCAGTCAAAGACGCCCTCGGCCACCTCGCGCAGCGAGAAGATGTGCACCTGCGGCGCGCTGGCCACCAGGCAGCCGAGCCACGTGGCGAGCACCGCGAGGCGGTCGGTGCGGCGGCGCAGCGTGCGCAGCGGCCGGCAGATGGCCAGGCAGCGGTCCAGCGACATGAGCAGCAGCATGTAGGTGGAGGCAAACATGCCCACCACCTGCAGGTACTTGACGAGGCGGCACAGCAGGTCGGGCCCGTAGAAGCGGAAGGTGATGTCCCACAGCAGCTGCGGCAACACCTGGAACACGGCCACCACCAGGTCGGCAATGCTCAGGTGCTTCATGAAGAAGAAGAGGCGCGAGTGCTTGTGGCGCGTGGTGCGCAGCGCCAGCAGCACGCACACGTTCCCGCTCAGCGCCAGGAAGAGGATGAGGCACAGCACGGCCACCTCCACGCGCGCTAGGGCCTCGTTGCGCTGCGGCGGCCCGACCGTGCCGTTCTCCGTAGTCCCCGGAGACACCGCACTCGCGCCCACCGCCTCCGTGCTCCAGTTGGCCACCAGCGCGCCCTCCATGCCCACGGCCGCCGCCGCCGTGTGCGCCCCCGGCCTTCGGGCCCTTTAAGTTTGTGGCGCCCGACAGCAGCCCCCGAGGGCCCGGGGCGCTCCGGCCCCTTTTCCGGAGACCCCGCGGGCCGCTCAGCTGGATCCCGCCCTGAAACAAAGGAGGGGGGGGTCATGAGACGGTGTGCGCATGGGCCGCACCTGTCCCCAAATAACCGGGGAGTTCAGGGCATAGCTGCCACCCCACAAGTCCCCTCTGAGAAAGCCCTGAGCCGCTTCCATTGGGGAGGGGGCATCCTTTGGGACTGGGGCTCGCACCACAGCGCCCTCCCTAGGGAAGCCCCAGCCCACCCTCGGCTGCTGCATGCGGGGACCCCGCAGCCCTCCACAACAGGACACTGCTAGCAAACCTTCCTCCGGAAATCCCCAGAGAGCCCCGCTTGGGACCTTCGGGTCCAGGACGCTCAGCCCCTCGCGCCCTGAACCTGGAAAACCTCAGAGCCAGCTGGCCCCGCGGGGTTCTTCGGCCACCCTTGGTCTCCGAGGAAGCGGGCGCGCTTCTGTGGCCCCGACCATCGAGCACTCCACATCTCCACCACGCATGCTTTGCACCCTCTCGGGGGACCCTGCGCGCTGCTCCAAGCGCGCAGGGCTCCCCGCCGCCTCCCCTGAGGTCCCAGCCGCCCGAGCGCTGGACCCAGCTACCTTGCACCGCGTCCGTCCGCAGGCTATCCTCGAGGTGGCGGCACGGGGACTTGGCCCCGATGGACGTGTGCGTTCCCTGCCGGGGTTGGGAAGGCTGCGGCAGGCGCCCTCAGGGGATTCCGTGCAGGGATCCCGAGGCGCGGCTGGAAGCCCCTGGCCGGAAGCCCTGCTGGCCGCCGGGTGCGGACGGAGCGCTTGAGGAAGCGCAGCGCGGTCGCCGGTGGCGGCTTTAATGCAGCGGGGCAAGGCTGCGGAGCCACGGGGCCCCGCTAGGGGGCGGGGCCCGGCCGTGCAGACCGCGCTACCCCTGCGCGCCCAGGCTGGTCCCCGCGGCACGGAGCGGCCGGTCTCGCAGAGCACGCACGTGCGCCCGAGCGGGTGACCACTCGTCACCAACCCGCCCTCTCTCCTCCTCCCTGGGCTCAAGCTCGCGGCGCTTTCGGGGAAGCCGGAGGCTCGGTCGGTGCCTTGCGATATGCTGACAAAGTCGCACCTGCGCGGGGCTGGTCCCACCCCAGCTGCCTTCAGCAGCTCGCTCGCCCGCCTAACGTTGCCCAGCAGAGGGTCGGGCGGGATCTGCAGGAGGCTGGGGCTCGCCAGGCTCCAAAGTGAGACGCAGGAGACAGCCTCGCCACCGCCGCATTTCCCTCCTGCTCCAAAACCCACCCCTCCCCGCACTGATTTGCATTGGCTAACAATGAAGGCAGAAAAAAAAAGCTAGGATTCAAAACTGAACAGTGCTTTTTATTATGTATTAAGTGAGCCATTTCCTCCTGCCATTTCTGTCTCTCTCTTTTAATCATCCGGAGAGAAAACAGAGCCGGGCTGGAGCCGGGAGCGTCCCCAGCGGCCCGGGGTTGGCTCAGGGTCCCCACCCTTGGGAGCTGTATCACGCGTGAACCAAGGAGAGTAATTGACCTTGAGTGCATCCTTTCTTTTCTCTGGGCATCAGTCTGCCTGCAGGTAACCAGAGAATGCCGGCCCAGACAGCCTGTGCGCAGTAAGCCACCTGAATCCACATCGACACCTTTGGCTAAGGAGTGAACAGCCCACAAGAACCCCTGACAGGGAATTTAGGGAGTAAAATCCTGGGCGGGCAGAGCCCAGCCCGCACCTTCTCCTGGCAAAGCCGCTGTTAGGATGCCAAGCAGCCCAGGGGCTCACCTGCGCACAGGTAACAATGCCTGATTCCGGATCACTCAGCAAGAACACGCAGGTCTCACCCGAAAGCTGAGTTCTCTGACCTGCCTTCATCCGATTAAAAAAAAAAATGACAACATGGTCCCTCTCTGCTGAGTTACTTCTCAGTGTGTGCCGAATCCAGGCAGGGAAGGGAGAGGGTCTGTCCTGGGGCTCCCCTGAGAACTCCAACAGCCAGCGAGACCTGCCCCTACCTCCTCACACATCCCCAGGGCGAAGATGAGGAACACACGAGTGGGGGTGGGAGGAGTGCCAGACTGGTCTCACAGCTGGAGGGTAAGGCTCAAGGGTGGGCTCTCCCAGACCCGGAACTAAAAGAGCACTTCTCAGGGAGGTGCAGACGGGAAGGCATGGTGGGGGCAGACGCTGCCAGCCACTGGGAGGCACCGCCGGTGCCTGGGCCATCTCTGATGCTTAACCAACACCCGTGGGTGTGGAACGGCCTGAAACCTGCCAAGGAGACTGGGGTTCACGTTGTGGCTCCACACTCCCCAAACGTGGCAAGGAGTGAGCAGGTTCCCTGGCGACTCAACACCTGCTGGTGTTGAAATCGAACACAAAGAGGAGCAGCTTCCGTTCTCCTCCTGCTCTGTGTCATCAATTGCCATTTCGGCAAGGGGGAAGTCTGATGGCACGAAAACGACGGAGGTGACGGCGCAGCGATGGCTGGGGTTTGGGGACGGCGGGCAGGAGGACGGTAAGCCGGGCAGCACCCTGGGGGCTGTGGGGAGCACAGGGCTATGGTCTGAGAGTTCCTGCGCTGGAAGCTTCATCTTCACACTGTGTGTGAGTCCCAGGGATGAGGGCCTGAGGGTGGCCCCCGGATGGCAGGAGCAGCTTCGTACGAGGAGGAAGAGGGCCCTGTGCTGGCCACACGCCTCCCCCCACGTTAGGATGTGACCAGGCGGTGAGCAGGTGCTGGCACGGTGCACGTAGCCATCTCAGCCTCCAGGATCATGGACCTGAATTCTGAAGTCTGTGAATTACCCGGCGTCAGGGGCGCTGCGGTAGCCACACAGAAGATGAACTGAGAGGGACCGGGAGAACTGGAGACCCAGGCTGGAGCTGCTGAGGGCATGTGGTGGGGGAGGGGCCTCCATCCTCTACACCTTCTCAGGTCAGTCTCTGGACTTTCCAGTTCAGCTGTGTGTGTGTGTGTGTGTGTGTGTGTGTGTCACTGTGCCAGACAAGGAGTGCGACTCCACTGAACCCTGGCGCTATGGCAGGACCTCTCTCTGCACCTCGTCGACACAGCCTGCCTGACCACCTGGGCCCAGGGAAGCCAGCCCCTACCACCGATGTGCTGTCTCCTGGATCTGTCACAAGTGCCTAGAACCAGTCGCATGCATCCGTCACAGTCTGGTATGTGTTACCATCTGCCTCTCGTACATACCTCCCGCTAACAAGGTGTTGGGAAAATGACAGATTGCCTGAGAACATTGCTTAGAAAATGCATCTGCGGGATCGTATCTTTGCTTCCTGGAATGGAGCAGGAGGAGGGCTGTTTGAGGACGTGTGTGATGCACACGGGAAGACCGCTGTGCCCCAAAGATGTGATGGCAGAGACGAAGCTGAGGCTTCTAAATCCTTGGCCACACAGTCTGCTGACCATGCACAAATGGGCGGGCAGGCAGCATGCACTCTCCATGGGCAGAGGCTGCAGCCTAGACTGAAGCTCAACAGGACACACCGGAGAGCAAAAGCACCCTTGGAAATGACAGAGCTGGGATTAAAAGCAGGCTGCCCTCTTGCAGGAGAACAGGTTAGCTGCGAATCCACATCTGTGGACTTGGTCGCTCCTTGCGGGGCCGGGGGCCTAGGAGTGGAGAGTGGCAAGCTGGCGCGTACCTATCTCACAGGAGAGGAAGCAGGCTCGGAGAGGCCCAGGCGCCTGCCCAGGGCTCACCGCTGGCCGCAGCAGGCACAGGAGGAGCCTGCAGGGGTCGGCAGGGACCAGGTCCCCCAGACCTGGCAGAAGTTGGAGGGACTGTGCTTCCTCTTCTAGGAGTCCAAGGAAGCGTCGAGGGGGCTCAGGGAAGGTGGGAGGTGACCCACCAGCAGGACAAGTGTCCCAGGACCACCGATCAAAGAGCTGCTGTGGGCATCCAGGCAGGACTGAGCTAGCTGGAAAGGGGTCCCCGTGGCAAGGTGCCCCCATGACCGTGAAAGGCTTGAGCAGCCCTGACAGTGCTCTGGGGATGAAAGCTGCAAGGGCTCCTGGGAGAGGGAGAGGAGAGGGCAGGGAGGGAGCAGAGAGAATTACAGCCCTGAGACAGCCCCGGGGAGTGAGTGCCCCGGAGCTCAGCCTAGGAGTGAGTGCCCCAGAGCTCAGCCCAGGTTTACCCCCAAACACTCCAAGGAAACAGGCTCTCCTATCAGGCCATCTCTGCCCGGGGGCCAAAGGGAATTCCAGCCACTGGCCCTCACCAGACAGACATCTCAAGCCCAGGCAGCCCGGCTCTCACCTCCCCCATCCGGCTGAAGGCCTACCCATTTTTCTTTTTCATTAAAAAATAAGAAAGTCATTTCTTCCTGGAAAAGTCCCAGCAGCAGTCTGCCTCTCTTCCTGAGGCACTGGGCGGGCGTGCGTGACAGCACAAGCCATTTCCTCTCCCCTGCGATGCCCCGACACTCACCAAGCAATCAGTATGCTCTAAAGCACCTACTGTGGGCTCGATGGGGAGACCTCCACCGGCACAGCAGCGAGGGGCGGGACCAGTGGTTCAGAGGCCGAGCGGAACCTGGCCGGCCACACTCCTCAGGAGTGAGAAATCAAAGGAAGCAGGAAGCCCGGAACCCCTGTTGCAATGCCACCAAGGACGGAGCTGCTCCGTGTGACTGCAGACAGGTCCCCCCCATCCACCCTGGGCCTGTTTCCCCTCCGTGAAGTGGGGGTGGTGCACCACCTCCGAGGCCCCTTGCAGCTCTAACTTTCTGTAATTCTGACGTCTGATCAACAGAGGACACAACGAAGCAGCTGGCACACAACGGGCTGTGACATGGCATCCCTGGTGCGAGTCATGGTGCATGTGCGCGCGCACACACACACACACACCACCATCCAGGGACCCCCAACACGCTCTGCCGAGACCCTGAGCTTGAAGCAAGTGAAGCAGCATTTTCCACCTGCTGGCCTAGAGAGGGTGAAAGTGTGGGGCTCCTGCTAACTGCGGGGTGCAGGGGTGCATTTTGGAAGCACAAATCGCAACAGCTGTAAAACCTGGAAGACCTTGCGACTCAGCAGAGAGCCCCTCTGAAGAAATCACAGGACATGGATGCAGGGACAGGAGCAGGCAGGTGTCTATCAAGGACTAAGGCTAAACGGAAGGAGGGGCCCTGCTGGAACCCGCCTCGACTCCCGGTCCCTGTGACACCGCTTTTCAGCATGAAGCAGCCAGAGCGATCGCCGCCCGGCTCCCCAACGAAGTTAGGGTCCATTCTCTTGTGAGGAGTCAGATCGGTTAAAAGGTAGCCTGGAAATTGAGAGTGGAAAACGTTCCTCCCCAAAGTTACCCTTAGCAAGGTCAGAAGTGCCTGCCTGCCTGCCCACTCCTTGAGACCAGCACGCGAGTGGGGACTCCACCCTTCTGAGCTCCCAGTCTACTGTCCAGCAAATTAGGTATCCCGCCCTTGTGACAGCTCTTCTGCTTGACTGTCCAAGCCAGACAGGATGAAGGACTGCAAATCAGGTCTTTCGATGGGTTTTGTCCCAACCTAGGAACTGAATGTCAATCTGATGGCCAAGTATTTTTTTTTTCAAAACTGTGCTTAAAAGCCCCAGTGCCATGGGGCCCTCTGGGTTTTTCCTCACTCGGAAGCCCCTCTCCATGCCACACTGGCTGGAGGACTATGACTCTGATAAATCTGGCTTTTAAATCTCAAAAAAAAAAAAAAAAAAAGGAAGGGGTGGGCCTGTGAGAAGTGACATGGACAAGTCATGTGTGCCATGCATGTGCATGTATGCGCATGTGTCTACATGTGTGTGTAGTATTATGCACGTGTGTATGCTAACACATGTGTACACATGTATGCATCTGTATTTGTGTGTGCATGTGGGCGGGGGTTGGGGCAGGGGAGAGGGAGAGGAGGAAGAAACGGGCAGCTTGGGCAAGGGTGGAGGAGGACAGCCTTTTTGCACACCCCCACGTCAGAGCGTGGTCCGAAAGGGGCGGTGCAGATGGACAGCAGTCGTCACCAGAGGGTGGCGGGTGGTGAAGCCGCTGTCTTATCTGTGATTTCAGTGTTGCCACAGTGAGAAGAGAAAATCCATTTCCTGAAAGTCTCCTGGCGTCTCCAGCCTCAGCTGCCCTCCCCGCCTGAGCTGTGGGCAGTGCTGTCCCCAAAAGGCCAGAGAAGGGAGGGGCGGCCCCAGCCCGGGCTCCAGTGTTTACAACAGCAGCTGGGACCCCTGGGGACGGGCAGGCAGGCAGGAGGCAGCTCTGGAGCCGGGAGGAACAGCACCAGTCTTCCGGGTCCCAGTGAGCAGGACACTCCCTGCTGGCTGCCTCCCCACCCCGCTGCCCCCATGGCTACGCACACACTGCTTCTCTCCACTTCACAGTTTCCCGGAGCTGCCAGGCTCCAGCAACGTGCTCACAACACAGACGCCCCTGCACGGGCAGTGCAGCCCAGGGCTGTGCGTCTGTGTGCTGGGGCTCCAGCATAAGTCAATGACGCTAAGAGGGTGGACGCTTCCTGTACGTGGAACGCATAGGAGGCAGGCCTCAGGGAGGCCCCGAGACCACAGGGGACACTTAGAAGCCACTTCTCGCGAGGCAGCTGGTGACAGAAGCCCACGCTGGGTCCAGCCTCTCTGCTTCCTGGCTCCCTCTGCCACTGCGATGCAGCAGCCTCATGGGACAGCAGGACCCATGGGGCCCCCAGCCTTAGGTGGGAACCTCCAAACCATGAGCCTAAGTCAACGCCCTTCCTTCACAAGTAGTTCACCGCAGGGGTCAGTACCAGTGATGGAAAGCTGAGTACTGCAACGGCCAGGCCAACCACGACCTGTCTCTCAGTCCCCACTAGGCTCTCCCAAATTCCATTGCACCCACCCTCGTGTACCCCTGCCTCCATGTCTGGCTCCTTCCCTCCCACACCTCTCCTTCCTCTCCAGCCTGGCCACCCAACAGGTCTCCCAACACCCCTGTGTAGCCCAGGCTCAGCCCACTACCCCAGTGCGAATGCTCCCTGCCTCGCCCACTTTACAGATGGAGAAACCGAGGCTGGTGGTTTGCCCAAGACTGCCAGGCTCACTGGCATCACAGCGGCTCCCCTTGCCCGCTGCCTGTGCTCGGAGAACAGTGCTCTCTGGAGCTCTCCAGAGAGTGGACGATGCATTTGCTGTCCTTGGCGTGCAACCCAGCTCTCCTTAAACTTCCTTCCTCTGGCCTTCAATGATGCGTTAGACACGGGAGAGGAGGCAGCAGTGCACTGGCTCACGCAGCTGCCCCAGGACGGCGGCACAGCCCCTGGTCATGGCCTGGTTTGGAGGAGCCAGGTAGGCCTGGACTTCACTCTTGATGCTGCCTCCTACTCGGCTCTGACCCTGGGGGACAGCACCAGTGCCCTGGGGCTTCAGATAACTCAACCAACCACCAACCAGTGGGGTGACAGCAACACAGTGCACTTCAGCGACAAGGGTAGCTCGGCGGCTGTGACTCGGGATGGGCCGTGGCCAGGCCCGCTCATCTCTGCCCCTCTGACCTCAGCTGGAGCACCAGGGGCTGGGAATCGAGTCGTCTTCTGGCTTTGGGCTCAAGCCCCCGCCAATGCAGCTCTCGAACCTGGCTGTCGCTGGGATTCTAACCAGGGCTGTGGTCACAATCCCCCCCCACACACACACCCCGGGGTCCTAGGCTGCTTCCGAATGCTGTATCCCGCTCATGGGCAGCTGCTTCCCCAGTCTGCGAACTCACTAAAAAGGCCCAACAGAGTGCAAGGACGAAAGTGAGTGCTTTGCAGTAGGGACACAAGCGCCCCAGCGCCGGGGAGGGGCCGCAGGGCTGGGCATCCTTGCCTACGCAGGGCTGGTCTCCATGGCGTTATGTTTTTCTTATCTGTGATGCCCTGGTCCCTCACCCGGTGCACACAGTAGGGCTTGTACTAGGATTGGCTCCCTCTGCCCACAAACACAGTCAAGGACTGGCAGTTGGATTCCCTATATGCAGTGAGGGTGGGCTGTTGGTTGCTATTTCCCATACCCTTATCTTAGGTGCCATGTCGCCACTCTTCCTCCCTTGGGTCTATCCTAAACTGCATTCTCTTACATGCAGTTTTTCCCCACAGAGGTGGAATGTGCACAGTATTTGCCTGACGTCCACTCTTCTTCTCTAACCCTGCCTGAGGACATGGTGGCTGGATCCCTAAGGCAAGCATCGAGAGACGCAGACGGACAGCGTCAGAGAGCGAGCGAGACGGAGATGCACAAACAAGCTGTACCACCTCTTGTGACTCAGCCTCCGAAGTAACTGCCCCACTTCTGCCACGTTCTATTGGACGATGTGACCTCAAAGCCCCACCGGTTTCAAGGGAAGGAGAAATGCACCCCCCACACCCGAGGGGAAGGGCAAGGGGCTGGAGGAGCCTGGGCCCGGAAGGGCAGCTGCAGCACACGGAAAAGGCACAACGGTGCCGCGCCATCCAGGGTTCAAGGTGATGTAATGAAGAAGAGGCAGCGTGGTGCTTAGTGCCCGACGGGCATCGCCAGCAGGTACCAGCCAACAGGGAACCCCAAGAGTCTGGGGCCAGAGCTTGGGGGCCGGGGGCCAAGCCCAGAGGCTCCAGCTGGAATCTGTCGTCTGTGCCCAAAGGACAAAGCTGCGGGTCTGCTCACAGTCACCCGATTTCGGTGAACCAGGGGCTAAGACAAGAGCCCCAGAGGGGTAGCTGCTGAGTGTTCTCTCCACACGAACCCGACCCCACCCAGCAGCACTGCCCATGTCCCAGACAGGGACCTGCAGTGTCGACCTCAGGGAAGACACAGCGTCCTCAACAACACAGCAGTCCCTGAGTCATCGCTCAGAGACGAGAACAGTCTGTGCGGACTGCAGGGCCGGCGCAGACACGACGCAGCTTCCGGGACGCCACACCCTGGGGTCAAGCCCGTGGCCTGTTCACTTCCAAAACATCTTCCCAGGGATTATTTTGTTGTTTCAAATGGAGCTTGATTTCGTCTCTTCGCCATCCCTCCCCCTGCCCCCAGATGTCCCCAGGGGTAGATATTGAGGCAGCCTTGTGACGCAGTTCCAGGCCCCCTCGGCAGTAGTCCAGGGCCTGTCCTGCCTGCCCATGGACCCACCAAGTAACCCGAGAAGAGCCACTGGATATAAGCCCACTCCATCAGGAACCCAATATGGACCCTGAAGCAAACCCTGGCCCAGTCCCAGACTACAGATCAAGGTCCCGGGGCAGCCCCGGCCACATCGCCCCCAGGCGGGACCCACGTCCACACAGGCTCCTAAGAACAGGCCCAGAAGCCACAGGTCCTGGGGCAGCCCCAGGTGGGACCCACGTCCACACAGGCTCCTAAGAACAGGCCCAGAAGCCACAGGCCCCGTTGTGGACTCAGCACAGGTGTCCCAGGTCCAGCCCCACTCGACTGTGATCCCAAAGGTTGGGCCTGGCCTGGCAAACATGGCCTGTAAACACTGAAGAGGGGTTTGCCCATCAAACATCAGCGCAAGGCTGCCCAAACCACAGTCAGGTAAGCGGAAACTAACGGGCTTCAGTAGCACAAGCTCCCGTGGCCAAGACACGCAGACCTATGAGAAGCCACCGCAATCACGCCACAGAAGCTTCAGTGAGATGCCAGAGAACTGAGTGCAGTCAGGAAAACAACACACGACCACAAAAAGCTTAATGAAGAAACAGGAAACATAAAAAACACCACCACGCTAGACCTGCCTTACAGGAAATGCTAAGCAGAGTTCTACCAGGTGAAAGGAAAGCATACTAAGTAAGAACGCTAAAACAGCACAGGTACAGGCAACAGTCAAAGTCGGAACACTCCTGTGCTGCTGGCATACAAATCACGTGTAGCTCTAGCATGACAGTATGAACAATAACCACAGCTACAATAACCTGTTAATGGACACACAATATGAAAACCTATGAAGTGAGACATAAATGGCATATGTGTGGGAGAGGATTTTTGTGTGCAACTGAAGTTGTTACCAACTTAAAGACTGTTATCACTGCAAGACGTTTTGTGTCAGCCCTGTGGTGAGCACAAAGGGAAAATGCTAGTGATACACAGAAAATAACGAGAAATGAATCAAAGCACACCACTACAAAAATTTGTGTTACTCTCCAAGCTAGATAGCAGGAGGAGAAAAGAGGGGGCAAAAAAAAAAAAGCTACAAGATAGAAAGAAAACAATTAAAATGACAGTAGTGAGTCCTTTCCTATGCATAAATACTTTCATGTAGATAAATGTAAACGGGTTAAATTCTCCCATCAAAAAGTACAGCATGGGAGTCTGCATTGTGGCACAGTGGGTAAAGGCACCACTTCCCATATGGGCACCAGTTTGTGTCCCCGCTGTTCCACTTCTGATCCAGCTCCCTACTAATGGCCTGGGAAAGCAGTGGAAGATGGACCAAGTACCTGGGCCCCTGCACCCATGTGAGAGACACAGATGAAGCTCCTGGCTCCTGGCTTCAGTCTGGCTCAGGCCTGGGTGCTGTGCCCATCTGAGTGAACCAGTGGATGGAAGATCTTTCTGCCTCTCCCTCTCTCTGTAACTCTGATTTCAAATACACAAACTAATCTTAAAAAAAAAAAAAAAGAGCATGGCTAAATTGAAAAAACAATTAGATCCAAGAAAAGGTTGCTACAAGAGGCTCAATTAAGATTTAAGTCTAAACATGATGGATTGGAAAAGATACTCAGTCAAATGACACCCAAAAAAGGAATGATGGCTATGCTTACATTAGATGAATAGAACTTTCCATAGAAATTTGTCACAAGAGATAGAGAAGGCATTTACCTAATGTTAAAGGGCTCAATTCACCAAGAGGATTTAACAATAGTAAATGTATATGCACCCAACATTGTAGTACCTGAATATATGAAACACATATTAATAGAACTGAAGGAAATAAATAGGAATATAATAATAGGAGGGGACTTAAATATGCCACTTTTATAAACAGATAAGTCATCCTGACAGAAAGGTAACAGCATGGTTGAGTAAGTCTATAGACCAAATATGATTGACATTTACAGAGTATTCTAGCCAACAGCAACAGAACATTCCTGGTCTCTTAGCTGCTGTGCCAAAGCCCTCCCTAAGAACACATGGATTTTCCAGGATAGATCACAGGTCACAAGTCTTCAAAAATATAAGGAGACTGAAATCATATCAGGTATCTTTCCCAACATCAACAGTATGAGACAGTAATATGAGTAACAACAGGGGAAAACACTGAAAAAATTCACAAATATGTAGAAATTAAATATACAGCCAATGAACAACCAATGGGTCAAAGAAGAAATCAAAAGAGAACCAAAAAGCATCTTGAGAACAAAGCAAGCGGAGGGGCTGGTGCTGTGGTGCGCAGGTCGGGCTGCTGCTGATGACGCCCACATGCCACACCAGAGCGCTGCTGCAGGCCCAGCTGCTCCACTTCCCATCCAGCTCCCTGCCACTGCGCCTAGGGAGCAGCAGGCAATGGCTCACGGCCTTGAGTTCCTGTCACCCACACCGGAGACCTGGATGGATTTCCGGACTCCTGGCTGCACCCCGGCCCGGCCCTGGCTGTTGTGACCATTTGGGAAGTGAACCAGCAAATGGATCTCCCTCCATCCCTCTGCTTTCTGACTCTATCTGTCAGTCTCTCTCCCATCCTTTCAAATACATGAACAAATCTTTTAAAAAGGAAACAAAGAAAATGGAACCACAACTCACCAACCAGTGGGAAGAAGCAGTCAGCTCTAGGAAGGAATTATACAGTAAAAAATGCTCATGCAAAGAGAAAGAAAAAATTTAAAAAAAAAAAAAGAAATTAATGTTAGATCTGAAGGAACTAGAAAAAAAGAGCAGACTAAGGCCAAAGTTTGCAGAAGGAAGGAAATAACACCAATCAGAGCTGAAGAAGCAACACAGAGAATAGAAGGATAATTAAAAAGACAAAATGTATGAGTTTCTGTTTTATGAACAACATTGATGAACTTTTAACTAGATTAACCACGAAAAGTGAATGAGGATTCAAATTTAAAAAGACAGAAATACTGAACCTGATAGTACAAAATACAGAGGTCAGAAGAGATTGATGCAAACAACTACATGCCAGAAGCTGAGTAACCTAGAGAGGTGGATAAATTCCTAAAACCACACAACTCCCAGGACAGAACTGGGAACAAACAGCAGCAAATGTGAACAGACCAACGACCAAGCACAGAGAACGAGGCAGCACCCAAATGCCTCCCAACAGAGAAAAGATCAGTACTCTGCCAAAGCCCACAGGAACTAACGCCAATCCACCAACTCTCCCAAAGCAGCAGACGAGGAAGAAACACTGTGAAACTCATTTTCTAAGGCTCCATTCCCTTCACACAAGACAAGAACACTAGAGGCCAATACCCCAGATAAACACAGGTGCAGAAAGCCTCAACAAAATACAAGCAAATTTAATTCAAGACAATATTAAGGGGCCAGCGCTGTGGCGCAAGGGGCTAAAGCCCTGGCCTGAAGTGCCAGCATCCCATATGTGCACTGGTTCGAGTCCTGGCTGCTCTACTTCCAATCCAGCTCCCTGCTAATGCACCTGGGAAAGCAGCACAGAATGGCCCCAAGTCCTTGGGCCCCTGCACCATGTGGGAGACCCATAAGAAGCTCCTGGCTCCTGGCTTCAGATTGGCTCAGCCCTGGCCATTGCAGCCATTTGGAAAGAGAACAAGCAGATAGAAGACCTCTCTCTGTGTCTCTACCTCTCTCTGTACCTCTTTCATATAAATAAATATTTTTTTAAAAAGACCACATCAAATGAATCATACACCATAATCAAGTGGAATTTATCTCAGCGATGCAAAAATGCAATAATGCAAATATGGAAATCAATAAACATGGCAGACTTCATTAACACAATGTAGGACAAAATCATATCATGTCAGTACACACAGAGAACAAATCTGACAAAGTCCATCACCCTTTCATGACAAAAAATAATTAAGTATAAAAGAAATACACCTAAACAAAATAAATGTCATATACAACAAAGTGGCACCGAACATCACACTCCACGCAGGAAAGCTGAGAGTCCTAGCCAAGGCCACGGGGTAAGAAGAGAGAGAAAAGACATCCACACCAGAAAGGAAGGAGTTAAACCACTGTTCTCGGTAGAGGATACCTAGAAAACCCTAAAAACCCCACCAAAAATGTTATAACTAATAGACGAGTTCAGTACAGTTGCAGGATACAAAACCAACATACAAAACCCACTGTATTTCTATATAACAGCAACCATCTAAAAAAGAAATGATGAAAATGATCCCATTTATAACAGCACCAAAAAGAATAAACACTTAAGGAATGCATTTAACCAAGGGGGAGAAATACCTCAGTTAATACTGTTATAACACTCATTCCACACAAATCATTGTACAGATTGATTCAAAGTGACCCCTATCAGAACTCCCAAGGTGTTTTTCACATAAATAGAACAGGAGACCTTGACCACAGCACGCCATGGATGAGCTTGGAGGCATCACGCTATGTGACATAAGCAAGACACAGAAAGACAAATACTGTGTGAACTCACATCCAACTCACAGCAGCAGAGAGAAGGGTGGTTGCCAGGGACTGGTGGGGGGTGAGGGCGACGGGGAGATGTCAAAGGGTACACTGTCAATTACAAGACGAGTCAGCTCTGGGGATCCAACGCACAGTGCAGTGACCACAGCCAAGTGCCCAGGGAGCTCCCTCCACACTGTCCACTCCACCCCCAGAGCTGTCCACTTTACTTCCTAAAGTCTCTTGAAGCCATCTGCTCCCTCTATGTTCAGGTCATGGCTGCAGTCCAAGCCTCCACCTACCCACTCGCCCTGGCCAGCTACAGCCCTCCCGGGCCCTCCTGTGCCCACACAGAAACCACAGTAACCTCTAGAAATAGCACGTGCAGTGTCCTCCCCCCAGCCCTGCCCCTTGGGTAGAGGCCAAACTCTTTAACAAGGCCCATAACACCCACAGGGTCCGCTGACCAGGCCAACCTTGTTTCATACTCTTCCTCAAATTCTCTGAGCTGCACCAGTGTCCCCACATCCCTGGCCGTTACCTCCTGCTCGGGCCTCCCAACCCAGCAAACCCCCCACACCCACCTAACTCCATCAGGAGCTCCAGTGACCACTCCTCCCTGGCACTTTGCACAGGGGTGATCTTACCATACTCACGCTGGGTTTTAATGCTTGACACCAAGGGCAGAATCCAGGTCTCATTATCACTTTCTCCCGAAACCTAGCACAATTTGTGTGCACAATTCATGTTCAAAGACTTAACTAATGCCACGATGACTGCCATGTACACGAAAATCCCCAGATCAGCACTGCACCTGGCTGGTCATTGTGGGGGCAGAAAAGTCCTCTCTGTTCTAACAAGATGAGCAAAGCCTCCTTAAATGGATATTGGGCAAATGAAATGGGATTGTGTGCAAAAAAATAAAATGAAAAAAACCTGGCACAAGATAGCAGCTCATCAAGTGTCTACTCACAATTGTGAAGTGACCTCAGGGCAGCCTCTCTCTCCCACCCCAGCCCCCAGGCATCTGAGGTCTAGGCAGTAAGTCTCAGCTGACTGACTTCTACCAGCCCGCTAAAGATTTCACACACTTCCCCTTCCTGGGGGATGTGCACTCACGGAGGAACTTCCAGGACTAACTCGGGTTTCCAACAACACTAGGCTGGGATGTGGGAGGGTAAATGGGTAATTCAAATCCAGTCATGGATTATTCCAGGTCTAAGTCCCGCTCTTCTACACCAATCGCCTTTTGGAGAGCATCCCTAATAAAAACAGTCGTAGCCTAAATTAGCTTTCTCTTGCAGCCTGATTTTAACCTAGATGAACTTCCAGCATCCAGAGAAGCAGAACAGGCTCCTAACACAGACCTGCCCGGGCATCTCATCCCTGCAAAGCTTCTTGAGTTCAGACTCAAGGCAAAGATTAAACAACAGGGTCCACTCGAGCAGGAGGAGAACTGTCGCTGCCTGCCAGGCCACCACAGACAGAAAAACAAGCTCCGTGCCCATGTTCTCGTCACACTCGCCTGCGGCTGGTCTTCTCGGGCTGGGTTCGCTCTGCCAGGGTCCTGTCTGGTGTGGAGGCAGGTGAGCACGGCGTGGTCCCCAGTCAGCAGCTCTCAGTGTGTGTGGAGAGGGGACGGCCTCACCCACACCCAGCTGAGGCTCCAAGCAGAGGACTTGTCCTCTGCAGCAAAGGCAGGCTCCTCAGTGCTGCGTAATTCGGAATCTGCAGGGAGCCAACCACTCTTCAAAGATGGCAGCCTCTCTCGGTGGTCATGCCTCTGCCCTCCTCCAAGCCCGGGCTGGTCTGTGAGCTTATCAGAGCTTCAGAAACAGTCCCAGGAGCCCTGCAGGCAGGACCCCTCATTCCCGTCCCTCAGAGGGGGAGACCCAGAGCCGGGCAGTTACCATCAGCCCAGCACGGCTCTCACCACTGAGTGCTCACTGCGGGGTAAGCCTTGCGTGAACCATCTCAATTAAATCCTGGCAAGTAAATTCTATTATTGCCCTCATTCTACAGGCAAGCAGGGAGCAGGGAAAGCTAAATTATTTGGTCCATGTTGCTCAACTAGGAAATAACAGAGCCTGGATTTGAACTGGTTTCGCTTGAGTATAAAGGTTTTGTAATGGGCTAGCATGCCAGATTTTCCCAGAACTGGCTCCACTTAGAGTTCCCATCCAAGTCTCTGTAGCGAGAATCCTTTGGTTTCTAGCTCCACCCCTCAGCACAGGTGATGGGCTGCAGAGCCTGGTCTCCCCAGCACCTCTCTGGACTCACAGCTCTCACAGACGCCAAAGCCACCTCTCCAGGACCACGGTTCAGCAGCATAAACTCCTAGTGCATAAAACTGGGGGCATCTGGAGTTGTTTAATGAAACCCTCCTGGCTTGGCAGAGCTAACAGCCTGGTACGTTAACTCCCAGAACACAACTTCACGACAGGAGCTGAGAGCTCAACACAGCTCCCTCTGTGGGCCAGGCACAGTTTCAGGTCTCCAGGATCCAGCCTCACCTAAGGCAATGGTCCTGTCTTCCTACAGCTTACGTCCTTAGGAAAGAGAGGGACGCAAGCAAACACACATGCAGAACGTGGCCGTAACAGCAAGAGGTGCTGAGTACTCTGAAGGAAGTAAAGAGGCCGGGGGAGACTTGGGCTGCGACTCAGATGGGCTGCTCTTGGAAGGTTGCTGGTCAGCTGACCTAAAGACTGTCCTAACTTGGAGGTGGGGAAGGGGGGAGGCAAACTCAGAAGCCGAAGAGGAATGAGCAGAGTCGGAGTGGGAGTGGGAGTGGGAGAGGCCTGCAGATGCCGCACTGCTGGGTATGACGATGGAGGAAGGGCCCCGAGCCAGGCGGTGCAGACGGCCAGGGGCTGCCAGACAGGAGCTCTCTCCTGGCGCCTCCAGCCCTGC
The DNA here is from genome assembly GCF_051225735.1 of Oryctolagus cuniculus. NCBI lineage: Eukaryota > Metazoa > Chordata > Mammalia > Lagomorpha > Leporidae > Oryctolagus > Oryctolagus cuniculus. Next base: position 119,887,135 of record NC_142876.1, on the reverse strand, counting down.
CAAAGCCTTCATGTCAGCCCCGCTTCCAGCTTCTGACCTCCAGAACTCTGAGACAAGAAATGTATGGCGTGTTAAGCCACTGGATCTGCGAAACGAATACCAACCACCAACCCAACCTTCTGAAATATTTCCATCACTTCTTGGCTAAACCTCCTACCCATCAGCGGCCACTCCCCCTCTCCTCACTTTCTCTCCAAACCTCCCACTGATTCCAAACTTGGGCTTGCGAGTTTACTTATTCTGGAAACTTCCTATAAGGGGTCTTGAGAAAGTTTTCAGGAAACATGTGCCATGGAAAGTATTACACAGATGTCACCGTTTTGCACTACAATGAGCTTATCTTTGAATTTCATCTTTCCATGAACTTTTTGAAGTTCCTGGTATAAATGGAATCATACAAGACGTGGCCTTTTGTGCTGGGCGACTTTTACTTTGCACCACATTTTCAAGGGTCATCACCCGTGAGGGGTCTTCAAAAAGTTCATGGGAATGTGATTATCTTTTTTCTCATGAACCCATTGCATTTCATTGTGTAGATATTGACGTGTGATAATGTATCCATTAGTTGTAGGATACGTGGGTGACTCTGACTTTTAGACTATAATGAATACTTTGACTATGAATCAACACAAACTTTTGTCCAAAATGTACATGCATATATATATATATATATATTCATTCATTTTTCTTGGTTATATTCCTTAAGAGTAGAATTGCTGGTCAGATGGCAACTGTATGTTTTCGTTTTATTTGAAAGGCAGAGACAGAGCCACATAGAAACAGAGATCTCCCGTTTGCTGGTTCACTCCCCATGTTCCCGCAAGAGCAACTCCCGGAACCGGGAACTCCATTCAGGTCTCCCAGGTCAGGGGCGAGGACCCCACTACTTGAGCCATCGCCTGCTACTTCCCAGAGAGTGGGCTAGCAGGATGTTGCAACTGGGAGCAAAGCCAGGACACGAACCCAGGCACTCTACAATAGGACGTGGGCACCCCTCGCAGCAGCTTAACTTTGTGCCAAACACCCCCAACCACCAACAGGAGGCTAATCTCTGGAGGAATTCCCGGGTTGTTTTCCAAGTGGCTACACCATTCGACACTTCCACTGTGTGTGAAGGTTGCAGTTTCTCTGCAGCTTGGTTGACGCGTCCCTGTTTTTGACAGCCATCTTGGTGGATAGGACGTGGAACTGCATTGTGTTTTCGCTTTTCATTTTTTAACAGGGGTTTTAGTATCAGACTGGCAAAGTTCTTTACATTTTCTTGATACAAGTCCCTCATCAGACATATGCCTTGTAACTGTGTTTTCCAATTTCTTCCTCAATTATCTTTTCACTTTTTTGATGGTATGCTTTGGAACACAGAAGTTTTCAATGTTGATGAAGTCCAATTTACCTGTTTCCTTTTGTTGCATGCACTTTTGGTATCCCAGCTAAGAAATTATTGTCAAATCCAATGTCACAAAGATGTACGTCTGTGTTTTCTTACAGGAGTGTTATAGTTTCAGTTCTTACAATTAGGTCTTGCATGTATTTTAATTTTTATATAGGGACGAGGTGGGGTGTTTGAATTAATTCTTCTGTACGTAGATGTGTTATCCCAGCAGCAGGTGTTGAAAACATTCTTTTCTACTGCCTGTTCTTGATCTTGAACTCTTGTAGAAAAACAACTAACTATAATTACGAGGGAAGTGTCATTCCTGGGCTTTAGATTCTCCTCACTGATCTACACGTGTTTATGGCAGTATCACACTGCCTTCTTAACTGTAGCTGTGTAATGAGATGTGAACAAGGAGAGTGCAAGTCCTCCAACTGTGTTCTCTTTCGAGACTTCTCAGCCTCTCCCAGGCACTTCACGTCTTGGGAATTTCAGAAGGCAGTTGGGATCTTGACAGGGTGCACACTGAGCCTGCAGACCTATACTGGGAAATACTGCCATCCCCCCCACAGCAAGTGCCCAACGCCTTTCCCATTAATAAAATCCTGTCTTCTTTTCCCTTTATCCTACCAGTACAGTTACTACACTATTCGATCTTCTGATATTAAACCAACATTGCATTCCTGGGCTAAGTCTCACTGAAGCATAATATGTAATTTCTTTATATGTTTGTACATCCACTCAGCTAGTATTTTTTTTCCTAAAAGTACTGCTCTGTAGCTTTCTTCTACGATATCCTGACTTGGGAATCAGAGTGCCGCCACCCCACGGAGTTGGTCAAGGCCCCTGTTTTTTTTTTTTTTTTTTAATTTATTGACAGGTAGAGTAATAGACAGTGAGAGAGAGAGAGACAGAGATAAAGGTCTTCCCTCCGTTGGTTCACTCCCTAAATGGCTGCTATGGCTGGCACTGCGCCGATCCGAAGCCAGGAGCCAGGTGCTTCTCCTGGTCTCCCATGCAGGTGCAGGGCCCAAGCACTTGGGCCATCCTCCACTGCCTTCCCGGGCCACAGCAGAGAGCTGGCCTGGAAGAGGGGCAACCGGGACAGAACTGGCACCCATATGGGATGCCAGCGCTACAGGCGGAGGACTAACCAAGTGAGCCACGGAGCTGGACCCCGTAACTGCTTTTGATCTGTGATGTTTTGTTTTCTTTGGAATAATTCAATCTGTTTACTTGCAGGTATGTTCAGATGTGACATTTCTCCTTCAGTCTGTTTTTTTTTTTTTAATATTTATTTATTTGAAAGTCAGAGTTACACAGAAAGAGAAGGAGGCAGGGGCGGGGGGAGGTCTTCCACGCGCTGGTTCACTGCCCAGTTGGCCACAACGGCCAGAGCTGTGCTGATCCGAAGCCAGGAGCCAGGAGCCAGGAGCTTCTTCCAGGTCTCCCACATGGGTGCAGGGGTCCAAGGACTTGGGCCATCTTCTATTGCTTTCCCAGGCCATAGCAGAGAGCTGGATTGGAAGAGGAACAGTCGGGACTCAATCCTGCGCCCATACGGGATGCCGGCACTTCTGGCCATACCTGCTACACCACAGCGCCAGCCCCTTCAGTCCATTTTAATAGCTCCTGCCTCTCCAGGGATTTCCCCATTTCATCTGTCTTCATCATATTCAGCATATCCCCTAATCATTTCATTTTTTTAACATCACTAGATCACAAAGTCTTTCTTGACTCTGGCACTGCAGGTAGACTAAGCCTCTGTCTGCAGTGCCACCATCCCACATGGACACCAGTTCGAGTCTCGGCTGCTCCACTTCCCATCTGGCTCCCTGCCCATGGCTAGAAATTTGAGTCCACTTTGTTTTTCACTTGGTCAACCCAGCTGAAGCCTTGTCAGTTTTGCTGATCTTTTTAATTCACTAATTTTGCTTCCACAGATTTTCTCTGTGGTTTTTGTTTTTCTGTCCTCCTGTCAATCATTTTTATGATTTTATTTCATTTATTTTGGTGGCTCTGGGTTTAGTTTATTCTTCTCTCTCCAGCATCTTCAGTGGAAGTTTATGTTACTGAGTTGAGAGCTTTCTTCTTATTTAAGGTAGGCATTTATGGCTATAAATTTCCCTCTAAGTACCATGTTAGCTGCATCCTATAAATTTGGTTACATTTTGTCTTAACTTCTACTTATTTAAAATTACTTTATATTTGTCTTTCTGATTTGTTTTTTAAATGATGGGTTATTTTGGAAATAAACATTTGTGAATTTTCCAAATTTTGTTGAGTGATTTCTAATCTCACTCTACCGTGGCCAGAACACACTTTGTATTATTTCCATCCTTTTAAGTGCATTAAGACTTATTTTACGGACTAGAGTGTGATTTATCCTGGGCAGTATTCCATGTGCCCTTGAGAAGAATGTACATTCTATGTCAGTGGATAAAGTGTTCTACATCCACAAGGTCTAGTTTGTTTATAACGGTGTTCAACTATTCTAAATCCTTATTTGTCTTCTGCAAATAGGTCTACCCCTCATCAAGACTATGATGTTCAAACCAAAATTACTGCTGAATTTCTTACTTCTTCAATTCTGTCCATTTTTGTTCCATTTATTTTGGGGCTCTGTCATTAGATGCATATGCAATTGTGCTATTTTCCTAATGTACTTGCTATTTCATCATTATTAAATGCACCTCATTTTCTCTAGCAACTTTTTGTTTTAAAATCTACTTTTCTGCCAAAGACAGCATGCGGTACTGAGGGTGTGTAGAAAGGGGAGCCCTTTCACACCGCTGTTAGGGATTTAAAATAGCACAGCATTACGGAAAATGCCAGGCATTTATATACTCAAGTAATTGAAACAGAATTACCACATAACCCGACAACCCACTTCTGGCTCCATACCCAAAGGAAACGAAACCCACTTGTCAGACAGGTATTTGCACTGCCGTGTTTCCTGTAGCAGGGTTCACAACGGTCAGTCTGCAGAGGCAACCTCGGCGTCCATCTATGGGTAAAGAAAGTGTGGTTCATCCATGCAACAGAATGCCATCCAGTCAGAGAAGAAGAAGAGTCCGGTATTTGCAACAACCTGGACGAACCAGGAGGGCAGCTCGAGGCAAACAAGACAGTGCAGAAAGATGGCTGCTACACACACGTTCATACGTGCAGCCTGAAAATGGTGAACTCGGGGCCGGAGGTGTGCAGTAGCGGGGAATCCCATATGGGCACCAGTTCAAGTCCTGGCAGCTCCTTTTCAGTCCAGCTCTCTGCTATGGCCTGGGAAAGCAGCAGAGGATGGCCCAAGTCCTTGGGCCCCTGCACCCGTGTGGGAGACCCAGAAGAAGCTCCTGGCTCCTGGCTTCAGATCAGCCCAGCTCCAGCTGTCGCGACCATCTGGGGAGTGAACCAGTGGATGGAACACCTCTACCTACCTCTCTCTCTCTCTAACTCTGCCTTTCAAATAAATACATAAATAAAAAATTTTAAAAGTCTTTTAAAAAATGTTGAACTCGGTGGCAGAAATGATTGGTGTGGTTATCAGAAGCTGCAGTGACCACGGGGGAGAGAGGACAGAAACATGTTATATATGAGAGAATATGAAGACAGGAATAAATTCAAGAGGTTTACCTTACTGTAATGTGTTACAGTTAGTGATGGATTATATTCATGAAAAAAAATGTAAAAATACTGAGTGCTCTGTTCTCACCAGAAAAACAACTGTTCTTTGGGACCGGCACTGTGGCATAGCAGACAAAGCCGCCACCTGCAGCACTGGCATCCCATGTGGGCACCGGTTTGGGTCCCAGCTGCTCCACTTCTGATCCAGCTCCTTGCTCATGCATCTAGCAAAACCGCAGAGGATGGCCCACGAACTTGGGCCCCTGCACCCATGTGGGAGACCTGGATGAACTCCTGGCTCCTGACTTGGGCCTGTTCCAGTCCTGGCGATGGTGGCTATTTGGGGAGTGAACCAGAAGATAAAAGATCTCTCTCTGTGTGTGTCTCTCTCTCTCTCTCCGCCTCTCCCTTCTCTAATTTTGCCCTTCAAATAAAGAAAAAAGAAAAATAACTGTTACATAATTCATTTGATAATTAGCTAAATTTCATCATTCCATATTATGTATATACTTCAGGACACCATGCTGTGTATAATATATACATATATCGTATATGTATCATTATATAGAATGTATATACGTAAGAACATAGGCAGTGGTAAAGACCCAGGGACAATGATGCATCTACACACAGGCCAAGAGTGGCGGCAGAAGCCCCAGCTCCGCTCTGCTGCAGGGAGGGAGGAAGGGGATGCCGTGGACTGGGCACTGGCACAGAGAGGTGCAGCAGGTGCACCTGGGTGCAGACCTGGGCAAGCCAACGCTTCCCTCTGACCCTCCAAGCCTCACCTGCAAGACGAGGCCACCACGGTAACGGAGGCAGAGACATCCTGGTGCTGGGCCTCCGGCACGTGACCTGTGCGGTGATGAACTCTCCTCTCTGAAGCGGGGATAATTCAACAAACTCCCGGATTCCACCAGGCCCGGGGACACACTCCTGCTGTCTGTGACTTGGCTCCTGTCAACCTCTAAAAGGATCTGAGAAGATTTACTGTAAGAGGCTCGGTTTTATCAACGCCATTTTCTGAAAGGGTGAAAGACAAAGCGAAAGGGCTTGTCTGACAGTCCCTGCGTGGAGGAAGCCACTTACAGAAAGCGATGTTCCTCCCTCCTGTCGCTCCGATTCCGCTTTCTGTAAGGAGCTGTGGCATCTCCCACGGAGCCGGCCACACTCCCCGGAGGCCACCCCTGCTCTCCACGGCGTGGTGGGATCTGTGTGCATGCAGCTGCACAGGGCGTGGAAAGAGCCCCCAGAGGAAGCCAGCTTAGACACTGCTACGTGAGCGTGTCGCTTGTTTGGGTTCCCATCCGCATTCCACCCCCAGCAAGAGAAGCGAATGCAGCCAGCTGACCCCAGGCAGTTCTTGACCTTTCTCCACCTCAGCTTCTTCATCTGTAAAGTGGGTGTAATTTCTCTCCTGACGCAGACCATCATGCATCATGTGAGATAAAGTAGAGAGGGCACAGTCTGTATTTCATCAGCCTTCGGTATTATTCCTATTATTATTTCACAAAAAAACCATGTTTTCACCCAAAAGAGTTGGGTACAACCTTTGAGTCATAATCTTGCTTAGGAAAACCCAGGTCTGAACGCCTTCAGCAAACCCACGCCAGACGAGAGCCAACACCCCTCTCTGATCTGGAAAACACAGGCGATCGAGAGCCAAGGCCAGCAGGAGCTGGCTAAAACCCAGGCCGGGCCCTTCCCCGCCTTCCCAGGACACCAGCTGGGCCACGTCCACGGTGCCCCAGCCATCACCAGGAGACAATGAGATCTTCAATGCTCCAACCTGGGGGGCCTCGGAAGTCACCTGTGAAATCCTGTCGCTGAAAGCCGAGAAAATGTGGCCGGAGCCGGAGCTGGCCCAAGCTACCGCGGACCCCGGGCCAGTGCACCTGACCACAGCGCCTTCACAGTCCGCACAAGCTCCGCGTTCGGCCTGCACGTCCTCGGGTGTCCTGGTACGGAGCTTCCAGATCCTTCTCCGATGACCCCACCGCCCCTGGCCATGTCGTCCGCCTAGAGCCTGGTGGGACAGTGCCTGCCACCATGCCATGGCCTATGCTGCCATCAGTGGCTTCCTGGGACGCAGGGACCAACGGGAAAAACGCGCGGTGGGGGCCACGGGGAGAACCCCCTGGGCCGAGGGGGAGACGGACACAGCCTGTGTGGTTTTGTTTGTGCAGAACCAAGGCTCTCTGAATTGCTTTAGTTCCCACAGCCATAGGCCATGGCCCCGAGGTGCTGGGGGCGGGGAAGGCGCACTCAGTGAGGGCGGGGACCACAGCGGGACTGCCGGCTCTCCCGTTGTCACAGCAGCAAGGCCCGGCACTACAGAAGCCCTGGGTCCTCCGCGGCACCACCTCGGGCCTCCCTGCTCTGCCCCCACAGGCCGCAGCTTCTGAGCGAGGAACCACAGTTCTGACCCCTACAGGCTGCGGGGCCCAGCCCGCGGCAGCCCCTGCACAGTGCATGGGGACGAATGCGTGACGCCACCCAGGGCATGCTCAGTCGCACGTGCCAGCAGCTCCACGCGTGTCAGCTCTGTACGGGGCCTCGTGCGGGCTGCAGCACGGGCTGGTGCCCTGCCTGGCTCCCTTCTCAGCACTGCCCCTTCCAGCCTCCCCCGTGGGGAACAGCAGCACCGCCCCTCTGCCCCGCCACTGCCGGCCTCAGCTCTGACCCCCTCGGGCAAAGGGAGATGCTGCCAATTTCATCCCTCCATCTAATTTCTTTCTTTTTTTTATCATTTGAAAAGCAGAGCAACAGAGAAGCAGAGTCAGAGAGACAGAGACAGAGACAGAGACAGAGAGACAGAGAGACAGAGAGAGAGAGAGAGAGAGAGAGAGGTCTTCCATTCACTGGTTCACTCCCCAGATGGCCGCAATGGCCGGAGCCGCACTGATCCAAAGCCAGGATCCAGGCGCCAGGAGCCTCCACGGGGTCTCCCACACGAGTGCAGGGGCCCAAGGACCTAGGCCATCTTCCACTGCTTCCCCAGGCCATAGCAGAGAGCTGGATGGGAAGAGGAGCAGCCGGGACTAGAACCAGTGTCTATATGGGATGCTGGCACCACAGGCGTCAGCTTCACCCGCTACGCCACAGCGCCGGCCTCTCCATCTAATTCAAGCAAGCAGGACCAACGGAGCAGATACTGCACCCTGCAGAGAACCTGGGGGTGGATGTGGGGACACAACGGTGTGGATGTCAGCGCCTCTAAGGTTGCACCCTGGGCCAGCCCGCAGGGAAAGGACGGGAGAACCCACACTGGCCCGGGAGGCGCCACAGGCATCCTGCGCCTCCCCACAGCAGCCACTGCCTGACTGCTGCCCTCTCTCCCGGCATCTCCTCCAGGACCTGAGCCGGCCCAGGCTTGGCACAAGAGCCCCTCCCCCAGGCGGCCCTCCAGGACTCCACCCACCTACAGCCAGCAGCACCGGCAGCTCTGCACCCAGCATGGGCTGGACTGCTCTTGGCCTGGCCTTTTGCCAGCTCTGGGTCCCAGGGAAGCCACCTGTCTCTCTCAACCACTGCCTCCAGGGGCTGTCGGGATGAGCTGGGCAGGCAACACTTAGGGGGTTGCCCAGTTCAGGGCTTGGCTGGCAGTGAGGGATGATGGTGAGAGACTCAGCTGGGGACAAGGAGCCCGGATTATCCCAACCAACCACCCTCCCCACGCCTCCCTGTCCCAAGCCTCTGCTTCAGCACCTGGCCATCCTCTCAGCCCTAGTGAACACACAGGAATCCCAAGTCCAAAGGCAGAGAGGGGGAAGGCTGCCCTGGCCAAGGCCACCGCATCCCAACCCAGGAGACAAAGGCAGGAGCAGTGCCTGCATACACAGGGATCACTCGGGCCCACATGACAGAGATGGGTTACCGCCTGCAAGCAGCACAGGGCACTGTCGCCAGACGGACGCCAGACGGCAAAGCTGCCGGAGCACTCATGTCCACGATGGCCTGTGAGTCACTGGGAGATGGTGACTCAAAGTCTCAGAGCCATGAGCTAATTGCAAAAGTGACTGCAGGCCATCGGCACCCGGGGCCCCCCAAGGCAGGCCACGCAGGGCCTGGACATTAGCCAAGGGGGCCTCTGGGCACAGCCCCTCCCTACACCACAGCAAGCCAGGGGCTGCGCACGGGAGAGCAGCTGCCGCCCCGGAGGTGAGGGCAGGCTCGGCTGTGAAAGACACACAGTGCACCCAAAGAGCAAGACACCTCGCAGGCCGCCCTGGACCTGGTGAGCTCACCCGCTTCTTTCTTTTTACAATTTATTTATTTATTTTTATTTGAAAAATGGAGTTACAGAGACAGGAGAAGAGACGCAGTGAGATAAGGATTTTCCATGTGCTGGTTCACTCCCCACATGGCTGCCATGGCCAGAGCTGAGCTCATCTGAAGCCAGGAGCCAGGAGCTTCTTCTGGGTCTCCCACGTGGGTGCAGGGGCCCAAGGGCTTGGCCCATCTTTCACCACTTTCCCAGATGCATTATCAGGAAGCTGGATCGCAAACGGAGCAGCTGGGGCTCGAACTGGCGCATACAGGATGCTGGCATCGCAGGCAGAGGCTTAACCTGCTACACCACAGCACTAGCCCCGAAGTTATGCATTTCAAATGGCAGGAAAGGCACCAAGCCAAGGACAGCTGCTCTGGCGCTGCGCTTCCGTGTACCACGACAGACAGTGCAGCGGTGCAAAGGGGCAAACGCCCTTTGTTCAAGGTGGGCTCCGGGAGTTCAGCTGCAGCCACGCTGGCCTGGTCTCACTGGTGCCCAGGCTCCACCCCAGAACTCCCAGAATTCCAGAGCCTGCGTTTCCACCAAACCCCAGGAGAGCCCTGCCCTCAGTGATGTGGGCCTCCCTGGGCTAAGGCACGCAGTCACTCGCCTGTTATTCACCACGAAAGTCATCACCAAAGAGCACTCAGCTGTCACTGTTGGCCAAGGGCCTCGGACAGAGCAGCCTGTGGAGCCCCAGGGACACAGCTGGCAACAGGACAGACCCCGACTCTCAGAGGACAGACAGGGCTGTGGGCTGCGGCTAGTGGGCGGGACACGGGCAGGACATCGTGCCAGAGGGCAGAAGCGCTCTGACAAAGCTTCAGTCTTGCATAACACAAAGAACCCAGCCGTACCAAGGTGTGCAGGGAAGGCTGGGGGCGGTGAGTGCCAAGGCCCTGGGGCAGGCACACCAGGGCAGGTCTGAGGAACAGAAAACAGTCGTGTGGACTGAGCAGGGGACACAAAAAGAGGGTGGCGGGTTCTAGTCCCGGTCGGGGTGCTGGATTCTGTCCCGGCTGCTCCTCTTCCAGTCCAGCTCTCTGCTGTGGCCCGGGAAGGCAGTGGAGGATGGCCCAAGTGCTTGGGCCCCGCACCTGCATGGGAGACCAGGAGGAAGCACCTGGCTCCTGGCTTTGGATTGGTGCAGCGCGCCGGCCGTAGCAGCCATTTGGGGGGTGAACCAATGGAGGGAAGAAATTTCTATCTCTAACTCTGCCTGTCCAAAAAAATAAAAATAAAAATAAAAAGAGGGTGGACTACAGAAGGCCTCTCACCTGGATTTCATTCCAGGTACACAGGAAGTCACTCACATGGGACAGTGCAGAGAGGAGGTTGCCCATCTTTCTCAGAGGCTGGGCGTGACTTGGGAGCCTGGGTCCCAGGGGACAGTGTGCTTCTGCTACACAGATTGCCCGGCAGGGAGCCTGACCCCGACGCAGGAGCCAGGCTGGCCTCACTCGCAGGTCTGGGCCTGACCAGTGGCGGGGGAGCCGGACAGCTCAGCCCCCTGCGTGTGCCTCACTGTCACACCCAGGCTGCTCCCAGGGCAGCGGGCTTCCAGATGTCCCTGGTGGCTGGCAGGAAGGGACAGGCCCCGGGGAGGAGGCCCTGAGCCAGCAGTGGCCGTGACCTGACGGGACAAGTAGAGGCGGGGTCGAGTCCATGTTGGTCTAGCACAACCCCGGGGTGCTTAGTGCACAGCGGGACAGAGAGAAAACAGGGATGATTTCCATGTCTCCAGCCTGATGGGACGGTGAGGGTCAGCGCCACAGTGAGCAAGACGTCTGACTCGGGGCGTGGAGGCAGGATGACGGGTATCTGCAGAGGCCTGTTGACACCCAAGGGGAGACACGTCCTGCAGCCAGCCAGGGGCAACCATCGGGTGCAGGCTAAGACAGTCTGAGCAGAGAGGCCGGCTGAGCCCTGAGCCTCGCCCCCAGGGTCAGCGAGCAGCCAGTAGGCCAGGTGCAGCAGCGAGGTGGGCAGGAAACCAGCAGGGCCCAGCACAGGGCGGCCCAGGAGGGGAGCAGCCAGGGAGGGGCTCCTGTGGGCCCTTAGCAAGGTTCCAGGCGCGGATGAATACATGTGGTTTGCTTTTCATTACTCTCCAGGAGACCCAAGAGCGGTTCCCCCATGAAGGAAAAGGCTTGTTTTGGCTCATGCTTTGCAGGTTCAGTCTGAGACCAGGCAGCCCCTCCTGGTCAGGCATCTGGTGAGGCTGGAGGATGCTGGCAGGATCGCACGGCCAGCCGGGAAGCAGAGACACAGAGTGTCTGGGCTCACAGGCCCCGCCCTGCGTGAGAAGCGACCCTGCACATGCGTGCTCCCAGTGACCACGACCTCCCAGTGCGTCCACAGCCAGATCCGGCCCCACCACGATCCCTCAACCAGGACCCTCAGTCCATGATGCTGGCATTTAAACCTCTGCCTGAATGTGGAGAGCCAAACCCCGCTCAAACCATCGCCCAAAGGAGACTGCGAGAGGAGAGCTGGGGAGGAGGGGGAAGCACTCCGCTCAGGTGAGCCAGCCCGGCAGGAGCAGGGACGGGTGGGCAGGTGCAGGGGGATCCAGATCAGAAACCGGGCAGTTCCTGCCTGTTTGGCTCCATCTTCTCAATGAAATCCGAGGAAGACCACCTGCCGACCACTGGCCAGCATGGAGGGAGGTCCGAGGGACACTAACAGGAGCAGCGTACGACACAGCGCTCCCCGGGGACAGCGAATCCAGGCGAGCGGCACATGTGCGTGCCCCTTCTCTTCTCTTTGAGTAGAAGTGCTGGACTGGCCTGGGCCTGGCAATCCCTTATTTGCATGCAAATTCAGAGGATGAGGACACAGCCGCAGGGTGGCCGGAGACCTGGGCGGCACACGAGGCAGGGGCTGGCACACGGAGCCAACCCGACTGTGCAGTCTCTCTGGAACTACCCACCCTGGGGTCACCTCCTCAGGGCCACGGCCACCCCCAGGGTCAGGCCTTCCCTGGTCCCGGAGCAGGCCCACCTCCTCCTGGCCCACCGCGGCCCCCGGGGCTCCGCATGTCACAGGCAGAGTCCTCCTCTCCACTCCAGCCCTGCCTGAGCCTCCGTCAGCTGCGAGAGTGGGAAATTCAGGGTCACGGCCAAGGCCTCGGGCTCCAGCGCTCACGTGTGAGACGTGTGATCTTGGGCGAGTTCTTTACCCTCTTCCACCTCCATTTCCTCAGCTTTAAACCAGGAGAGGCAGCGGGAACCACGGCAGCAGCGCAGAGGGGTTTATGAAGATGAAATGAAATGATCCAATTGCTCAGCACAGCTTGGTCACTAAAACTGTCCAATTTTTTTTTAAAGATTGATTTTATTTATTTGAAAGACAGAGTTACACAGAGAGGTAGAGACAGAGAGAGAGAGAGGCCTTCCACCCACTGGTTCACTCCCCAGATGGCGCCGGAGCTGCGCCGATCCGAAGCCAGGAGCTAGGAGCTTCTTCCGGGTCTCCCACGTGGGTGCAGGGAGCCAAGCACCTCGGCCATCCTCCACTGCTGTCCCAGGGCACAGCAGAGAGCTGGACCTGAAGAGGAGCAGCCAGGACCAGAACCGGTGCTCATATGGGATGCCAGTGATTCAGGCCAGGGCATTAAACTGCTGTGCCACAGCACTGGCCCCTAAAATTGTCAAATTTTTAATAAGTTTTTTTAAAAAAGAAACTGCATTTGGAAAAGTAGCGTCAGTCGCTACCACACGACACCCACATCCCCACCCGAGTGGCTGCTTCGAGTCCTGACGACTCTGCTTGCAATCCCGCTTTCAGCCAATGTGCAGCCCCAAAGGCAGCAGATGGGGCTCAGCACGTGAGCCCCTGCAACCCGCACGAGAGGCCTGGACGCAGCTCTGGCTCCCGGCTTCAGCCCAGTCCAGCCCCAATGGTAGAGGTATCTGGGGAGTGAACCAGCTGATGAGAGATCTCTGTCTTTCCACCTGTGTTTACCTGCCTTTCAAACAAATAAAAATTTATTAAATGATTTAACATGTGTTATTTAAATAAAATAAAAACTAAGTGAGAAAAAGTGCAGGTTTCCCAACACGTGGTTCACAAAGAGGAGACACAATTAAAATGCCCACCTTGGGGCCGGTGCTGTGGCACTGTGCGGTAAGCCACAGCCTGCAGTGCCGGCTTCCCATATGGGCGCTGGTTCAAGTCCCAGCTGCTCTGCTTCTGATCCAGCTCCCTGATAATGCACCTGGGAAAGCAGCAGAGGATGGCCCAAGTGCTTGGGCACCTTTCTGGGTAGGAGACCTAGGAGAATCTCCTAGCTCCTGTCTTCAGTCTGGTCCAGCCCCAGCCCTTGCAGCCATTTGGGGAGCGAAGCAGCAGATGGAAGACCGACCTCTCTCTCTCTCTCTCTCTGTGTGTGTGTGTGCGTGTGTGTGTGTGTGTGTGAGAGAGAGAGAGAGAGAGGGATTCTGCCTTTCAAATAAATATTTTTTTAAAAAATGCAAAACTCAGGAGGGTGTGGGAGAGGTTCGGCCTCTGACAATAAAAGAAATGTAAAACAGAAACACTAGCGACCAAAGACGTGGCATCGGAAGTAGGGTCTGTGGCAGGGCCATGAAACACAGCACATGCACCTGGAAGGAGATTGAACACACGGCTCTAACAGCCTTCAAAGTGTAAGCACCTGTGGGCCAGGAGACACCCAGATGGCAGAACAGGGAGGGAGCTCACTGCTCTAGAACTGGGGAAGATGGTCAAAAAAAACAAAACCATGGAGAGAGTGCAACCTCAGGGAAGATTTAGGGTTAAAGCGGCAGAGCAAACTCCACGCAAGTTAGACACTGTGGACTACGTGGAGGGTGTGCACACGCGCAGCTCAGGAAGCCAGCAGCCGAGAGCCTCAGCACCAGCTTTGGAGAGGGAGGTGAGACCAGACTGCAGCAGCCCTGGCCACTGGCGACGAAGCTGTGGGAAGAGCCTGGCCCGAGTCCAGCTTGGAGCCCTGTGGGGGACAGTGCACTCGCCAACCCAGAGGGGGAAACAGGGGCACAGTCCTCTCTCCCTGACCACCGGCCCCAGCCGAGAGAGGGAGGGCACCATTTTGGACATGCCTAGCAGGTGCACCAGCTCGTGTCTGCCTGCCCAGCAACCAGTGAAAACGAGAAGCCTGAATCTGGCTGGGAGAACTGACAGGGGGCTGGGTGCTCGTGACTGTGGGAGCCTTGTGTGCTGGGACTGTGAAAACACTGTGGCTGTGTGGGAGGGCACAGAGTGTGGCTGGGGCTTTGGGCAGCCACCACACGCTCGGGGCTCCCTGATTCCCTGCTGAGGGTCCCTGCTGTGGGATCCGTGCTCACACTGAGGACTGCATGGATCCTGCGTGTGGTTCTTGTGGTTGTACAAATGTTATACCCACTGCGGCTAGGACCCGGCACTGGCCTCCTTGGAGGAAGTAGGCGTGAGACTGTGCCACCAGAGCAGATTAAACCTCCCCTCTGATTAAAAAAGAGAGAGAGAGATTTACCACGTCCAATTCGGGTGCCACCTTACACACACCGCTCACCCTAGAGCACTGAACAGAGCTCCCAGGCCACACCCAGCATGCCCCAGGGTGTTCCTTGAAAGAGCTGACACTCCCCTGATCTGCCAAGTCCAAAGATAAAAGCCATCTGAGGGGGGAAAAAAAAACAAGTATCTCCACACGCCCCAAAATAAACGCAGTAACTCAAGAAATGAGAATAAGGAAGACAACATGACATCTCCAATGGAACACAACACTTTGATACTAGAATGTGAAAATCAAGAGATTAAAGAAATTCTGGAAACGGAATTCAAAAAACTGACTGTGGGATTACTTAGAAATAATCAGAAACAAATCCATGAATTAAAGAAATCCATACATGACACAAATGAACATTTTTCCCATAAAATAGATTTTTAAAAAGAAATCAAAATGAAATATTGGAAATGAAGAATTCAATAGATGAAATTAAAATGTGGTATAAAGTCTTAACAAGACTCAACAAGGCAGAAGAAAGAATATCTGAGTTCAGAGACAAATCTCTGGAAATTTTACAGTCAGACAAAAAGAAGAAGAAATTAGAAAACTAAAAAAAGTGTTGGAGATTTATGGGGTACTATCAAGCACCCCAACATACGGGTCGTAGGAGTTCCTGAAGGCATCGAGAGAGAATGGATTAGAAGGCCTTTTTATGGCCGGCGCCGTGGCTCAAAAGGCTAATCCTCTGCCTTGTGGCGCCGGCACACCGGGTTCTAGTCCCGGTCGGGGTACCGGATTCTGTCCCTGTTGCCCCTCTTCCAGGCCAGCTCTCTGCTGTGGCCAGGGAGTGCAGTGGAGGATGGCCCAAGTGCTTGGGCCCTGCACCCCATGGGAGACCAGGAGAAGTACCTGGCTCCTGCCTTCGGATCAGCGCGCTGCGCTGTCCGCGGCATGCCGGCCGTGGCGGCCATTGGAGGGTGAACCAATGGCAAAGGAAGACCTTTCTCTCTGTCTCTCTCTCACTGTCCACTCTGCCTCTGCCTGTAAAAAAAAAAAAAAAAAAAAAAAGGCCTTTTTAGTGAAATTACAGAAAATCTCCCTAACTTGGAGAAAGAAAGGGCCATCCGAGTACAGGACACACACAGAACTAACAGACATGACCAGAAAAGGTCCTCACCACGATGCATTGTAGTCAAACTCCAGAGTAAAACATAAAGAAAAGACTCCAGAATGCGCACGAGAGAAACATCAGATTACCCTCAGAGGATCTCCAATTAGTCTCGCAGTGGACTTCTCATGAGAAACCCTACAGGCTGGGAGAGAATAGCAAGACACATTCCAAGTCTTAAGAGAAAAAAACTGTAAACCCAGAATACTGGACCCTGCACAGCTCTCATTGATAATGGAAGTGAAATAAAGACCTTCCATAACAACCAGAAACTGAGAGAATGTGTCAGCACCCGTCCAGCCTTACGAAAGATGCCTGAGGATGTGCAACACACAGAAACACGGTCATCACTGCCAAAGAAGGTGAAGGCAGAAGACCCCCGTGAACGCACACAGGAAATCCAAAGCAAACAGCAGCAACATTGATGGGGAAGCGGTAGCGAAATGGGGCTGACTCTGCTTTTTCTTCCGCGGTTTCTCAAGTTTCAGGATATCCTGTTACTGGGAATCTAGCCACATGCGAAGGCGGTCTGTTTTTGAATCTTTTTAAAAAGAAGATATTGATTATATTGAACGTCTTTTTTCTCCTCTCAATACATACCATGAGTGTGATTACAGTGCCAACTCTCAGTTCTTACGTCATTGGGCAGAGAGTGCAGCATTCGTTTTAAATGAATTTTCCTGTCTTTGACGCTCCGTCCGTAAGTGTGTTGCTGCCACAAAAGAAAATACTTGGCTTTGCATTACTTGAGTGCTTGAAAACTCAAAATGACAAGATACATAATGTAATGAATTAGGTTTTTAGCTCTGGGTAAAATTAGACACGAAATAAGGATGTGAACTACTTCAAGGATGAAAATAATGGTAAGCACTGTGCCCCTCCAGAGGCATCCAAAATCCAAGTGTTTCATAGATTTTTCTCCTGAATGCTGCACTTCCATTCTGTGATTCGTGTGTTTACTCTTATTACCGACGCTGAAAGACAGCAGGGTCAGAGTGTCATTATATCTCCCCATTATGAATCCCACAGCGCTTCTAGTTAGGGAAAAATAGTCTCAGAAGTACTCTCTGTGTCTTTTTTTTTTTTTTTTTTTGGTTAATGTCTTACTGACTAATGGCATTTTAGATACCTTTAATCATTTTAATAAGGTGTCTATAAAAATTTGAAACATTACATGTTGTATTTGAACTAGTGAAGAGTAAGAAAAAAACCAGCTTACTGAGACTGTAGACATGCCATTAGTTAAATCCCGAATTTCTAATAAAGGAACTTTCAGAGAGAGGTTAAGACCCGACGGTACCCATTAAACCAGCTCCTGTGATGTGGAATGGAATGTGGGAAGCCGGCATACTGGCCATGGTGTGGCTGTGCTGGCTCCTACTCCAGTACTGGAAGGACACACTGCCATTTCTGTTGCCCAACAATCAGGAGTAGTGTCCTGCGTTTATCTACACTAAAATAACTATAAATTAGTGCAATCTACAAAGAAGAAACTTTTTACATGGACTGTATTTGGGAGGCTTTACACAGCTGGGTAAGTTTCCATGATACAAAGTATTTGGATTTAAAAAAAAATTTTTTTTTTTGACAGGCAGAGTTAGACAGTGAGAGAGACAGAGAGAAAGGTCTTCCTTCTGTTGGTTCACCCCTCAAATGGCCACTACGGCCGGCATGCTGCGCCAATCCAAAGCCAGGAGCCAGGAGCTTCTTCCTGGTCTCCCATGCGGGTGCAGGGCCTAAGCACTTGGGCCATCCTCCATCCTCCCCGGGCCACAGCAGAGACTGGGCTGGAAGATGAACAACAGGGACTAGAATGTGGAATACCGGCGCCGCAGGCAGAGGATTAGCCTAGTGAGCCGCGGCACTGGCCAAAATTTACTCTTATAAGCAGGAAGACATGACATTATTCAGTGTGCTTCAATGAGAACTTGCTTACTGAGTTGCAGAAGAAAAATAGGAAAAAAGAACTGTCACAGCGCTAGCTACAATGTTGCAGCACAAAGCTTGAACCTGTGTTTCTCAGAGGTGAACCGTGGTTGTCCAATGCTGCTGTGCACACACAGTGAGTGCCACAGCCGGCACTGAGCACGGACCGACACCTCCGGAATGGACGCGGCCTCAGGACGCCTCAGGACGCATCTGAGTGTCTGCCAATGTGTTGATCTGTTTGGTAATGAAGATACTTTCTGCTCTTTTGTTGCTGCTGTTCCATATTTTCATGTTTAAATTTGAATGTTTACATTTTCACCATTGTTATTTAAGTAGTTTGTTCAATGGTTAAAACAGGGTTGTCAGTGAAGAAAGTTAACAGCCTGGTTCATATAACTGCTTAAGTGAAAACGACATTTTGTGTTCTATGTTCATGGACTTTTAATGATCTGTATTTCTGTTTAAACATATGGTGATGTTTTAAAAAAAATGAAGCAAATCAAAAATGAAAAAAATTGGCAAAAAAAAATCACTGTAGCCCTAGCAATCCTATTTCTTTGTGGCAACAGCTGCTGAGGCAGATTTGATAATAACGATAGGGCACTGATTTAATGATAACGCAGAGGGCCAGCGCACAGGAGGGAAAGGATGAGGACAGGTGTTTCCTGCAGCACCGTCTACAGCAGGCTAAGGCTGGAAGCAGCCTGCAAACCCATGAGGAAGGAGGTTACAGCAGCGAAGGCTCACCAAGCTCATGCAACGTCATAAAGCCATGACAGCGACTGTGAGGGCTTTGACAGGCCGCTGGGAAGAGCCGATTCCCACGGGACTGCACCAAACACAGCCGCTCAGGGGCTAAGCACGTGAGGACGAGACCTGGGACAGACGCGTGCCACTAAAACCCCAGACACAGCTCCTCTGAACGGCTCTCACGGCTGCCCGCACACTTGTGCTGTGAGCGAGTCTCAGTGCCGAGCACGCGTCACGTGACTTCTTGGCGTTTGCTTTGACTCCTACACTTGTCTTTCAAGCCAGTTCCCATTAAGAATTTCATGTTCAGGGCCTGCGCAGTGGCTCAGCTGGTTAAGCCGCCACCTGGAGCACCAGCATCCTGTATGGGCACCGGTTCAAGTCCCAGCTGCTCCTCTTCCAATTCAGCTCCCTGCTGATGGCCTGGGAAAGCAGTAGAAGATGGCGCAAGTCCCTAGGCCCCTCCACCCACGTGGGAGACCCAGAAGAAGCTCCTGGCATTGGCCTCACACAGCCCTGGCCATTGTGGCCATTTGGGCAGTGAACCAGTGGATGGAAGACCTCTCTCTCTCTCTCCTCTCTCTCTCTGCAACTCTGCCTTTCAAACAAACAAAAATTTCCCAGGTTCAAGTTCTCTCACTGCGAGGCTGTCTCTGCAGCCTCTGTGTCAGCTTCTTGGGTTTGTCGGCCTCACCCTCTAGGGAGCACACCAGAAACCCTCCTCTGTGGACAAAAATAGTGCTCTGGTGGCCTCTCCCTGGCAGGTGTCTCCTCTGTGAGCCCTGCCTGGTGAGCTGACCACTCCACCGCCGGGACCGGGAGCTGCACTGCCCTCTCTGACCCTGTCTTCCACGCCAGGTGGGGAGCCCAACCCGGGGGGGGGGGGTGGACTCTGGCAGTGTCTTCACGCAGCTGCCCAACTGCGTGCAGATGTCAGGACGATGAGGAAGAGCGGAGCAAGGTCGCCCCGGGAATGACAGCAGCGGAGCAGCCAGAAACTGAGCAAGCAGAAGTGGGAGCCATGCAGGGGGGACGCTCACAGAGACACCGGGAGGAGAAACGCTCTGGGGACAAGTGAGGGGGACCCAGGAGAAGGAAGACAGACGGTGAGGAAGGAGGAGACAGCAGGAAAGGGGGGGGTGGAGGAGGAGTAGAAGGGAGAGGAGGGGGGATGAGGGGGAGGAGGGGAGGAGGGGGAAGGGGGAGGAGGGCGTCTAGTGGATAAGGAGGGAGAGGGGGAAGGAAGGAGGGGGAAGAAAGGGGGGACGGGGAGGGCAGCCACTTCCCGAGGGTCTGCCTCTCTGCAGGGCAGGGCAGGGCGAGCAGGAGAGGCGGGGCAGGTGCGGGCACCCCCACACCTGTCACACTTTTTCCCCACCCAGAGCTCGGTCCTAGCAACCACTCCGAGAGGCCTCGGGTTGCTCACAGGTTTGGAAACTTCCTTCCTGTGAACACCTTAAGTGCTGCAGCCCACGGAAGAGACCACGAATTTGTTTAGCACCCTGGCTTCGAGCCTCCCGCTGTGCTACCTGTAGCCTGGGCGACACTGGGGAGTCCCTGATCCTTGCTGGGAGGGGCTTTCTCATCTGTAAGAGGGGACAGAATCCATTCCTGGGCTCTGACGAGGACCGCCTGGGAAAATGGACAAATACTGTTAGGAGCATTTGACTTCTGAAACGATCACATACCATCCAAGACCTCGAGACTGCAGCTGGCGAATCGCCAGGCTGAGCGGCAGGCGTGGGAATCATGGGAAAACCAGACCCGGAGCCGACGGCCCCGGCAGGTGCACCACAGCTGGGAAGCCAGCTTCCTGCTTCTCTGATAAGCAGACAGAGCGTCTGTGGGATAAATGCAGTCACCAAGGGGCCCCCTTTTTCCTGAAGAATTTTATCCTATGTATTCTAGGAATATAATCACGATGCCATTTTTCTACCATTTTTCTTGTTAGTAACAATGACGCTTGATATCTTCAAGGATGCAGAAAAGGGTCTTATTCTCCACTGTGTCACCAATGTCCTCGGTTAGTGACAGTCATGATTCAAGCAAAACCCGAGCATGAGGATCGGCTGATCTGCGGTTTTCCGTCTCTTACGCCATGTTCCTCCATCTTCTGTGTCCTCTATGCGCTAGCAATCAGGTCTGCAAGCTGAGACCCACAAACCCAGCCCAGCCCCTGGCCTGGACGCAGCCACGCCCCTTCGTCCTGACCTCACGGAGCACACACAGCCCCGAGAGCCCAGCGCGGATCTGAGGCCGGATCAGCCAGCAGGGGCTCCTTTCCCCGTGGTGACTGGCGTCTCTTCTCCAACAGCAGAAGCTCGGGACCCGGAGCCAGTAAGCCACAGGGGCTGCCAGTGCAATTCTCACCATAACCAACCGTCTACACCGACCAGCCGACCGTCTACACCGACGTGAAGAGCAGCTTTTCCTCACCTGCTGGGTTACCCAGACCTGAGCTCTAATGGTAAAGATAAAAATCTTCCTTCCTTCCACCTCGACACTTCACCCTTTCCTTTTACTTCGGAGTTTTGCGAATAGCAAGTCCCCAGCTTCCACCCTGGGGGTCAGGTCGCTCCTCTGCTTTCCTACGAACGTGTGGTTTTTAACGCGTTTTTTGACTTCTCACCTGCCGCTGCTGTCACTGCGGCTCACGTGGAGCCAACGGGAACCCCCCGGCACGGCCCGGGCCTCTCGGCACCGTCCCTGACAGTTCTGGCGGCCTCCTGGGTAACTGGCACCGATGAGTTCTAGAGCAGCCTTTGCCGCCTGCGAGAGCTGGGTCCTGATTTAGGGCTCCTTGGAGTATTTTGTTTTGTTTTCAGCCTCTGACTGGACACTGGAGAGCCTGCAGGCCTCGCCGACACCCTCTCGCCAGCTGGCCGCCCCCCAGGATGACTAACCGGACTCGGCTTCCTCTGCATTTCGGGCCCCGCGGGTCAGCAGTGGCTGTGCGCACTAGAAGCAGCCCTGTGTTTCTTCACAGACTGCCACATTCGTCTGGGTGCCCCACCGGTGTTCCCAGGGGACCCCACAAAGCTCGGCAGTCGTGGGTAGATGGCCTCACCTGGGCTCTGTCCCCTGCCATGTGAACAGAGCGCCCTGGGCTAAAGCTACGTGCCTGAAAGCATAGCAGCTGGACAGCAGGTGTGCAAGCCCTCTCTGCTCTGCCTGGTGCGTGCTGTCCACCCCCAGGCACCCCCCGAGGGACAATGCGACTGTCAAGACATTCTTAGCAAGCTTGGACCCCTCTCCCAGGAAGCATTCCTCATGCTGCAGGGGGTCCGAGCCACGTGTGCTGCATGTCGGGGAGGAGACAGTCTGCTGCAGTTTGTTTTATCCACCAATGTGACTGCATGACCCAGTGCCCAGGTATTTGGTCAAATACAACTCTGGGTGATTTTGTAGATTCACATTTAAACTGGTGGACTTGGGGAAGCAAATCTCAACTCCCGACAGCAGGTGGGCCTCACCCAATCAGGTGAAAGCCTGGACAGGACAAAAAGGCCGGCCTCCACCAGACAAAGAGAGACTTCCTCCTGCCTGCCCAACACCTTCAAACTTGCAACACTGGCTTTAAGACTCAAACCGAAACACTGGCTCCCCTGGGTCTCTGCCCGCCGGCCTGCACTGGGGACTAAGCCACGGTGTGTCTTGAGTGTGAGGCCCTCAGACGTGGGCTAGAACTACAACACAGGCTCCCCTGGGTCTCTGCCCACCGGCCTGCACTGGGGACTAAGCCACAGTC
Source organism: Oryctolagus cuniculus (assembly GCF_051225735.1). NCBI lineage: Eukaryota > Metazoa > Chordata > Mammalia > Lagomorpha > Leporidae > Oryctolagus > Oryctolagus cuniculus. Next base: position 119,864,798 of record NC_142876.1, on the reverse strand, counting down.
TGTCTTGAGATGTGAGCTAGAACTACAACACAGGTGCTCTCTGGACTCCAGAGAGCAGACTCTCCCTGCAGACCTGGGACTTGTTCATCTCCAGAGTCCCGAGAGCTCATTTTTGTATAGCCAGTATTTTGTGTGTGTACCTCTGCATCTCAGGAGACCCGACTAAGTCACCTTCCAGGGCACAGGCCCGGCTGACCTCCTAGCTCCTGCCATGGGGGATGACAGCCTCAGCCAGCGGAGCCTCCAGGGGTCAACAGACTCAACCCCACTGAGGGCGGATGAACCACCCGGCTGAGCCCGGTCACCCCCAGAACTGTGGGAGACGTTGAATGGGTGCTGCTGTTCTAAGTCCCTGGGCTTTGGGTGGGGTGAGACACAGCAGGTGAGGAAACATGGGTGCTGCAGGAAAGCAGGCCAGGGTGAGCAGGCGGAGAGCGTGAGGGGAGGCAGACGGGGTGACAGAGGGGCTGCAGGACCCTGAGGGCGCCCGAGCTGTACTCAAGAATGGCAAAGTTGTGTTTGCCTCTGTTTTGCTCTTTCTGTTCCCAGTTGTCTGTCCTTCGGTATTTACCTTCAGGTTTACTGGGGAAGGACCGTTTGGAATCAGCAGCCAGAGTTCACCAGAATCAATATGCAGACATTTTGCATAACACAAACGCAATGTCACCCTTACCTCTGCAGAAACGGGGTTTTTAATCCTAGGGGCCCAAGAAACTCCGGTGTTTCATAAAACTCTACACTTGTTTGCCCAAAAAATCAAAAAGGGCCTAAAGCATCATTTCCAGGTGAGAGTGTTTGCATTTCAGGATCCAAGCGTAGGCTCCTTCCAGATAAGGGCTGTGTTCCTGTGGGGTCTCCGCTCCCTCTCCTCCCTGGGGGCTGCGCCAAGTTCGGGCCCTGGAGGGGATGGAGTCCCACCCTCAGTTCTTTCCCTGCTTGAGGTGCTGCTCAGCCCTTGAGGGCCGGGAAGGGGACTCGACTGCCCAGAGCCCCCAGCACCACTGTCCAAGCGCCTAGGGTCAGCTGGCTCCACCCCCACGGCCTCTCCGAGCTCTGCAGTCTTGTCTCCTTCCCCCACACCAAACGAGCAGGCAGGTGTCTGAGGCCACCTCTGCCCACCTCCCCAGCCACTCCACCCCTCAGGCATGAGCTGGCCCCGAAGCCACTCCAGGCGCTGCGCCAGCTCTGGGAGAAGCCAGGCACTGGGTCCCGCTGCTGTGAACTCTCCCTGACCCCCTCTCTCAGGCTGCCTCTCAGGGCTTCTGTCGTCCAGGGCCATCCTGGGACTCGCTTGCCTAAGGGGCGCTCGGAACCTCAAGGTACCCAACTCTTAATCACCTGCCCCCCCCCCCCCACCCGGTACTTCCTTTCTGGCCAAGCTCTGATTTTGTTTAGGAAACATTATACATTTAAACTCTCCCCTGTCCTCTGAGCCTTCCAGTTCTTGATACTTAAAAGCCAAACTTTTGGAACTCAAAGAAAAACAACCCATCCCCTCTATTTTTCTCAAAAGTTTGCTTGGACCACTGAGAAGTCACAGCTTCCGAGACTCTCCTCTGTGCTCTGGGCTAGCAGGAGTGTGGCCCTCTTACCCTGTGCACGCAGAGGCGTGTGTGGGGCCCTGGCTGCTGCCTGGACGCAATGAGGAGTGCAATCAAAGCTCAGCAACGCCATCCTGCCGCCATCCTCTCTCCGACCTGCTGCAAAGGCCAGGAAGAGCCCAGAGGAGACAGCACAGCACGCCTGCTGCTCCCTCAGACCCACTCTGAGATGAGAAGACCACGCCCAGGCCGGCGCCGCAGCTCACTAGGCTAATCCTCCGCCTTGTGGCGCCGGCACACCGGGTTCTGTCCCGGTTGCCCCTCTTCCAGGCCAGCTCTCTGCTGTGGCCCGGGAGTGCAGTGGAGGATGGCCCAGGTGCTTGGGCCCTGCACCCCATGGGAGACCAGGAGAAGCACCTGGCTCCTGCCATCAGATCAGCGCGGTGCGCCGGCCGCAGCGGCCATTGGGGGGTGAACCAACAGTAAAGGAAGACCTTTCTCTCTGTCTCTCTCTCTCTCACTGTCCACTCTGTCAAAAATAAATAAATATTTAAAAAAACCAGGCTGGCAAATACATTTAACCTTATGGACCAAATCTAACTAAGCACGTGGTGCATCATGTAGAGAAACTGTGGGCAGATTCCCTGGTCTCAACAAGAACCCCCGTGGACTGACAAAGCTTCCGTGTGACGCATGTGCGTGTGTGCATGCGTGTTAGAGGACGGGCAGAACGCCTGCTGAGATGAACCACGAAAGGGGTCGGGGCTTGGGAACGACGCATCTGACCCCAAAGAGAAGAATGAAATGCAGTTTCCACCACAAAGAAAACCCTTAGCTGCTCCTAGCTGGTTCCTTGAGAAACTGAATGAGGCAGATTCAGACATGGAAGGCCACAAGATGATCATTGCTAATACCCCTCCCCTAAATACAGTATCCATATCAACTAAAATACCATCAGGTTTCTTTATTTTTAAATGTTTAATTGTTATTTTCTTTGAAAGGCAGAGAGACAGAAGGAAAGATGAAGACAGTGAGTGAGTGAGTGAGTGAGTGAGCGAGCAAGCGAGCGAGTGTGTGTGAATAGACATCGCCAATGTGCTGGTTCACTCCTGAAATACCTCCAACAGCCACGGCGGCCCCAGGCTGCAGTCAGGAGCCAAGAACTCAGTCTGGGTCTCCCGCGTGGGTGGCAGGGGCTCGGGTACTTAAGCCATCACCTGCTGCCTCCAGGGTGCACATACCTAAGAAGCTGGAACCGAGGGTGGAGCCAGGACTTGAACCCAGGCATCCCAGGCAATGTTCTAACTGCTAAACCAAATGCCTTCCCCTAAACAGCATCATAAAAAAAAAAAAAAAAAAAAAAAAAAAAAAAAAAAAAAAACCACCACCATGAGACAGCATAGATACAAAGAAATTAAAGAAACTGAGCCTCTCTAATAGGAGAGAAGAAACCCAGAGCTGCTCTGTAGTTGGTGAACTACAGGACAGAGTAATCCCGGGAACGGGTAAGCAGAGACCACAGAGCTAAACCTTCACGAACCCGCACAGTGAGGTTGGGACTGGCGCACCCGGAATAGCCCACCCCAGAGAGAGCCCCCACTCACTTCACCACCCCTTACCCTGTGAGTCTTCACCAAGCGCGGGGGAGGCACACCCACAGAAGGGGGTGGGCCAGAGGAGGGCAGAGGGACCCCTGAGAAGTACATGGGGCCGGGGCCGGGGCCGTTCTCCAAGCCAAATCCTTCTCAGAGGCCAAGGACATGCAGAAGAGCAAGGGCACGGTGTGAGGGAGGATAGGTCTGGTCTCTGACCCCCATTTTACAGCCCCCAAAGCCCTGGATCTCCCAAGAGATAGGCGAGCAGCAGCGGTGCCTCCGTGTGGGTGGCGGCCACCGACCCAGAGGGAGGCGGAGCCCTGGCCCTGGCCCTCTGGACATCGGCGGGCACCAAAGGGGCTGTGAACCTCTCTCTCTCTCTCTCTCTCTCTTTTAAATTAATTGCTTAATTGCTTTTATTTAAAAAAAAAGAAAACAAGCCGCAAATGGGGAAAGACATTCAGTACCCAGTTGACAAAAGACGTGTATCTATAATATCTAAATAAGGAAATAATCAACAATCCAAATTTTAAAATGATCTGAACGAGTTCTTCACGATGAAGAAAAGGCTAACAGGTACATAAAAGGACTCCCAGTCATTGACAAGGAATAAAACCACAATGAGAAACCACTTCACACTCACCAGAACGCAAAAATTTTTTTAAAGTTTAAATATGGGCCGGCGCCGTGGCTCACTAGGCTAATCCTCCGCCTAGCGGCGCCGGCACACCGGGTTCTAGTCCCGGTCGGGGCGCCGGATTCTGTCCCGGTTGCCCCTCTTCCAGGCCAGCTCTCTGCTGTGGCCAGGGAGTGCAGTGGAGGATGGCCCAGGTGCTTGGGCCCTGCACCCCATGGGAGACCAGGAAAAGCACCTGGCTCCTGGTTCCTGCCATCGGATCAGCGCGGTGCGCCGGCCGCAGCACACCGGCCGCGGCGGCCACTGGAGGGTGAACCAACGGCAAAGGAAGACCTTTCTCTCTCTCTCTCTCTCTCACTGTCCACTCTGCCTGTCAAAAAAAATAAATAAATAAATAAAAATAAAGTTTAAATAAAAAAAAAAAAAGTAGCATTAAATGTTGGCGAGCACGAGTGACAGCTGCAAGTCTCGCCCACCCTGGAGGGAGCCAGAACCAGGCTGGGGAGCTCGCGGGTCTCTCACCTGGTCACGTTTGCCCCACGATCCTGCGATCCCGCTAAGTGTTTGCTCAAGAGAAACAAACTCCTGCGTACAAACACTCCCGTAAGAAGGCCTGCAGCAACCTTGTTCATAAACGCAGTCACTGAGGCCACCCCTCGCGGGCACGGGGCGGGGGGTGGGGCGGCAGAGTAGCAGGCTAGGCGGCCACCCGCCAAGCCGGCTGCCCGTGCCCGAGGGCCGCCTGCTGTCCCGGCTCTTCTGCTTCGGATTCAGATTCCTGCCAGTGCACCTGGGGCGATGGCGAAAAATGGTCCACGTGCCTGGGCCCCTGCCCCCCGCAGCGAGACCAGGGTGGGGCTTCTGGTTCCTGGCTTGGGCCTGGCTGGACCCAACTCACACCCGGTTGTTGCAGCCAATTGAGGGGTGGACGAGAGAACAGAAAATCTCTCAGTCTCTCTCCCTCCCTCCCTATTCCCTCCCTCCCTCCATCTCTCTGTCTCTCTCTCTCTCTCTCTGCCTTTCACGTAAATAAATCTTAAAAAGATCGGCACATGGACACATTGTAGTCCCTTCCCAAAATGACAAATTAATCAGTGGTAAGGCAGAGATCCTTATCCGCGACAGCCCAAAGGAGCAAACGGCGCAAACGACCATCGGCAGACAAACGCACGATGCGATTCAGGCATCTGACGGAGCTCTGCTCAGCCAGACAGCCGCGGCCTCCTGATGCACGGCACGGCACGGAGGCAGCCGAGGGTAGCGGGATAGGCGCAAGGAGCCACACCGTACCCGGCCCTCACGTGAGGTTGCTAGCAAAACCACAGAGGCAGGCAGGTGGGCAGAGGTTCCCAGCTCTGGGGCAGGCGATCTCCTGACCCTCGGGGAGGGCACTGGTCCCTCCTAAGGGCCCACTGAGTTCCACCTGGGCGCCGGTCCGGACACAGCACACCCACAGCAGAGCGACCCTTCCCCTCCCCTCCCCATCTGAGCGGCTCAGAGGGTTTAGCTTTCCAGAGTACAGAAGCAAAGGAGCTGTTCATGAACTGGCTACGGGCAGGCAGAAGCCACCCCCATGGAGAGCAAGGTCCTACAGGGCCACTGGGCGCCCGGGCTGGCCTGCAGCGTTGGCACGGAGACCACAGCAGCACACGCTTGCCAAGTGATGCACCTGCCACAGAAACCTAAGGACAGCCTCGATGGTTTCATTTGCCCCCTCTCGTGAGCACAGCTGCTGGGCGAGGGCCAGTTGCATGGGCTACTGAGGCAGGAGGAAGGGGAGACTCTGGGCAAAGCTGGGAAAGGGGAGACTCTGGAGGATGCTGGGAAATTTCAGGAAGCACCTGGTGCCACCCTAATGTCACCACATCCACTCCCATGTGCCCTGGGGAGCATCAGGTGCTGTGTGGGCTCTGCAGTCTACAGGGAAGCAAGAAGCAAAGACGGGGAGGGGGGAGGTGCGAGGCAGGAGGACAGGGGCTGCAGGGAGGCCCCCGTGGGCCGAGACCCTGTCCCCGCCACCCGGGCTCCGGCGCTGTGGGTCCTTGGGTATCGGAATGCACCAGCGGCGACAGGGAACAAAGAAAGCAGTCTCAGCACACAGGACCGCCTGGGGGAGCTGGCCGCCACCCCGCGGTGCGCCATGTCCCACTCTTTGTCAACCACCGGCACTGGACTCCCCGGCTGGCTTCGCTCAGGCCCAGCCCTGAGCCTGTGGCGCTCACGAGGACAAATGCCCGTCCTGACTGCCAGGAGAGTGGCGTGGCCTCCTGGAGGTGTGACGGCTGCGCGTCCACACCAAGAGGCTCTGAAGGTTCAGGCAGGCCGGTGGCGTCATCCGAGCCCTGAGGACATCCGTCTCCCTGAGACGCCCTCGCTGGCAGCCTTCAGGGAGAATGAGTGCCCTGACGTCACGGGCCAGCGCCCAGAGATCACCTGGACGTCAGGGCTGACTCACGGACAGGTGATGGAGGGGAGGAAGGAGACCAGGGTGACACACAGCAGAGACCTGCGGGGAGGCCGACGACCCGGGGCCCCTCCCCCGAGGCCTGGGGGCGGGGGCTCCTGGCATTCGCAGCACGAGGTCTTCCTGGGGCCCAGCCACCCCCGTGCCATGCTGTGCCGCAGGAAGCAGAGGTGGGGCACTGCCTCCGCTCAGGTCCGGTCTTGGCCCCACAGCTCGCACAAACAGCTGAAACTGTGAAGTCTCGGTTTTCTTACTGTCAAGGTGGTGACGATAATGAAACCCAACTCCGGAGCTGGGATCTAGGGTAGCCGTGAAGACACCCCCCTCCCACCTCGAGACCCAGCTCCCAACTCCCGCTTCCTGCTAACGCACACCCTAGCAGGCAGCAGGCGTCAGCTCCAGTCCTGGGGGCCCGACACCTGTGTGGGACACCTGGATTCAGTTGCCAGCTCCTGCCTTCGGCCCCAGCCCTGCCCTGGTTGTTGCAAACATTTGGGGAGTGAGCAGTAGATGGAAGAGGTCTTTCTATGCCTCTCAAGTAAATAAACCTGTAACACCCAGCTCGGCAGGTGGCGCAGCCCCAGAGGAGCGAGCTGTCTCCACACAAGGCTTCGAGGAGATAAAGGTGGCAAATCCAAGCACGGTTCCAGAAGTTCGGGGACTGTTACCAGGGTCCTTGAAGACATTTGTGGAAAGTGAAAGGACAAGTGTACTGCGGAAACAACAACAACAACAATGTGAACACCTTGACAGTTTTTCGCAATAGGCATTTTTCCATGATTTTTTTTTTTTTTTTGACAGGCAGAGTGGACAGTGAGAGAGACAGAAAGAAATGTCTTCCTTTGCCGTTGGTTCACCCTCCAATGGCCGCCACGGCTGGCGCGCTGCAGCCGGCACACTGCGCTGATCCGATGGCAGGAGCCAGGTGCTTCTCCTGGTCTCCCATGGGGTGCAGGACCCAAGTACCTGGGCCATCCTCCACTGCACTCCCTGGCCACAGGAGAGAGCTGGCCTGGAAGAGGGGCAACCGGGACAGAATCCGGCACCCCGACCGGGACTAGAACCCGGTGTGCTGGTGCCACTAGGCGGAGGATTAGCCTGTTGAGCCGCAGCGCCAGCCTCCATGATCGTTTTAAACATCCCTCTGTCATCGACTCTGAAAGCACAGACGCACGTCTGAGAGACGTGGGCGTCACCTCCTTGTACCTTCACACTGTCAGCGTCCCAGAGTATCATGGGAGGGAGCCCCAGGAGGAACCTTCCAGAAAAGCTTGCCCAGCTCTGTCATCAGGGAGAGAAAGGAGGTTACACAGTCATCGGGTGTTCGACGGGAGCCCTTTCTTCGTCAGGTGTCAGGAAGCCTGCAGTTGATAAATCATCACTGAATTTTGTGAACGAACCAGGGGCCTGACCTAGAAAGAGAAAGGGCTCGGACAGCAGTTCCGTTTCTCTCTGACCCACGGAGAATCGGCCTGCTGCGCTGGATCAAGGTAACCCAGCCGCATCTTAGCTCCACCCCAGAGGTGTGGGTCTCGGGCACAAGGCCTGTTTTCATCTTTCTCCTGGAGAAGTGGGGATCGTGGCTTCCCCCACGGAAAGTGCAACCGCGAGAAACACAGTTACAGAGAGAGCGAAGAGGAGAATCTCCCGTTCTCATTCACTCCCCAAATGGCCGCTATAGCTAGAGCTGGGCCAGACCCAAGCCAGGAGCCAGGAGCTTCATCCTGGCCTCCCACAGAGGTGCAGGGACCCAAGTACCGGGGCCATTTCCCGCTGCTTCCCCAGGTGCATTAGCAGAGAGCTGGATCAGAAGTGGAGCAGCCGGGACTTGAACCAGCACCCCTATGAGATGCCGGCACTGCAGACAGTGGCTTTTACGGACTACACCACAGCACAGGCCCCGTAAGCTGACTTCTAAGCTTGCCGCTACCTCCTCCTTGCTGTGGACAGTGTCCTGGCTGATATCTCCAGTGCCCCAGGCTGCCCGGGTAATGGCCACCTCCCCCGGGGCAGTCCAACCTACATGGCTAACAGTGCAGAGGAGCCCGAAAATCTCCAGCGTCCAACAAGCGGCTGCAGCCCGAGCCTCCGCTCCTCCGCTGAGAAGTGCAGGCAGCAACGCCTTCTGCCCCGGCCCACGTGCCCTGGGAGAGTCGCTGACGCCGAAAGGCAGGGCACGGGCAGTGATACGAGACCACGGAGCTCACAGGGACACCGCCACACGTGGGAAAGGGGGGCCTTTGTGGTTCACTTAACAAGACAGTTGACTTGCACCTATACCGCCCTTGTCACAGGCAGCCCTGGCTCTGTGTCCCGACAGCAAGCGACACCTGCCCCTCTCCCAGGCTCCATCTGCAGCCACCCCCCGGCTACTCAGCTCGGCCAGATTACTTCTGACCCCCCATTACTTCTGCCCAGGGAGATCGCCCACCCGACACGTCTGTGCACCTCTGCGCAGCTGTGGGCAGTGTGACAAAGTGACGGCCACACTTAGCCCGGTAGCCTCCTAAAGAAGCCGTGAGCCCCCGCATGTGGGTGAGGAGCTCTGGTGATGCCGGCACCGGCTCCCTGCCCCCACAGTTCTGGGGCTCAAGGATGGAGGTGAAGGTGGGGTCGGTGCTGTGCCATAGCAGGTGAAGTCGCCCCTATAGCACTGGCAGCCCACATGGGCGCCAGTTCATGTCCCAGCTGCTCCTCTTCCAATCCAGCTCCCTGCTAATGTGCCTGGGAAAGCAGCAGAAGGTGGCCCAAGTGCTTGGGTGTCTGCCACCCACATGGGAGACCCAGAAGAAGCTCCTGGCTCCTGGCTTCCACCTGGCCCAGCCCCCACCATTGTGGCCACGTGGGGAGTGAACCAGCAGGTGGAAGTGCGGGCTCCCCCCTCTGGAACTCCGCCTTTCAGATCAATCAGTGTGGGTAATAAAGGAGCCAGGCTGATGTCAGAACTTGGGACGGGGCTGCTCAGGCCCGGGGGAGCCCAGAGACTCAGGCACAGGTGAGAGGGCGGGCCTCAGGGCTGTGGTGACGTCCGTCATACGCATGAGCCAGCTGACAGCCTGGCAGCTTATTTCTTAGGGTCAGGAAATGTCCTCGGCCGCATCCGAACACCGAGCTCCGTCAGATGCCCAGGGCCAGTGCACGGCCACGCTGCGAGCCGGGGGACTCGTGCCCCGCTGCCCAGCTGTTCTCAGTGGCCATGGCCTGGGGCTGGGGCACAGGACTGGGAGTCCACGGGGACCCAGCTCCGGTCCCGGGTCTCCTGGTCCAGCACTCTTTGCCTCCCCGCGTGGCTCTGTCGTGGGGCTGCAGGCCCAGCACCCACTCCATGTGGACGGCTCGCGGAGACCCTGGCCCCAAGCCTGATTGTGACGCTGCCCCCTGGCTGTCACAGCCCTTCAGACCTAACAGGCGGAATCGGCAGTGAAAGTGGAGAGGACGTCAGAGAATGTCAACTCCTCCGCTGCGGACTGCGCTGAGTGCTGAGGGGGCTCGTGGTGGCTGCCGCGTCACCCGTTCAGGCCCGCCTCCACCCGCTGGGTGCCGGCTCCCTCGCCCAGGCGCAGGCGCAGGCGCCCTCACACTTTCCCCAGGGTGGAGAAGGGCAGATGTCAGAGGCGACCCTTGGCGGGGAGGGGTCCCGGCGCAGCCCCGCAGGATGCCGAGGCGGCACAGGTGCCCCCTGCCCGTCTGTCCCCTGGGTTTCCACCGCAGCTCCACTGTTGACACAAACTTTTTTTAGAACTAGTGACAGACACTCCCCCAGGGTGTCACCCACCCAGAAACCTGGGGTCCTGCTTTGGCCGCCCCACCTTGGAGCCTCCAAGGGGAACTCAGAGCCCAGGGAACCAGGCTCAGACTCGGCCCTCCTGGCATAACCAGAACCAATTCCTGTTCTTTACAAAGTCAGAACGGCAGGAACGGACGGCAGCACCCTCATGAAATGGACCCGCCAGGTTAGCGCCCCCATGTATCACTCCACCCCTTACCATGCAAAGCCGAGGTCGCCCACCTGTGCACCTGCCTCCCCAGCGCAGTCCCGAGACCCTAGGGCTTGTCAAGCACACAGAAGCTGTGGATGAGTGTCTTCACCCAGGAACCCCCAGCAGAGCTTGGATTCCTTATCACCCTCCTGGGACCCACTCCCCTACCCCGGGCCCCAAACGCCAACCATCTGCTGACTCATGGGGAGACCTCCGCACCCTGCACCTGCCTCCCGGGGACACTGCTGGAGTTCCCCTCTGCAGCTGCACCACAGGGCACGTGGCAGTCACCGGGAAAGCCTGCCACCTGGCACCAAGGTTCTGATCGGAAGACCCAGCAACCGACCGCTCTGCAGCCGCTGCCGCTCCCGGCCACGCGGCTCTTGGGCAGCGCGACAGAGCTGTGAGCTCCGAGCCCGGTCAGTCCAAGCGCCGGAGCTGCCTTTGCCATCTCAACCCCAGGCCCAATTCCCGACGTCCTTCCACTCCGTGGCGGGAGCTATGGAGAACCGACCTGCACACCTCTCATCTGAACCTCAGCGCCGGCCGCTGCCTGCCCCAGAGCCACGTCACGAGCGAGTCCACATGCAGGTCCACATGCAGGGCCTCGGGCGGTGTCTGAGGCACGTGGACCCTCAGAGGCCGCCGCTTCGCTCCACCCACATGGATGCCCGGATCTGTGAGCTCTCTGCCCCCCGGCACCACTCCGGAAGCTGCGTGGGCCCCCATCAATCCCCGCACCTCGGGTTCCCGTCCTGTGTCTGGCTGGCGTGTTTCCAGGAACGGTCTCAGGGGGAGTTCTGAGAAAGATGCGTCCCTCTGCAGGTTTTCCCGAGAGCAAAATCAGCCTCGGACGGCACTGACTTCGGGGGAGCAGAGCCGGCAGGGCGCAGAGGCGGGGGCTGGAGGACACTTCCCCATGCGGGGACGGCGAGCCCCAAACCTGCCCGCCCCGCAGTTCCTGAAACATCCTCCTGTCTGTTCACCTGGGCCAAGGCAGCCACGTCCCGGAGTCCCGCGGCCAGGGCACACTCAGGGCGTGGCCCGAGACAAGACAGGAAGCTGAACCTCACAAGTAGCTTCAACCACGCGCCCTAGGGCGAGGCCTGCACCCTGCACCTGGGAAACGACGTGGCGCAAGCACACCTGTAGCTCCTTCCTGCCTCCCACTGCCCAGGCCGCGATGCCCATGCGGTCCCCTCGGGTCAAGCCCGAGAGCACGGGGCAGCAGAAGGCCCTGCCTTTTGGGGGGGAAGGGGCATCTAGGGAAGTGACCCACGCCAGAAGGCGGAGCTGTCACCCACGTCAGGGAAGCCCTGGGAAGAACTAGGCTTCAGCTTTCCTCTGTGACTTTGGGGAGTGGAGAGGAGACTTGAGCGTCACCAGTAGGACCTGAGCGGTGGCCGAGCAACACTGTCCCCTGCAGGTCTGGCTGGGTTACCCCGAAGGGTCACCGCTGACACACACTAGGCACGAGATGAACAATGCTCCCTGCTGCTACCTGTCCCTCTCTCGGAGAAAGCATGTTTTCAAAGCCCAGAACACAGCAAGCACGCGTGTGCGTGCACACACACAGAAACTCCTGCTCGAACCCAGAGCAAGCAGTAACCTTATAGAACAGCGCCCAGGCTAGCTCGCCCCCGGCTCCGCGGTGGGCCAGCCATCCGGACTACAGCTACAAAGATGGCCCGGAGCCTGTGCGCAGGGAAGAGAGGCAGGGAGCCTGCACAGCTGGGCAGAGCAGGTGGCACAGCTGCAAACTGGGCCGTGTAACAACTCCCCCGTGCAAGGGGCTGGCCGCTCCATGAAGCCTGGGGGTCACACAGGCCCAGCCCTGCAGTGTAGACTCCAGAACTAAGGGCCCAGAGTGGGCCGGGAACTCACAGAGCTGCACACAGAGCTGGAGGCACCACCCGCAGCAGAGCCGAGGGCCCCGGCGCCCCAGCCCGTCACCCCGGTCCTGCAGGGAAAGATGACTAATTGCGCTGAGCCCGCCACGACAGGTCATATTTCCCCAGATTTATTTGTTTATTCCGACTAAAGCATCTGTTCTGCCATCAGCAAGCAAACTCGTAGGGAAGCCGGCTCGTCCTCGGCCTCCCTACCCCGTGCGCTTCTCATGCTCGCCCACACCAGGGCTCCCGGCCGCCAGCCTCTCAGCCCTGTTTCCCGCCGCGTGCATCGGTCTGTGGTCCCTTTCTGGCTGCTCACTCACCGTCCGTCTGTCTGCTTCCCCCTTGACCCTGAGCTCTGTAACGACGGGGACTTTGCCCAGGGCCTCGTCTGGAGCAACAGCGGGCACACAGTAGGTGCTCAGAAAGTGCTGCCCAGGAAGCAGCCCACTCACTCACCCACCCACGCGGAGGGGAGCGTCCGGGCGCAGGGGCGGTCTGGGAGGAAGGAACCGACATCTGAGCAGAGACTGGGTCCCGTGGGAAGCGCCCTCTCGCTTTCTGGCTTCTGGTCCTTGCCTGTGGGCCCTTATCTCCCCCAGGAAGCTCCCCGGCCGGCTCACGGCAGGCTTCTCCCCGCGCGGGGTGGCCCCTGCTCTCCCGTGAACGTTCCCCCTCCAACTCCTGCTGTCACTGCACTCTGCATCCGCACCTCCGTGGGGGCAGGACCTCGGCACAGTAACTGGGACAGCTGTCCCTGTAACCGAAGTGCAGTAGCCTTGAATGGAGACCTGGAAGAGCTGAAGCGGGCACCCATGGCTCGGCGCGGCCTCGGGCGATCGGTAGAGGAACGCATCGTCCAGCCGCCATCACAACTGGCCACCTACCGGAAGGCTGTGACTGCCTGGTCACCAACGGTGTGACCAGAAACGTGACAACTGATCAGACCCCTTCAAGGTGCAGATGACAGCAGAAAACAAGAAAAAAGAAGCCGGCAGGGGTGGTGTTGGGGGCCCTGCGGCCCAGGCGAACCCCACACACACCGGCTGCCTCCCCACACTCAAGATGGAAGACGAGGGTTGGAGAAGCCCCGACTTACGTGCAGGACAAGGGAAACCACTGGCGAGGCCGCAAGGGCGCCCACCCGGGACCGAGGATTGGCGAGGCAGCCAGGACAGGGGAGGCAGGCGGGTTTCTGGTAGAAATGCCCATGGTGGACCATCCCAGCCGAGGCCAGGTGCTCTGGGAAGAGGCCGGGAGGCCGTGGACACGGAACAGGCAAGGAGCTGGATCTGATTCTTGTCGCACGCGTGAATTCGAGGCACAGTGGAAGCGACAGAGCCGGTGTGGAGCCCCAGGGCAGACAGGGAGGCAGCGGAGCGCACAGCTGGGGAGCTGTCCGAGGAGGACGATAGGCACAGGCCCTGAGACGCCACCCAGGAACCCCTGAGGGCGAAGCACACCTGGGGCCGCGGCGGCGAACACAGAAGAGCAGGTGGAGGCACAGGAGGGGGGTGCAAGAGTGAAGGCTTCGCGGGAGTGGACAGCGATTCGGAGTGAGGAACGCGCAAGCGTGGAAGTGCACGGCCCACGACCGGATGCAGGCGCTGACCGCAGCGGAAGGAGGGATTTGCTCTGCCTGCTGAAGACTGCTACAGAGCAGCAAAGGAGGGGACATCCCGGCTGCAGATCGATGTCGGAGACCCAGGCCACCCGGGCTGCGGGACAGGGGAGGGCATGGCGGGACCCCCTGGTCACAGGCTCCTGCTCCTGACCCAGGACCCAGGCCATCTGGGCGGCGGGGCAGGGGCGGGCATGGCGGGACCCCCAGGTCACGGGCACCTGCTCCCGACACAGGCCTCCTGGGGCGGGGGAGCACGCGGCAGGACCCCCAGGTCATGGGCTCTTGCTCCTGACACAGGGACCCAGGGGCAGTCCAAGCTCCAGCTGGCCAGGCACCATGGCAACCCGACTCCCTCCTGAGCAAGGCTACTGTGTGGGTGAGGATCCTGACAGCTGAGAGCTTAGAGAGACTCGTTCCAGCACTCACATCCGAGAGCGGACTTTACCTGCTCTGAAAATGCACTTCTCTCACCACGCGAATACGGTGGTGAGCTGTGTATCTGGAGACGTGCTGGCGGCAGGGACGTGTCCGCAAGTCTCGGGCATCTCCACACTCGAAACACAGGGCTGAACGCTGTGTGCCAGCTCAAGTTCCCACGTCACCTGTGGCTTTTGATTAAGGATCTAGACGTCCTCCCAATGACAAACTGGCTCTAAATTTTTATTGGAAGTAATACTGGTTGGTTTTTTTTGTTTGTTTGTTTGTTTTTTTTTTTTTTACAGGCAGAGTGGACAGTGAGAGAGAGACAGAGAGAAAGGTCTTCCTTTGCCGTTGGTTCACCCTCCAATGGCCGCCACGGCCGGCGCACCGCACTGATCCGATGGCAGGAGCCAGGTGCTTCTCCTGGTCTCCCATGGGGTGCAGGGCCCAAGCACTTGGGCCATCCTCCACTGCACTCCCTGGCCACAGCAGAGAGCTGGCCTGGAAGAGGGGCAACCGGGACAGAATCCGGCGTCCCGACCAGGACTAGAACCCGGTGTGCTGGTGCCGCAAGGTGGAGAATTAGCCTATTGAGCCGCTGCGCCGGCTAAAACTGGTTTTAACACCTGCTTTGCATGTTCACACGTGGTTCACCAGAACGTGTTTACTGTGATTTGTCGAGTTTTATGCCATGTGGAATGCGAACTATTTCATGTATGTTAACTGGGTTTTAATATTCCCAATCTGGGGGGAAAATATTTTCTCACCTCCCACGACAGCTGCCCTGGAGCTGTGTCTTTATGTACAAAACACCAGCACTGCAAGTTCACAGCCCACGGTTTGGGAACCCTCGTTCCCGTGTGGCTCATGAGGTTCAAACTGTCCTGACCCCCCATGGAAACTTACACACCACTGAAATGGGCGACGTCCCTGTAGCAAACACCAAACCACACCCTTCACTGTGGCAGGTGTGGAGGCCACGTCCGAGTGCTAGGAACATCCAGGAAGGAGATGAGGTGAGAAAGGGGCCCTTGGCTCCCCGCCCCCAGACCCTGACTTGGCTAATGCGTACTGTAAATGAGCGGCCACTGGGTGTGGGGTGTGCGTGTGTGTGTGTACGTGCGAGTTCCCCAAACAAGAATGGCACACCGGGCTCGGCAAGCCTCAGCCCTCTCCTTGTTCTGAAGCCACCGCAGGGCCCTGCCAAGACAGGAGGCTGGGCAGCATCTGCACTGTCGGAACTCGGAAAGCCCACAGCTTTGCTTGGTAAGGTTGCAACAGCAGCACCATCCACCGAACAGATCTCACTGTGACAAAAATTAACGAGCAAAATACAGTCCTGGCTTCACCACCTGAACGAACCCAAGTGAGCCAACGGGATGATGGACGTGTGAGACCCTGGGTACCCCGCATCTCCTGTTGTGAGACAGAGCTGCCCCCACGCTGGCTATGTGTTTAGGCTTATTCTTGCCTTGCTCTTTCTCGCCCGTGAGTTCTATTGGCTCTGGGTGAGGCTTTGCTCGGCAGGGTGCAGCCGGCCAGCGGGCATGGTTGGGGGTGTATGGGACGAAGGAATGGAGGCCACAGTCTCAGTGCTGGCAGACACCTGGTCTACCTTGTTCTCTTCCCTGTGAAGACACAGAGACCCAGACGGGGCACTCCCTCCCCAGATGCACGGAGCAAGCTAGGGGCAGGCCAGCGTCTTGAGTCTAGGCCTGCTCATCTCCAGCTGATCCCCCCACCCTCAGACGGGGTCCCCAGGATTCCGGCGTCTTTGGTGGCCTCTCTCTGTGGGGTCTACAGGCACCTGAGCCTTAGACGCCAGCCAGCCTCACGTGGACCCCACCTCCTCACCCGGCCCCTTCCTCGGCTCCCAGTGGGCCTCACCTCTCCCCTGGAGAAAGCTTCCTAGCCGCTAATGCCGAGCTTCTGCCACTCCCGCTGCGCGAACGCCGCCCCCCGCCCTCCCAAGTCGGTCCCGCCCAACCTCCGAGGCTCATCTCCAGCTCCTCTTCATCTGCCTTCCCATTCCAGCGTCTCCTCCTAGCCACTCTCTCCATGCTGACCACCTAGAACTTTCTAACACATGAATTCCACCCCCCGATGGTTGAACCTGCGGAGACGGCTCCCAGACCTCTTCACCGGGAGTTAAGGACCCGTGAGTCTGCCCCCGCCTCCTCTCTGGCCTGCCCATCCTCCACCCAACCCCGCTGCCACTTAGCCTGCCCCTGAAGTCCCCAAGACGTGGCACGCTTCTTGTATGAACTGGTAATGAACTTCTACACCAAATTCCCGCTCTCTCTTAATCCATTCATTATTGCCAGGAGACTCCTGGTATCGTTTGGTTCCCCTGCATCTGAAAACCACCTTGACTGCCACGTGCCGCCGTCCCAGGGCTGCTCCCGTGACCAGCTGCTGCCACCAGGAGCTACCCAGGACAGCGAGGGCATCGATGCTCCACCCCAATTCCACCCCCAACCCCACGCCCCTGCTGGTGCTTAGCACACCACCACCCCCGAGGCGGCGGCTCCCAGACCCAAGTGGATGAACGCGTGGGACAACAGATGCACGAGTGAGTAACCAGATGGCCGTGTGTGGCCGCTGCCCTCATCCAGCGTGAATTTTCAACTCTCAAGGTGGGAAACAGCGCCGCAGGGGGCAGGGGCCAGGGGCCAGGGGCCAGGGGCCAGGGGCCAGGGGTCAGGGGTCGGGGGTCGGGGGTCAGACTAGCCTGCCTCCCTTTCCTCCATCATGCCGGGCACAGAGAATGGGCCTGCTGGCACGGTCACCGCCGGCTGGCTCCCTGGCGTGGGGCCCTGCCCTGCCCCAGTGCCGTCTCTATCAGACGGAAGGAATGCTGTTTACCGCCACCTTCTCCATCCTCGGCTGCTCACGCCCAGACAATTGCTACATCACAGAGAAATTCATCCCGAAGGAGAGAGCAGATGCCTTGGCCTTGGCTGCGAGGCCTGGCCCTGCCTGGCTCCCAGAGGGGGCCGCAGTGCAGACCTCTCCGTGTGGCAGTTCCCGGGGTCCAGGTGCACAGTTCCCACGACAGAGCCTGCCGAGGACAGCAGGTAAACCGGGTCCTGACCCAGGCCCGGGTGGGGACAAGGAGGACAATCAGACATGGACCTTGCCCTGGGACGCTTCCAGTCCAGCAGGGGTACAGCCCCACTGTGCCGGGCCACAGCCACGACCCGGAGCAGAGCCAGCAGTGTCACGCTAACTGTGTGCCCGCATGCTGGGCAGTGGGGACCAGAAGGGAAGGGTACGGCTCTGTTCCCTGAGAGACCCATCACCCAGCGGGGGGGGGGGGGTTCCTTATGAGAGGCGGTCAGGAACACTCAGAGTCTGGGGGAGCCGTGGAAAATGAGCAACAATTTAGCGATCAGAAAGGGGCTGGAAGAAAACCCGAGAAGGGTTCAACCAATGCAGGACAAACACGGAGAAAATGCCACGTTTTTGTGTTAAAAACAAAGCACTTCAGGGGCACAGAGTAGAAGCAAACTCCCCGAACCTGGCACCAACAGGAACATTTATAGCTTAAAACATGAGACAACATCCCTGACAAAGGGAAAAAGATGGGCGACAAAATCTGCCAGACACCAGTCCCCACTGCCGAGCCCCAGTGTCAGACACCGCGAGACAGGCGCAAGGGCGCGTGAGGACCCAGGGCAGCGAGACCCAGGTACCCGGCGCACACTGGGAGACAAACGGCATCGGGCCCGCTGGCGCCACCTCGCCCCTGCCTCCCAGTGTCCACCAAGCTCCGCTCACACGGATCCCCGGCAAAGACAACACGGCCAACATCACAGCTGCACCGTCTGGGCACCGGCCACGTGTCGCTCCCAACTTGGAATGAATTCAAACTGAACGAAACGTAACATCTAGCGTCTCAGGAGTGCTCATCACACACGTCAAGTGCACAGTAGCCACATGCAGCCCGTGGCGGCCAGAACAGACAGCGCACACACGCACGGATTCACTGCCCCACAGTCTTCCTAAGCGGCACCACCCACAAGCAGCAAGGCACGACCCACGGGCCAAACCTGGCCTCGTCTGTGTTTTTGTAAATAAAGCTTTATCGGAACACAGACACGCCACTCGTTTATATACTGTCAACTGCTACCCACACACCCGGTGTTCACATCTTGTCTCTAGCTACTCTGACACTGCAACAGCAGAGCTACGTTGGGACAAGATCGTCCGACCCACAAAGTCTACAATACTTACCATCCGACCCTCTTCCAAAGGAGCTTGCGAGGGGCCAGTGCTGTGGCACAGCAGGTTAACACCCTGGCCTGAAGCGCCAGCATCCCACATGGGCACCGATTCAAGACCCAGCTGCTCCACTTCCGATCCAGCTCTCTGCTATGGCCTGGAAAGCAGTAGAAGATGGCCCAGGTCCTTGGGCCCCTGCACCCACGTGGGAGACCTGGAAGAAGCTCCTGGCTGTGGATCGGCGCAGCTCCGGCAGTTGCAGCCAACTGGGGAGTGAACCAGCGAATGGAAGACCTCTCTCTCTCTCTCTCTCTCTCTGTAGCTCTTTCAAATAAATAAATACATTAAAAAAAAAAAAAAAACTACTCTAACCTCTCTCCTTCCCCGCCACCTTGGTGAGTGTGCCTGACTCCCTCACCATGTCTCCTCATGAGGTCTTCAGAACCAAGAGATTCCTCACCAAAAATAGAAACAAAACCAACCCATTCCCCAGTGGATTTGACTGAAAACTGGTAATAAAATCAGGCATAAGGGGCCGGAACGGTAGCACAGTGGACTAAACCCCACCTGCAGCACTGGCATCCCACATGGACACCAAGTTCGAGCCCCACCTGCTCCACTTCTCATCCAGCTCCCTGCTCATTCACCCGGGAAAGCTGCCGAAGATGGCCCAAGAGCCTGGGCCCCTGCACCCACATGGAAGACCCAGCAGGGGCTCCTGGCTCCTGGCTTTTGCCCAGCCCAGTGCCGGCCAGTGCAGCCATCTGGGGAGTGAGTAGGCGGATGGAAGATCTCTCTGTCTCTCCTCTAACTCTGCTTTCACGTAAATAAAATAAATCTTAAAAAAAAAAAAAATACATCAATGCAACTTAATAGGGAGCCCTAAAGCAGGATCTCCACAGTGAAGTCAACTGATCTTTGACCAAGAAGTCAGGTGGGAAAAGGATCATTTTTCAACAAAAGCTGCTGGAACGCCCGGCCATCCACAGGCAAACAAAAATTAAGTCTATCACAGCCTGAACACCTTTCAAAAAAATGTAACTCAAAATGCATCACAGACCTAAAAGGAAAAAGCAAAACTGTAAAACTCGGAGAGAGGGTCATCATATTCCTCAAACTGTATCTACAAACTATACTGGATCTCTTACAAACTGATTAAATTTTTTAAAATATTTATTTATTTATTTATTTGAAAGGCAGAGTTACAGAGGCAGAGAGAGAGAGAAATCTCCATCCACTGGTCCACTCCCCAAATGGCCGCAATGGCCAGATCTGGGTCAGGCTGAAGCCAGGAGCCAGGAGCTTCTTCCATGTCTCCCACGCGGGTGCAGGGGCCCAGGGACTTGAACCATTTTCTACAACCTTCCCAGGTGCATTAGCAGGGAGCTGGATAGGAAGTGGAGCAGCTGGGACTCGAACCGGCGCCCACAAGGGATACCAGCACTGCAGGCGGTGGCTTAACCAGCTATGTCACGGCACTGGCCCCTAATTAAAATTTTAAAAAAATTTAAAAAACACTGAAAAACTTCTGTTTGGTAACAAGAGAGAAAACTCAGGCTTGGTGACTGGTTTTTAGAGACAACATGCAAAGAATTCACAAACTATGAAGGAAAGAAGCTCGCTAACATTAAAGCATCCGTTCTCTAAGAGACGCTGCTAGAATGAAGAGGCAAGCCGCAGACGACAGCATCCGACACACAAAGAACCGCCAGCTCAGCAAGAAGAAAACCACCGAGTTCCCAGCTGGGCAGAGAGCTGAACAAACGGCCCATCAGTGAGGACGTGCAGACGGCAAGCAAGCGTCTGAGGAGGATCTCCACTGTGTGTGGCACCGGAGAGCCACAAGTGAAGGGCTGAGATCCGCTGAAGCCCGGCACGAGGACAGCCTGTGCTAGCGAGGCCCGGGGCTGCCGGGGCCACAGTCACTGATCCGCTGCTGATGGGAATACAGTTCACTACCCGCTACAGGAGCTTCCCAAATACACGACCCCGCGTGCGCTCTTAGCGTGGGATCCAGCAATCCTGCTCCGCAGGGTTTGCACAAAGGAGAACTTACCGTCCACACGGGGACCCGCAGCGAATGTTCACCACAGTGCTTTCCGGAGCTGCCAGAATGCCAGCGGGTCAGGCGTCGACCAGCTCCGGACCGAGAATCCGAACACCGGATCCATGCTAGGAGGGAAGGCGCCATCGGGTCACAGAGACAGGGAGGACGCTGAGCAGGCGTCACCAGGTGGAACCGGACCAAGGCGCCCACTGGCCGTAGGAGGCTCGGGCCACCGCCGACCCCTCCGCCTGCCCGATGCTCCGGCACGGATTACTTCTCCTGGGACCAGCGTCTTTGTGAGAACCCTCGAGATTGGAAGTTCAAGGTGAGGCTATCTGGTTGGCCCAGCATAGGCCACAAAACACACCCAGACGACCAATGGCTGAGCACAGGGCTCATCTGGCCCTGCTGCATGCCAAAGAGGGAGAAAGAACTGTTCCATCCACAACCAAGGATCCCCCCAAAAATCAGAGTTCGGGAAGCCTGGGGTGCTTACTACTTGCTTTTACGATCCGCTGGGTCATCAAACTTGCCAATACAGACAGAGGACCGTATCTGGCACCCAAGAGCACCCCCGGGGAGCGGCGTGCTCACCCCTGGTTGTAATCCTGACCCAAGGTCAGCAACTAGATCCTCTCTCCCAGGATCTAGAACTTGGACCCCAACAGCCAAGATCCGGGTCTGAGCTCACACTGCAAGGATCGCATGTTTCACACAAAAACCGTGGGCGGCACGGGTCAGGCCCCCACCAGCCGCAATCTTACAGAATTCGGCGGCACAGTAAAATGCCTGGGGCTTTCTCAACTTGACGGCATGCAGTCTGCACGCAGATGTCACAGCGGGACAAAGCCACTCTGCACCGCCCCGTGTGCGGACGGGACTCACCGCTCCAGGATAAAGTTCAAGCAAAGGAGCTTATGGCACGGAAGCCACAGCCCAAAGACACGCAGAGCACAGCTGACGGCACGGTTTTCCAAGATGGAACTCAAGTCTTCCCGTCCCCGTGTGCATCTTCCCCCGAGGCCCCTCGGGCAAGTCCACAGCTCTCCCGTCTCTGCAGCTGGGCATGGCCACATGGCACGCACTGCCCCCTTTGCAGCTCACAGGGCAAGGAGCCCAGCAGGCAAGGCACAGCCATGCCAGCCGCTGCCAATGATGAGAGCCGCGGCTGGAAACCGGTGTTAGACTCAGTCGCAGAGGAGGGGGCAAGCGCTGGGCAGGGTCAGCAGGCAGAGGGAGGGGGAAGCGTGGCCAAGAGCCCTTCGTGTGGTTTCCCTGGGAAGCAGCAGGTGCAGCCAGGCAGGCAGGTGCAGCACAGGCCAGCTGAGGTCATTTCACCAGGCTCTGGGCCCTAAGGGCCCTGGGTGATGGGCAGGGAAATGCAGGCCTGGGCTCTCTCTAGGAGCCCCTTGACACCGAGAGGAGCAGCCCTCCAGGGTCGGCCACACCTGGGAGGGCAGAGCTCAGGAACACCGACAAAGACGGGCAAGGTTAAGGTGCGCTCTCGGTGGGCCTGCTCCGACCACCGCTCTCCTGCCTGACCGGCCTCACAGCCCTACAAATACCGACTTGCCAGCGGTGGAACCACTCTGCTGGGGAGTTCTCGGGACCCAGCGAACGCCAACCAAGGCAGAGGATCGATCACCCTGAGCGGCCTCCAAGGAGCCCCTGGCTCACTCCGCACGCCCCCTGGGTGAGGCGGACGGCACGGTCTCACCGTCCCAGGCCTGTCCTGCCAGGTGTAGGCGGTGAGAAGGGTCTCGAAGCTCCCCCATGTCAGCCTACCTTTCCGTCACTGCTGGCTGTCGCTGCTCAAGGCCAGGCAGCGGGGTCACGCGGCGGCAGAGTCCCTGAGCCGCGGGCTGCAAGGTGTCTGAGACACGGCTGTGGCAGAACCACAAAGCCAGGGGCCCCGGGGGGGCGTCAGCTCAGGAGACACCATGGGCATAGGCGGCTTCCCGCCTGACGGGCAGGACCCAGGAGCTGGGGGCGGCACAACGCGCACCAGGCCCCAGGAGGGGCTCCCGCACAATGGAGGTGCGTGTGAGAGAGCGCATGCGCCGGGTGGAGGCGGCACACCTGGGTTTGGCATCGCAGTTGCACCTGCGGGAGGAACCCGAGGCACCTCGGCCCTAACCTCGCCCAGCCCTGGTGTGCGTGGGCGCCCAGTGGCGATGGGAACTCCTGGTCTCAGCCCACGGGGCTGCCGCTTCCATGCGGACGATGGATCCGGGACTCGGCTCGCTCGCATAGTGGGCGTCTGAGGGATCCTCACAGCCATCCAACAGAGCAGTTTCTTATTCCTCCCGTCTTGGAACAGTTCAAGGACTTCCTCCAAGTCACACAGCTGCTGGGGGTGCGGGATACGTGGTAGGAGCCCACCTGCCTGGTTGCAGACAGAGCTTGAGGTGGGAGGGGCTGGTTCTAGCCCCGCCCAGCACTAGCAGTGAGTAACGGGTCCCAGCAGCCAGCGAAGCCAGGGAACCCTGGGCAAGGCTGGCCCTGCGGCACGTGGCTCTGTTTCCCTGGTGGCATGTTGGTGTTGGCCATTCGGATCTCCTGAGAACTGTTGAGAGCCTTTGCCCGGGTCTTAACCAGACTGGCTTGTGTTGTGTTCTGAGCTCCTTACATATTCTGTGTAATAACCTTCGGCAGACCCAGAGCTTGCAAATCTTTCCTCCCGTTCTGTGGGTCTCCTCGCTCTGTGGATCATCTCCTTTGCCGTGGAGAAGCTGAGGCTGCTAGGATCCCATCTGTCCAGGTTTGCTTGTTGCCTGTGCTTCTAGGTCTTAGTCAACCGTCGCCTCTACCCATGTCTCGAAGTGGGTCTCCTGTGTTTTCTAGGTAGTCTCATAATTTCAGGTCCTGCACTTGGGTCTTTGATCCATTTTGAGTTAATCTGACATAGAGCTAGGCTGACCAGGGACACCAGGGGCTTCCAACTCTTGTGAGTCCACAGCGACCCCAAATCAGACGAAATACCTGTTACTTCCATTCATTTAGATATATGCTAGCAACTTTTTAAAAAGATTTATTTATTTGAAAGAGAGAGAGAGACAGCCTCCACCTGCTGATTCACTCCTCAAATGGCTGCAACAAGCAGAGCTGGAGTTATGCTAAGCCAGGAGCCAGCTTCTTCCATGCCTCCCACGTGGGTGCAGGAGCCCAAGCCCTGGGGCCATCTTCCACTGCTTTCCCAGGCGCAGTAGCAGGGAGCTGGATCAGAAGTGGAGCAGCCGGGACACAAACTGGCCCCCACACGGGATGCCGGCACCACAGGCAGTGGCTTTACCTGCTATGCCACAGTGCCAACCCCTGTGCTAGCAACTTAACAAGCATGTCCTACTAAGAGAACACCATAAAACATAAAAGACAAAGTGTTCTTTCCATCTCAAAGAACCACATTTACTTCCTAAAGACATATGCATCCCTGTTGGGCACTGCGTCACTCCTCGAACCTTGCAGTCGGGTGGCACGCTCCCCTCCACGCTGATGCCCACGCAGGAAGTCCTGGCTGACGTCACCTGCACGGACAACCCGCTCACATCCCCCGCAGGGGCTGCACAGATGTTGGACACTGCTTTGCTCCCCGCCCCCAGCTCAAAGTCACCTTCTGGGCTCCTGTGCGTCCACAGCAGCACTGTTGGCAGCTCAGAGCCATGTGGGGCTGCAGAGCTGCCCTGGGGCAGGCGCAGGCTGGGAAGCTGAGCAGACAGGGAGTTTGTGGGGAAACAGGGGACAGAAGGAGTGAAGCGTCGAGGAGGCTGCAAGAGGCTACTTCTGTCACACCCTCGTTCCCCGCCGTCTCAGTGTCCTGCCTACCCACAATCCCCCGTGAGCGGAAATGAACAGGTGAGGTTGGAAACGCCCCATTCACGAAAGCCAGGTCCGGTCGCGGCCACCGTGCTTTCTCCTCCCGGGGCAGCAGCAGGGGCTCCTCCCCACGGCGGCTCCACTCGTGCACCTCGCCCGCCAGCGGCAGGTGGCAGATTGCAAATGGCACTCCGAGCCCAACTGCCTTCCTCGGTACCTCCCTGCTGCCCACAATGGTCTCGTGAGGACTCCCCCAGGCGTGTCTGCTGTCTCCAGGCCAGGGGAGGGCAGAGGGCAGTGCCCGGCACGGTCGCCGAGGACGGGCCGGCTCCACAGTCCGGGGCTTCCCTCTCCACTGCCCAGGCTGCCCATCAAAAATGAATGAGCAGGAGGCGCTGCAGATTAATCACAGAAGACGGGAGCTGCCCGAGCCGCTCGCAGTGGTAATTGCTTTTGGTGAAGTTTGCTGAAGGCAATTTCACCTCTGTCCAGGGCGGAATGAACGTTCCCCCTCTGGTATTTATATGTGCGGCACAAAATAGAGTTACACTGGCCACATGCACTCAATGTTCTGAGAAGCGCCGTTTCTGCAGTCTCATTAGCAGGCTTTTATTTTGCCTAGTGGAACCCAGGAGAGAAGGGGCTCCTTTAAGAGAACAACTTTCCTCACTGCTTCCTCGCCCCAGGTGACTGCTCAGAGCTGTGAGATCAGCAGAATTTCACGAAAGGCGAATGTGCTACTATCCTGTAGTCCCTATTATGAAAAAGACTATGCATGGGTTTAAAAAGAGTTTGCGCCGGCGCCGCGGCTCACTAGGCTAATCCTCCACCTTGCGGCGCTGGCACACGGGGTTCTAGTCCCTGTCGGGGCGCTGGATTCTGTCCCGGTTGCCCCCCTTCCAGGCCAGCTCTCTGCTGTGGCCCGGGAGTGCAGTGGAGGATGGCCCAAGTGCTTGGGCCCTGCACCCCATGGGAGACCAGGAGAAGTACCTGGCTCCTGCCATCGGATCAGTGTGGTGCGCAGGCCGCGGCGGCCATTGGAGGGTGAACCAACGGCAAAGGAAGACCTTTCTCTCTGTCTCTCTCTCACTGTCCACTCTGCCTGTCAAAAAAAAAAAAAAAAAAAAGAGTTTGCACCAGAATATGTTTTTTTTTTAAAATATTTATTTGCTTAAAAGGCAAAGACGCAGAGAGAGAAAAAGATTTTTCCATCCACTGGTTCTCCCCCCAGATGGCTTCAAGATCCAGAGCTGGGCCAGTCCAAAGGCAGGAGCATCTTGGAGGTCGCCCAGGTGGGTGCAGGGGCCCAAGCACTTGGGCCCTCCTCCGCTGTTTCTGCAGGCACACTAGCCGAGAGCGGATCCAAAGTGAGACAGCAGAGCACCCCTATAGGATGCTGGTGCTGCAGGTGGAGGCTTAACCTACCCCACAGCGTCGCCCCCAACCCTACCTTTTAGTCCCATTCTCCACGGACTTTCTGCACCCTCTTGTTTAATTCTACGTGACATGAGAAGCCAGGGTCCCAGAGGAGGGAGGGGGGAAGCAGAGAGGGGTGCATGGATCTCAGGGCATAGGATGGGGGCCCACACGGACGCCGGGAGCCACTTCTCAGCTCTGAGCAGAGCTGGGTGTTCCCGGCTCCACGGCTGCTCACTGGGGGGTCTGGGTCCCGAGCTGGGTGCTCCTGGCTCCACAGCTGCTCTCCCCAGTCGGGCACCCTGGGGGGTCTGAGTCCCGCGTGAGCATGGGCGAGTCGCTCCCTGTCTCTGGGCCTGCTCCCTCATCTGTAAAGTGAGGGCAAGGACACCTCGGGGCGTTGAGCTCCAGTGCAGGGATGGATGGAGGAAGCGGGCTTTCCCCAGCAAGGCCCACAGGAGGCCTCTTCCCTTCCGACTCAGGCCTCCCTGCCCCAACTCCGCTGTGCAGGAGAGAGGGGTGTGGCTTGAATGCCTACAACAGGTCCCCAAGGTGAGCCTGACACGGGGCACAGACAACACCTTGTAAAGGCACTCAAAAGTGAATCGGCTTTGGGTGAGGGAAACGCGCGCCCGCATCCGTCACACGGTCAGCTCCGCGCGTCTTCAGCTCGGCGCACGCTGGACTCGCCTGTGAGCGAGAGCTGAGACCAGCGCCTGCTGGAGCAGGTGCGCGGGGCAGCCCAAGGCCACGTCTCAGTGAGGTGCTGGGGGCCTCTCCGTGCCCCTCCCTCCTCTTCCCTTCCTCTCCGCCCCAGGAGGCCCCTGAATCACCACCCCCTGACCCCAAGGACCCCCAGAGGAGCAGACGGACCAGTGGGCTCTGGCGTGTGGCAGGCAGGCCCTGCCATGTGGTCTGGCTTGGGCAATGCGGGGTGCCAGCAGCGGGGCCCTCTGCCGGGCTTCTTCCTCCCGGCGCAGTGCAGGCTCTCACAGGGTGGGGCTGATCCAGTGGTCTGGGTCCTCCTCTACAAGAAAGGCGGCCACTCCCGTCCCAGCTCAGGGCAGGGAAGGCAGAGACCCCGAGGCCGGGAGGCCAGGGAACAGGACGGAGGCGAGCAGTCTGCAGAGGCCAGAGGAGGGGCTCTCCCCGAGCCGGCAGAAGCAGCACAGCCCGGTGGACTCGCCGCCCGCAGGGCTGTACGTGAACTCGCAGATCTGTGCTGTTCCGAGTCAAGGAGCTGGTGGTACCAGCCACAGAAGAAACAAAAACCAGGACAGCAACCCTGTTGCAGCTCGTTAGCTTCCCCCACCCAGGACCAAGCAGGTGGGGACGAGAACAGTGAGGCAGGCACCTGACAGCTGAACAAGGGAACGCTGCCTCTGGCTGGGAGACCAAGCCGGGACCCTCAGGGCTGGCCCACCTTCCCCAGCAGGGCCCCCTCAGCTTCCACAGGCCCCTGGGGTGCAGGGACGCCCCCCCCCGAGCGCCTCCCACACTAAGCCTGGTGGCTTCTGTCCTCTGGCTCTAGTGACGCGTTGGTAGCCACCTTGAGCGCCTGCCTCACCCCAGGCTGTGAAGGTGAGGCCCAGGCCCAGCGTGTGTGGCTCCTCCGTGGACTCCCCACGTGTCAGGCCCCCACCTGCAGCCTCCACACACGGCAGTCACCACCGGACCCCTGGCTCCTCCCAGACAAGGGGGCAGTGTGACAGCTGGGCCAGCCACAGCCTCCCGAACCGTGAGACCAGAGCCTCCAGGGAGTCTCTCAGCCCTGGAGCTCTGAGCACCAAGGTGGACAGCCCTTCCAGGGTGCACTCGTTCACCCAGCATGCACTGCGGTTACACCGACTTCACTGATGCACGGGGCCTTTGGATGGGTTTTGCCTCTGCTCTCCGAGTGACTGTTAGATGCTGTTTGGGTTCCCTTCTCCCCAGAGTGTGCTTAAAAGACTCAGACTCTCACAGTCTGGGGGGCTGGATCTCAGAGCCCCCTCCTGGCTGCTACGGCAGGTGTCTGACTTCGATCGAGCTTGCTTTGCTCTCTGCCTTGTCCACGTGTAGATTTCCAAGTGAGACCATCGCAGCTGCTGCTTCACCCACAGGAAACCGACACAGACGGACAGACGGACAGACGTCGAGTGCAGGGTACGGAACGATGAGTTCTGTCCATGCTGTCTCTACAGAAGGGGACTGTGCACCTCCTGTCTGCGAGCCCCTAGGAAGAGCCCCTCCACGCCGGGATGAACCAGCTGCCTCCCGGGACAGCAAACGCAGCGGTGGGAAGCTGTCTTGCATGAAATACATAATGGTCTGATATTTCAATCAATCAATTACAGGTGTTGTGAGGGCCAGCACCACGCCATGGACACTGGACACCTTACGAGACCCATCTGATGTAACTGTAACACTCCCCAGGACTTCTCCCCGGAAATCAGACAGGCAGGAACTGGGCCCGCCCTACAGGGAAGAAATGTCAGCAGACATGAGCTGAACAGGTTCTGGTCTTCCACTAAGAAAGAATCCAGATGTGAAACAGAAAGGCGTGGTCAGCAAGGTTTAATGGGGGCCGCCCAGGGAGGAGCTGAGAGCTGGGGCGCAGTCTGGATTCGGACTGGGGCTCAGAGGAGAAGGGGGTCCAGCCCTCCCCACTGTCTCTCCTGCCCTTCGTCCTCCTCCAGGACAAAGGGTCTGCTGATGCGAGTCAGGTTACGTGGCCACCGGCTGCCCGGTGCCTTCTGGAGGAACCTGGCTGTGCAGGTTCTGTTGCCTTTGTGATCAGGCTGGGTAACCCATCCGGGCCGGGCAGAGAGGATTCTCGCGGGGGCTTTCCTTGGGGAAGGCTCAGAGCACCTGCGAAGCTCTCAGCGTCTGGGCAGGACGGTTTTCCCCAGGTCTCTCACACGCACAGGCTAATTTCTCACTTCCCACGGAACACAGATGCAACGTCAGCTTCTCTGGCCTTCTGCACGGGAGAGCCTGGAGAGCCGCTTGCTTCTCCCTGAGTGCCCAGCCCTAAGATGAAGGCGCTGGGCCTGGGAGCTTTAACGTTCATTTCCAGCTTGAATGAGATCAAGGAAGCCAAAACAAGGACCACAGTTCGCCCTAATCCCTCAGACAGCCCCGGGCTGTCCCCTGGTGGGAGAGAATCAATACCTCCCAGAGCAAGCTCCCAGCATTTCAATATGAAAGGATAATCTGCTAAAGGCAAGGAAAAGTCATTAACAAAGCCCTTGAAGGCACAGGGAAGACACAGCGGGCAGCGCTCAGCACCGGGAGTTTCCCAGACGCCTCCAGAGGAGGATGCCTGGGTCTGATCCGTGTGCTGACACCAAGGTTCGGGCAACATTAAGTTTAAGTTCAAAGATCGAAGACTGCAGGTAAAGCATGAAATAAAAACAGAGAAAGCTTCCACAGCCTGGGCCCCTGCTGATGCTCCTCCTCACATCTGCCGGCTGGGGATGGATGCCAGCAGGAGGGGACGCATCAGGTGCCCAGAGACAGAAGAGCACGCAGCGCTGTGGCCGTGAGCCTGCAGGTCACCACGCACCTGAGCGAGTGACTGTCACCCAGGCGCAGTGAGCTCACGCCGGGGATGGCAGTCGAGCCACGCGTTTCGGGGTCAGCTGAAAAGCAGACAGCAATTGAGCAAAGGAGGAAACTGCTCTGAGAACAAGCTGCCCCGAGACAGCCGGCAAAGCACGGAGCAAAAACAGCTCGCAGACACGGCTCCCCCACCAGGTCGGCCTGACTTTGGGGAGGCGCAGAGGGGCTGGGCCAGCCCTGAGCAGCCCTGAGCTGCGCGGTACCGGCCTCGCTGTTCCCAGAAAGGGCCTCCTTAAATTCGCTCACAGACGTATCTCTGAAGCTGTCTGCAGCCAGTCACGCTCCAAACACAGTAGCCAACGTGTGCTCACTGGGTCACGACAAGCGACAATTTACTGCCGTGGGACAATAAATCGGACTAGAACTGGACCACTTTGGAACCCTTCCAAGACTCATTAAAAGTCCCTGGGCTTCTGTCTCCCTGGTCCTCTACGACGGTTCTATCAACCTCTTCACGGAGCCGGTTTATTTCTGTCAGTGGCTCCAGGGCACCCCTGACCTGCTCAGCAGGGATTCTGTCCACACACTGAGGGCCACGTGCTGAGCTCAGAGAGGGTGCAGGGCAGTGGGGACACGGAAGGCAGTGCTACCACTCTGCGAACACCATGGAGGGTGTTAGTAAATGGCACGGTCCTGTCTGTGGCGTGACTTACGTCCCGGACACCATCCTAGGCTCTAGCCCCCGCCGCCATTGCTAGAAGCCAGGTGACCAGATGGCCTAACCACAGGTGTCAGCTCCACCCCCACCTTAATGGGATTCGCTGTTCCTACTTCCCTGCCCCTCCCCCGCCCCCCAGCAAAGGCATCACAGGACCGGCTTCTGGCACAGGTGCTCTCTCTGGACCTCTCTACCTCTCTCTCACGATCCCTCTCATTCGACCCCCCCCCCCACTCTTTTTCCCTCCCCCCCAGGCCCATCGGGCTTCCCCCACCCGACAATAAACCTGTCCTCCAACCCAGTGTCTGGTGTTTTGTGGCAGCCTTACAGAGGGTGCAACCAGAAGTCTTGGCCGTGGGGAGGGCGCCATGGGGAGAGACAAGAGATCAAAGAGTCTGAAACAGCAACCAAACAGCCCAACTTAAAAACGGGCAAAAGACTCCCTGAGACAGTTCTCCAAGGAACATATACAAAATCCCAAAACCTGACACTCTGAGCACAGACCCCATGCCACGAGAGAACGGTTCCACACGGTCAAATGTCGTGCAAACTCATCGTCAGGCTGTGGTACGGACGCAGGTTAAACATGAATGAAGTCCGTGTTTAGGCGTAGGCCCCCCACCCACTTCACTGTACATATGCCAGTATTACAAAATCTGAAAGAATCTGCAATCTCAAACACACGCGGCCCTGCCCATTTCAGGCAAGAGATGCTCAATCCGCAGCCCTGGGCAGGACAGCGATGGCCCGGGCCTGCCTGCTCGCACCTCCCCCCGCCCTGGACAGCAGGCAGTGAGGGCAGTCCCCGGGGGACGGCGCCCTTCTCCACGCCCACTGTGGGAAGCAGACAGCAGCAGCCCCGCCGGGGTAGAGAAAATACCTAACTATAAGCCAAGTTCAAGTGCACAGATATTTTAACTTTGAATAACATCATTGTTTTTTCTAACTTCAGTGTTTGCAGGTCACAGAACCACAAAGAATTTTCATCCATGGGTAGGAGACCCACTGAATACATTTTAAAGAGATATGAGATAAAACAGTTACTAATTAAACCCCAAATGTTTACTCAACACATGACTTTGGTTTGGGGCCTCAGCTACCCTGTGAATGAGTGAACCAGGCTGTAATGGGGGTGCAGTCAGTGCGAGAGACTGGGGGGAAGTGGGCTTGGGGTGGGGGCAGAAGACAACACATTCAGTGTGGGATGCCTCCTGGCCAAGCGGACAGGTCAGCAGCCGCTCTGAAGTCAGGGAAGAACGTGACAGCACGGGATTCAAAGCCCAGGGAGCAGACCCCGTGAGAGAAGGAGGGCCAGGGCCAGAGGGCTCCGGGCACTCTACATCCCAGGACAGAAGAGAGCGGAGAATGGGCAGTGACAGAAGGAGGAGGAAGCCAGGAGAACCCGGCCAGTGCAGTGGACAGGAGAGGCGAGGGGACAGTTAGCACTGGCCATGGGATCTAGACAGGACCAGAGAGGAGACAGCACACGGTGGCCAATGAGGGGCAGTGAAAAGTGGGGCATCCCAGAAATGAGGACTGGGGGTGGTGTCAGCTAACTGCGGTGCAGGGTGGGAACCCTGGGAGAGAGAGGCGGCGTGGGGCAGGAGGGCGAGAGTGTGACTCGGGAGCTGTGTGGCAGAGCTGGGATGGGGAGGAACTAGGACAGTAACAGGCGGCCTGGGAGGCAGACGTGGTCTGAATAGTGTCAGGGTGCACAGGTGGACGAGGGCTGGGGACCCCATCCTATCAGCGTCACCTCTACGAGGACTGTCCTTCCTCCCTCAAGGAGGGCTCAGAGTGTGAAGCTGCCCTTGCCCTTAGCAACCCCCTGCCTGAACCTTAGGGCCACAAATGAGAAAGAGAGGAGCCATTCGGTCTTAGGCGAACTCACTGCCTGGAATTACACTCCTGGTGGCATTCAGGGCACGGAAGGGCTTCCCTCCTGCGCCCAGGGCAGGTGGAGTGGTCTCCAGTGCAGGGCAGGTGAGCACACTGAGGGCGGCACCCTACACCCCCTGCAGGAACCGTCCCGGGGGAAGGCACCCAGCATCTCAGAGCTCACTGCATCTGTTTTCCCACCCACTGAAAGACAGGATGAACCGAGTGATGGCTGCAGCTCCCCACCGACATGGCAGGTTCTGGTTCTGGTTCCAGCACTGTACTGATGGGGCAGCCCCAGCCCAGTGCCAGCCTGGCCATCAACACCCCAGAGGCTTCTGAACCAAGATTCACGACCCTTTAGTGCCCGAATGCCGATGGAGATGGGGGGAACGGCACCAGCGGGGAGGAGCTCTGGGCAACTCCAGGGCGGCCTTGGCGCACTACACACGGGAGCAAAGAAAGGCAGGAGAAGCAGCAGGGGCCCAAGTCCACTCCTGCCCAGCTGGCCCTCGCCGCAGGAAGGAGCGGCCGTGGGGCCGCTGTTCCTCCGTGGCAGCCGCACATCCACAAGATTGCTACACTTAATGAGCTTTTCCCAGCTCCCTCCCCCGCTTACTAGGTTGTTCAGATGTCCTGCAGGTGTATGGCTGGCAGGGCTTCACTTTTGTCCTACTCTCCTTATCTGTAAAACACAGGGCCCTGTGATCAGTCCATGGGTCAACACTGACAAGTCCAGATCCCAGCAAGTGCGACACCCTAAATAAATGTTAGCTATGGCTAGGAGTTGAAAGTTATCACCTCCCTGATATATTTGGGCTTGGCTTATCTGGTACTTTCTATTCTTTCATGCTTTTCATGAGCTGATTTGCTAACCTCTTCTGCCCTACAGTGGCTTCATCAAGTTTCCTTCAATCCCTTTCTCTGGCTTGGGAAATCCTGTCCTGTGTGTCTTCGTTAGCAGTTACCCCTCAAACTGCAGAGTGAACCCCCGACTCCGAGTGTGAGGTTGGCCAGTGCCACCGACCCAACACAAGGGCTTCTGAGCGTCTTCATTGCACACTGCTTCTCCCACAACCCCCACTGCTGTCCAATGTCTCATTTCCACCCCCGCTGCACCCCCAGTCTGCAATGTCTCATTTCCACCTCATCTCCACCCCCCGCCCCACCCCCAGTCTGCATTTACTTAAACCTGCCGGCAGTAATGAACTCAACACCACCCTCTCGGGTCACGGTTGGCTGCTGCATCTCACTGCTTCCTTCCGGCGCTTCTGAACAGGCTGCCAGAAGGCCTGGGTCTCCCGACATCCTCTCCTGCACAAGGAAGAGACCAGCTTGAACCACCCAACCCACAGGTCATCAGCACGCTCTCCCTTCGCTCTGCCAGACAGACGGACAGGACCCAATTTTCAGAAATGTTCCTATGCTGCTGGGACAAGCAGGTAGGAAGCCTCTTGTCAGATCAGAGTCGGCCTTGGGTTACGCCAACACAGCTTCAGGCTAAGCCCCACCGCTTTCTCGAAGTTTTCAACCTAAGTAACCCAGTGCCATGTGTTGAAAACAGAAAACAAGCGCCCTCGACGTCCTGTAGAATCCGAAGGCCTCCCTTGAGGCTGCCTGGAGGTGCCGTGGGTAGTTAGGGCTGCGTACGAGGCATGGAAGTCAGGCTGCGCCACATCAGACGGCACACAGGAGACCCGCCGGCCGTAAGCACTGCCACGCGGGGTCCTGGGGTCTCAGCTGCGAGTTTACGGAGTCCCAGGGCTGTCACGTGGTGATCAGATACTCCCAGCTTGCTGCCACCTGGCTCCCGCTCAAGTCAAGGCGCTCACACCAGGGTCAGCCTTGCGGCCTACTCGTCAGGCATCCGAGCAGCTGGGCTTCCTGGGCTGAGTCACGGCAGCTCTGGGACCTGGCCTGCAAAGCCTGGGCATCAGGCACCAGGAAGTGGGCTCGAGTCACTCCTGGGGGGAGCTTCGTGTGCTTACAGCTCTGAAGAACAGCCTGTACTTCGTCCCCTTCCACTCCGGGCCTGCCTCTGACAGCTAGCCCGAGTCCTGTGGGGGCTTTGCATTTGCTGCGAAATACCCACGGTTGAGCTCCAACAAATTCTGCAACATCTGTAGTTCTGTGACTTTTTTTTAGAGTTTTTACTTATTTGGGAGGCAGACAATCAGAGACAAGGCAGGCTCGCGTCTTGTGGGTCGCACCTTAGAAGCGTGTGATGGCAGAGACCGGCACCAGGAGCCAGGAACCCACCGAGGTCTCACAGGTGGGCGGCAGGAACCCAGCCACTCGAGCCATCGCTGCTGCCTCCCAGGGCCTGCGCACCGGCAGGCAGGTGCCGTCAGGAGCAGCCGGTGCTGTGCTGAACTGCGTACCACCACCTGGGACGCGGCCTCTGAAACTCGAGGCTAGACCACTAGGCCAAATGCCTGCCCCTCATTCATTACTGCAAACTTACAGAAACTCAGCACTTTAGAATTTAATACTTAAGAGTCTACTGTTTTTAAAACCTGGCCATATATTTTATTAAAGGTTCATGTCCCAGTCATTCCGTTTCTGGGAATCTAACCTAAGGAAGCGATCATGTATATGGAAAACTCTGCGTACCACAATGCTACTTCAAAGTGACTTATAACAGGGAGAGGATCCAACGTCCAAGAGAAAACCGTGTCCACCGTGGCATCTGACCCAATGAGCGCTGACAACGAATGTGCTATGAAAGGAGTGTAGGTGTGTGCACGTGCATGCGTAGGGGGTCCTGGACAAGGTGTAGGAGCGCTGCCTCGTCCAGTCTCACCGACTTCAGTTGCAAAGCTGGCAGACACACAGGCCCTGGTTCACACAAGCCGGCTTCCATGAGTTTTTGAATGCTTGTATTCTGGAACCTACGCTTCGGCAGAACACCAATGCTGGGCATTTAGCCTAGCAGCTAAATGCTGGGTTAAGACACCAGGGTCCCAGCTTCCGCCTGGCTCAGTCTCGGGTGGGCATTTGGGAAGTAACTCTCTAACATAAAATGTACAACTCGAAAACGAAACGCCACACACTGGGTAATTTATCAGCAAAACAAACTTCTTGCAGGCATCTGGCCTAGTGGTCTAGTGGTCCTGGAGGCTCCGCGTCCAAGGTCACACGTGGCATAGCAGGAATTCACCTCATTATCTAACTGATGTTAGTCTCCCCTTCTGGGGGGCAGGGTCTCCTCCTTTCATGCACTTCTTGAGACACCGTTATAATGCGGAGGCCTTTGTCTTTTAACTAAGCTTGTTTCTAACCACCATGATTAACCAGAGGTCAGGAGCAGGGCGGCCCTCTCCCGGGAATGACCTTGGCTGCCCTCTGCCCGCCTAGGGATGCTGCAGCCGCAGTCCCTGTCTGCTCACAACGTAACCGCTCCTCAGTGACGGCAGCCGTCGCAGGACAGGCGAGGCTCAGTGTGGTGGAAAAGGCGACACCAGGAACCATGTACACAGGTGCGGTGCTGTATCGGTCCCTGTGGCCGCCGTGTGACATCAGAATAGCCCGCCAGGAAGTGCGTGTACCCACATAAGGCAGACAAGGAGGCTAAGGCCGCAGACAAGGAAACACTCCTCCATTCTGGGCTCCGGCTTTTGGAGAACAAATCCCACCTGGGCCTTATGCCGGCATAAATAATAGACTATTTCGTCTCTTGTCTCTGCACACGAATCCTGCTACAGTAACAGCTGAGGAAGGAAGAGGGGGCAGGGAGGGAGAAGTGGAGAGAGAAGGAGGGAGGGAGGGAGAAGTAGAGAGAGAGGGAGGGAGGGAGGGAGGGAGAAGCGGGGAGAGAGGGAGACAGGAAGGGAGAAGTGGAGAGAGAGGGAGGGAGGGAGGGAGAAGCGGGGAGAGAGGGAGACAGGAAGGGAGAAGAGGCGCGAGGAAGCCTTGGGTCCAGGTGACTCCACACTACCAACCTCCCTCCGGGTCCCGCGTGGAACTCACAAGGACTGGAGATGGCCGTGCAGAGGCGGGCGGGGCTGCAGCAGGGACGGAATCCCGGGCAGGGTCGGCGGGGGCCACAGGACAGGGAGGGGTCGGGGGAGGCCGTGAGGAGCACAGCAAAGCATCCATGCATGGAATGGCCTGAGGCCCACTGAGAGCTGGAAGCACCAGGGGTACCCACGAGGTCTAAGTGTAGGAGGCGAAGACAGCAACGTGGGTGCTAACACCGCTTGTGCGTGTACACATGGCAAAACCCAAGGAAGCAACCGAGCCGCCCTTTCCCGCGGGCGGACGCTGAGCGGGTGCGGTCCAGCACTCTGCCTTCTCCCAGGGTCTGGGGCAGCGTGGAGACGAGCTCAGGGCCCAACCACGGGGACGGTCTCAGTGCACTGATCCCACCTGGACTTCCCTCTCATCCTGCAGGGCTGAGGCCATGCAAGTCTTCCCCGGGTGATCTGTGCAGGGGCCTCCTGCCCCATGTGGCTCCCAGCGTCTCACCTGCACCAGTGGTTCTCAAAGCGGGGTGCGAAGAACAAAGGGGCAGAGACGAGAGTAAGGGGCCCCTTTCCCACACCACACGGGGCTCACGGGCAGCCCCACCCGCCACAGCCACAGGAGCAAGCTGACTGCCCTGAGGGGTGGGGTGAGGGGTGGAGGGGTGGGGAGAACAGGCAGGAACAGCCAGGAGCCCAGTGAGGATTACACGGCCAGTGGCAGGTTCAGCTCAGTTCTGGGTCAGTGCACCTGAAGGAGATGAAGCACGCGTGGTGGAAGCCAGCGCCCCGCAGGGTTTGCAAAGAGGTACTGAGAGCAAAAGGAGCTCACACGGCGGAGGCTGAGCAGCAGGGCTGGCGCCCCGAGCCGGCGAGGCCAGGGCCCGGATGCAACGCACAGATCCTCTTTGGAAAGACGCAGTGGGGAGGGAGAGGCCTCGGGCTTCCGGCCCCGGAACTCGGACAAAGGGAACTTCTGCTGTCTGGTATTTGGTGATGGCAGGTGCGGCAAACTAGGACGGGTGTTTAGCGGCATCCTGGCAGCGCCGCGCCCCCACCCCCACTAAGGACAGCCACACCCCAGCACAGGGCAACATCTTCCTGCCTGCCTCCAAGAGCACCTTCAGGTGCCCTTGGGTCCAGTCCAGTGACCGACAGATAATTAAGTGGATAATAAAGTATTTCCCGAATGAATTCATGCGCTTGGTTCCCAGTCCTGGGTCTCCCTCCAGCTCCCTGTGCTGCAGTGAACGCTGCCGACTTCGGGTTTAATTGATCACGGGCTGCACAAGGCTGGACGTCACAGCAGTGTTCAGTCTGGCGTGATTTCTGGCAACGCGGGGACGAGAATGTCGCATCACTGTTCACTCTGCTCTGTCTGGTCTCGCCAGGGGCCTCAGGTCAGATCTGCCTCGGCAGCTCGGAGTCCAGGAGCGCTGCCACGGCTCAGGAGTCTAGCGGATAACACGATGAAGACGAACTCTCCCACACCCACCTGGCACCGGGTACCGGGGAGGGCCGAGCTGTCGTGGTCGCCTGCACGGTGGAAAGACGAGGTGGCAGGACTCGCACCCCCAGCACGGTCCTGGATGAGCAGCTGTAGGATGCCTTCCTGAATCTTCGCACGAGCTCAACCCTTCCCTACTGGCCCCTTCCTCAGCCAGGCAAACCAGAGGGGAGGGAGCAGACCAAGGCCCCTACGTCCTGCACAGAGCCCGGCTTCCCCGTGCAGAAAGGGAAGGGGAGGAACATCATGCTTTCAACCAATCCCTGCCTCTCCCTATTCCCTATTTCCTGTGACATTCTGTCTCCCATCGCCCGTCCTAGGCTCACGCAGGAAGACGGAACCCCCGATTACCCCAGGAATGGGGAAGGGGGCGCCTGCTACTCGCCGCTGGGCACCTACCTCACGTGGCTGCTAACAAGGCCTCGCTTCTCACTGACTTCTTGCCTCAGAGGCTGTCCTTGGGCGGGGAGGTGGTCTCTGGTGGGCCTATTTCCCACATCGGGAAACCCGTAAAGAAAACAGAAGGAAAATGCTGACCTTCAGTGGCACTGAGACTGCACACATGACCAGAAACCCCCAGGTACCGGAAAGCCAGGGCCGGCGGAGACGTCCCTGAGAGGGGAGGCCAAGGCTGCCCCGGAAGCCCGGATCTGCTGGGCTCCCACTGTGCTAGCACCACCCCCGCTGCTCGCAGCTAAGCTCACGTGTCAGGGCTGTGCAGGCACGAGGGGACATGGGCTCCGGAACGCCAGACACACATGTGACCAACCTGTGCCAGCCGTCTGTAGCGTGGACTTGGCCACTCACAGGACACTGTTTGAAGGACAGTGTCTTCAATGTTAGGTATGTGTGCGTGCGTGTATGTGTGTATGTATGAAGCAGAGAAACACAGGAAGAGCTCCGACCCGCGGGTTCGCTCCTCCAAGTACCTGCAACAGCCCCCAGCCAGGAACAGGGCGCGCGGCCCAGGTCTCCCGCGGGCATGGCAGGGATTCAGTCGGTTGAGCCATTACCGCTGCCTCCCGGGGCGGCTGGAGACAGGCCCTGAGCCAGAGACCGAGCTCTGGCGCTCCGACGCGGGCGTTTTGCCCCGGGGTGACGTTATTTCAGACTGACGAGGAGACTGCGCATTTACGAATTCCATTTATTGTGCGCTCTTCATTTAGTAGCTGGTGTTCAATATCCGGGGTCTGAAAGACTCGACTGCGCCCAGGGAGAAGGTGCCGACAGCAGCCGTCGTTAGGTGCCAGAAGGACAGACCCAGCGTTTCAAAGTTATTGTGACTTTACGACTACTGGGACAGCGATGGCCTACCCTGAGCAACGCCGAAGACGAGGGCAACGGCCGTCCCGCAAGGGCTGTGACGGGCAGGCTGACCGGCGGCGTGGCCAGCGGTGGGAACGGGCACCTCCTGCCCGCCCCCACAGGCGCTCCTCCCTCCCCGACCGCGTCTGTCAGGGCAGAGAGGATCCTTTCCCGAAACCGGGCCTCCGTGGCAGAGAAGGCAGAGTGGCGTAAGAGCATCCTCAGAACTGGAAACCAAACCCAGCCCCCCGCACGGTGCCGGCCCAGGGCTGCCAGTGAGTGCAGGGAAGGCGTCGGGGGCAGCAGGCGCCTGGCCATGTGCAGCTGGTTTGTGGTTTTTGTAACTAGTTTTCCAGAAAAGCAGAAAAAAATGCAAATCAGTCACCTGCAGTATTTAGAATACAACATCTCCCCTCGGGCTTTTATAAACATGGCACCTGGTACGGCACCGGCACCAGCAAGCTCCGTGGGGAAGCCTAATTCCTGTTACGCTTATTTCTCGGCTCGACCTCTGCGCCGCTGGCTGCTCTCGCGCGGCGATTCTGTCTGGGACTGATTTCCACGTCCTGAGGATCGTTTCTGAAAACAGAAAAAATGACACCTCAGAGAGCACGCCTCGCTCTGCAGCAGTTCCCACCCGCAAGCGCCAGTACGCTTGCTCTCACTGCAGCTCC
This sequence comes from Oryctolagus cuniculus, assembly GCF_051225735.1. Taxonomy (NCBI): domain Eukaryota; kingdom Metazoa; phylum Chordata; class Mammalia; order Lagomorpha; family Leporidae; genus Oryctolagus; species Oryctolagus cuniculus. Next base: position 119,825,558 of record NC_142876.1, on the reverse strand, counting down.
CGCAGCCCCTGTCACTGACAGCGTGGCGCTCCGTGGCATCCCCACGGGAACCCTGACGAAAGTACATCCATTCCCGAGAACGCTTGCAGGAATCTGGGGCGAGGCAGGGGCTGGGGGACCCCTCCCACGTTAACCAAAAGGAAAAGGCAGTCTACCGGAACCATAACCCTGCTGATCCCACCAGACCTGAGGTTGTCAGGTAACCAGAAAACAAAACCCAGGAGAAACAGGCCTCCAGGGAAACTGGCCACAGGATTCTGCACTTCCGGCACAGCCTTGGGGACACGGTGGCTGTGGCACAGCGGGGAAGACCTAACCTTCCACACAGCCTGAAGCTGGGGCCCGCCCGAGGACCCGGACGCCAGGAGGGGCTGCTGGCACTTGCGAGCTCTTCCCCAGGAGCCTCCACCAGCTGCCCAGGCAGGGCCTTGGGCCGGAGGCAGGGGAGTGCCCACTGCTGCCAGCCCGCCTGCTTGCCTGCACGCTCCTCCCCTGGAAGCAAAAGCTTGCAATCGCTGGGGGACGAACAGGAAGCTCCCTGGCCCAGGGGGCTCAGCAAAGAGCCATAGCTCCAGGAAGCGGAGGTAACCGGGGTCTGGCTAAGGGGGGAGGGGGCACAGGCGAAGACTCAGCCCAAGGAAAGCAGAGAGGAGAAGCGCTGCCCAGAGAAGGGGCAGATGACCCCACGCCCACACCACGGGCTGCTGACCCCACCCCCACACCAGGGGCAGGTGACCCCACCTCCACACCAGGCAGGCTCTGGCAGGGGACCCTGAGTGTGTGGGATCATCGGGTCAGGGGAGAGGAGGAAGAAGCGGACGGAGGGAGGCTGAGCCAGCCCCATCTCTAAGATCTGGGTGCACAGGGTCTCCTCCGACTGCAGCTGGACTGACAATGGAGGAACGCAGCTGCCCACCATGAGCCTGGCACCAAGCGACAAGCCGGAGCTGGACACGGCTGAGGGAGAGCCCAGGCCATGGAGAGGTGCCCCGCGGTACAGATGCTGGAATGGAAGGAGACCGTCAGCAGGCACAGCCCCCCACAACCCAGCCTTCAAGCTCAGCACGGTAACAGCAGCGTACTGCCAGCGGAACACGCGGCCACTGAGGCAGTGAGGGGCCCGCCAGCCACTGGGCTCTCCAGCACAGGTCAAGCCCTGAACGGCCTGCCAAGAAGTCTGCCCAGGAACGCCGGGCACCTGTCTCCAGGCTCATCACAGCACGGCGCGCGTTCAACCAAAGTGCACAACAAAGAAGCAACGCCAACAGCAAACTGGTCAAGAGACAGAGACGACCCCTGGCTGCACCATCAGACCAGGTTAGACGAGCAACGACTATTTCACCATGCGAAGTATTCTGGAAAAGCTGGACGACACGACCGAGAGACGGGGAATTCAGCAGACACAGAACTCTGGGGTCAAGTGGAAATGCCGGGAAAAACGCACGGCATCAGAGCTGGAAAACGCTCGCAATGGTTTCACGACTACAGCACGCAAAGATGACGTGAACTGCTGAACACAAAGACAGGGAACCGGGGGGGGGGGGGCACGCGGAGGAGGAGACAGCACTCAGGACGGCGCACACACAGCGGGCACGAGGTGTGAGCACTGAGGGAACCGCACACCTAGCAACACGCCTCTCAAAGATGGAAACCAGACGCTCTCACACAAACGCTAAGAGCAGTGCCCGCCAGCAGGGAGGGGTCTTCAAGACGTCCACGGAAAGATGCACACTGCAGAAACTGCACACGGACAGGCACCTGGCCCCGCACAATACCGCCCTTGTTTCTATCCCGCGTGGTTTCTAGGAAGCAGAGGTAAAACGGTCCGGCTGAGGGAAGCACAGGTAAAGACGCGGCCCAGGGAAAGCTGGAATTCCCCCAGTGCACGGCATGCCCCTGGCCAGTCTGATTAACCGGCAGACACCCAAGTTAGAAATTAGTACTTGTTTTTGGAGGGAGTGCCTGAGGGCAGCCATGGTGACGTCTCTCCTTTGTCCACGCCTGTCCATATGGGGACAGGAAAGGCATCTGGCGGTGATGGCACGTGTCCACAGGAGATTCCTCAGCAAGGGGAAGGGGCAGGGGTCTGATCATGGTCAAAGCCACGTGGCAGAGAGCAGTGGACCCAGCCACCCGTCGGCCACCTGGAAGGCACCTGTCCCAGGCTGGGAGCGTGCGGTCAGGCCAGGGCATTTCCCCTCCTGCAGGCACTGCTCTCAGTCCCTGCCTTCCCATGCCCCCACCATCTGCGCGCTTCCCTCCACAGGGTCAGTGTCTTCCTTCTCCTCTCCCAAGGTCAGCACCTTTCCATCAGTTGCAGCTGTTTTCAACCAATCCCTGCTCTCACCCTGCCCCTCACTCAGAATGTCAGCTACGGGACACAGGAGCGTCTTCACCAGCAGCGCTGAAATCACTAGCGAGCCACACCACAGACCTGGGTGCAAAAATCTACAACTTCCAGGACTTCAGAGAGAACCTTGGTGATACTGAATAAGGCAAAGATGTCCTTCAGGACACAAAAAATAGAAAACATAAAAAAAAAACTAATATATTACATTTCACCAGAATTATAAATTGCTCTTTGAAATACACTATCAAGAAATGATACGGCAAATAAGGCTTTCGTCACAAAGATCAGAGGGCAGACTGTGGGGAGCTCTGCCCTGAGCACTTGAAGACGGCTCTTCAGGACCTGGGACAGGGAGCCTGCTGACCTGTGCCTCGGACTCAGAGCCAGGGGCCTTCCCACGTTCTGTCTCCGGGAATCACACAGCCACCCCCAGCCCTGCAAGGCCAGGAGAGCAGAGGTGAGCAGGACCACGGTCTGCACCAAGCCCGCAGGCCCATTCTGCTAGAACCTGCCTGGCTCTCCATCCACAAAGATGAACACCATGAGTTCACACCCACGCACCACACCTTTTATTTTTTTTTTTAAAGAGTTATGTGTTTATTTGAAAGGCAGAGTTAGAGAGAGAGACACCACGACTTGGTGGGCTGTAGCTCCTTGCTGCTCCTAGGTGCTTTTGCTTCTCACTTTAATTTTTAAATTGTTTTTCATTATATTTTTGCTTCGTGTGTTGGAGGGCTCCTGTTAGATTTATACATGCTTCAAAGCATTACATTTTCTTGACAGATCAACCTTGTTAGGTATGATAAAGTGTCACATCTTCATTAACCATCTACCTCGTAAAGCTGACTTTGATATCAGCATAGCCATGCCACCAGCTCCTCCAGTTACTGTAGGAATGAGATCTCTTTATCCTTACTTGCATCTTCCAGTCTAACTGTGTCTCTTGTTGGCAGAACACAGTCATTCCTGAAGAGAAAAGCCATTCTGCCCATTTCTGCCTTTTAATGGGATTGTCTAAATCCACTTACCCATGATGCAGTTCCTGATGAGGGTCACCACTGTTGTGTGCCACTTACTGCTGGTGTCTATGTTGGGCCTTTTGTTGTGGCTGTTCCTCTTATCTGCATCACTGAAATGCCGAGTTACAGTCCCTGAGTTCCCTGAGCATTGTTTTACTCTATTTTAAAGTTTCTTAGTGGTTGCCTTGGGGATTACAATTAACATATTCATCAGTAACAAAATCGAGTTCAGATTAATACCAACATACTGCAACAGCAACAAAACTTCCCTCCATGCACACAAACTAGGCTTTATCCATCGCAAGCCCATCAACACAGGTTTACAATGATTGCCTGATACAGTGTCTTTTATGCAGAGAAGAAAAAGGGCTACAAACACACACACCAGCCCTGTCTACACATATTCACCCAGGGAGTCACTCTGTCCCGGCTGTTTCCTGAAGATCCGCGTCGCCGTCCAGCGTCCCCTCACTCCAGCCGTCAGCACTGCCTGCAGGACGGCGTCCTGGGGAGCGGTTCTCCCAGTTTTTGTTTCTCTGAAAAGAACTTTTCCTTCATTTCTGAAGGCCAAATTCATGGGAGGCAGAATTTCTGACAGTCCTTCTCTTCAAGCACTTGGAACAAGCCATTTCCTCCTCTGGCCTCCATCTTGTAATGAGAAACCATCAGATTTCTTGTAGTAAATCACTTTTCCCTTCTTCTGAGACTTGCTCTGTTTTTCTCTCCTGAAAGCTTGGTTGTGATGTGTCTAGACACAGGCAGCTTCGCATTTAGACCACATGGAGCCTGCAGAGATTCCGGAACCGGCAGCTGAGTCTTTCTCATTCAGTAGAAGTCTCCATTCCCTGTGTGTTTACAGCGGCTTTCTGCCCCTTCCCCCTCTCCTCTCCTTCCGGATTCCCATCCCCTGTATGTGGGTGCTCAGCGGTGCTCAGGGGTCCTGGCTGTTCCTTACTCTTCATTCTTTCTTCTCTGTGGCTCAGACCGGAGAAGCTCAACTGACCCAGCCTCGAGTCACGGTTCCTTCTTCAGCCTGCTCAGAACTGCTGTCGAGCCCCTTAGTGAACTTCACTTCCAGTTATTTTCCCTTTTAACTTCAGGGGTTTTTAAAAAAATCACTTCTAACCTTTACTGGTCTTCCGTATTTGGGAGGCTACTGTACTCACACATTCTGTAGTTCTCTGAATGTAATGAAACGGCTGACCTCAGGACCCACTCTCCGTCCTGGTAGGACCACAGAAAGGACATCCTGATGTGTGGCTCCACTGCCTCACGGTGACCACACAAAGGACGGGGAGAGCAAGGGCCGCCGTAGACAGGGCCAAGTTTTCCCGTTATTCTTTCTTCCTTTTTTTTTTTTTGTTTTGTTTTGTTTTGTTTTGTTTTAAAGATTTATTTATTTGAAAGGCAGAGTTTCAGAGAGGCAGAGGCAGAGACAGAGAGCAAGGTCTTCCATTTGCTAGGTCACTCCCCAAATGGCTGCAATGGCCGGAGCTGGGCCAATCTGAAGCCAGGAGCTTCTCCTGGGTCTCCCATGTGTGTGCAGGGGCCCAAGCCCTTGGACCATCTTCTACTTTCCAAGGCCACAGCTCAGAGTTGGATTAGAAGTGGGGCAGCCATATGGGATGCTGGCACTGTAGGTGGCAGCTTTATTCGCTACCACAAAAAACAAGACAAAACACAACACCAGGATCAGTCCCCCTACTAGAAATACTTTGAATTATTTATGCCCTGTATAGGGCAAAGGGCCCACCCACAACACCAAAGCATAATCTGAGAGACAAGCACAGGACATGAAAGGGAAGCCACAGGCCAATGCCCAGCGCAGTAACAAAAACATCTTCAACCAAGTATCAGCAGCCAAGCCCCGCAACACATAAAGAAATCTAACACCACACCACATTAGGTTTATTTCAAGAACCCAATCTTGGTTTAACATTTGAAAAATCAATTAATATAATTTATATTATCCAAAGGACATCTCAAATCTTAAAAGCCTTTGATAAAATTCAACACCTGCTCATGTTAAAAATTTGGAACTGAAGGTCAAATGTTGAATGCCTTCCTGTCAAGACTGAATACAAGAAAGACACAAGAAAGAAAAGGACACCCTTACAAAACACTTCTCAGTAACGCTGCACTAATGGTCTTTACCAGTGAAAGTTAGCAAGACAGGAGATAGGATGCATTTACAGACATGACATGGCTATACACATAGAAAAGAATATTAAAACTATCAGAATTACCTAGTAAATTTATAAAGTGTCTTGAACATAGCTAGGACAACAAACTAATTTCATTAGTATTATATACAAGCAATAATCAATAAGAAAACACAAAACAAACATAAATTTAAGCATTAAAAAGTCACAAATATACAGAAATAAATATAACACAAGAGCTAATAACCTCTACACAGAAATATACCAAACATTAGTAGAAAAAAACTTCGAGACCTTAAGCAAATGGATGACAACACCCTATTCAGAGTCGGGCAGTATCACTACAAGAGCTTCTTGAAGACAACAATGGAGCACGTCTTCATGACCAAGAAAGACAAACTTCTATACCCGACGCAAAACGCACCAACCACAAAGAAAGCTGAACTGGACACCATCATTAAGAATTTCTGCTCAAAACATATCAAGAAGAGAGCAAAAACTGGCCATGGAAAGATGTCGCGGCAGAGACTCACTACAGAGGACTCCCCAACCAACCACTCCCACAGGGGGCTCCCCAACCACTCCCACAGGGGACTCCTCAACCAACCACTCCCACAGGGGACTCCCCCTCCCAACACTCCCACAGGGGACTCCCCCTCCCAGCCACTCCCACAGGGGGCTCCCCCTCCCAACCACTCCCACAGGGGGCTCCTCAACCAACCACTCCCACAGGGGACTCCCCCTCCCAACACTCCCACAGGGGACTCCCCCTCCCAACCACTCCCACAGGGGGCTCCCCCTCCCAACCACTCCCACAGGGGGCTCCCCCTCCCAACCACTCCCACAGGGGACACCCCCTCCCAACCACTCCCACAGGGGACTCCCCCTCCCAACCACTCCCACAGGGGACTCCCCCTCCCAACCACTCCCACAGGGGCTCCCCCTCCCAACCACTCCCACAGGGGGCTCCCCCTCCCAACCACTCCCACAGGGGACTCCCCCTCCCAACCACTCCCACAGGGGACTCCCCCCCCCAACACTCCCACAGGGGACTCCCCCTCCCAACCACTCCCACAGGGGACTCCCCCCCAACCACTCCCACAGGGGACACCCCCTCCCAACCACTCCCACAGGGGGCTCCCCCAACCAACCACTCCCACAGGGGGCTCCCCCTTCCAACCACTCCCACAGGGGACTCCCGCTTCCAACCACTCCCACAGGGGGCTCCCCCCCAACCACTCCCACAGGGGACACCCCCTCCCAACCACTCCCACAGGGGGCTCCCCCTCCCAACCACTCCCACAGGGGACTCCCCCCCCCAACCACTCCCACAGGGGACACCCCCTCCCAACCACTCCCACAGGGGACTCCCCCTCCCTACCACTCCCACAGGGGACTCCCCCTCCCAACCACTCCCACAGGGGAATCCCCCCCCCAACCACTCCCACAGGGGACACCCCCTCCCAACCACTCCCACAGGGGGCTCCTCAACCAACCACTCCCACAGGGGACACCCCCCCAACCACTCCCACAGGGGACTCCCCCCCCAACCACTCCCACAGGGGGCTCCTCAACCACTCCCACAGGGGGCTCCTCAACCACTCCCACAGGGGACTCCCCCTCCCAACCACTCCCACAGGGGACTCCCCCTCCCAACACTCCCACAGGGGACTCCCCCTCCCAACACTCCCACAGGGGACACCCCCTCCCTACCACTCCCACAGGGGGCTCCCCCTCCCAACCACTCCCACAGGGGACTCCCCCTCCCAACACTCCCACAGGGGACTCCCCCTCCCAACCACTCCCACAGGGGACTCCCCCTCCCTACCGCTCCCACAGGGGGCTCCCCCTCCCAGCCACTCCCACAGGGGACTCCCCCTCCCAACCACTCCCACAGGGGACTCCCCCTCCCAACACTCCCACAGGGGGCTCCCCAACCAACCACTCCCACAGGGGACTCCCCCCCCCAACCACTCCCACAGGGGACTCCCCCTCCCTACCACTCCCACAGGGGGCTCCTCAACCAACCACTCCCACAGGGGACACCCCCTCCCTACCACTCCCACAGGGGGCTCCCCAACCAACCACTCCCACAGGGGACTCCCCCTCCCAACCACTCCCACAGGGACTCCCCCTCCCAACCACTCCCACAGGGGGCTCCTCAACCAACCACTCCCACAGGGGACTCCCCCTCCCAACCACTCCCACAGGGGACTCCCCCTCCCAACCACTCCCACAGGGGACTCCCCCCCAACCACTCCCACAGGGGACTCCCCCCCCCAACCACTCCCACAGGGGACACCCCCTCCCAACCACTCCCACAGGGGACTCCCCCTCCCAACACTCCCACAGGGGACTCCCCCTCCCAACCACTCCCACAGGGGACTCCCCCTCCCAACCACTCCCACAGGGGGCTCCCCCTCCCAACCACTCCCACAGGGGGCTCCCCCTCCCAACCACTCCCACAGGGGACTCCCCCCCAACCACTCCCACAGGGGACTCCCCCCCCCAACCACTCCCACAGGGGACACCCCCTCCCAACCACTCCCACAGGGGACTCCCCCTCCCAACACTCCCACAGGGGACTCCCCCTCCCAACCACTCCCACAGGGGGCTCCCCCTCCCAACCACTCCCACAGGGGACTCCCCCTCCCAACCACTCCCACAGGGGCTCCCCCTCCCAACCACTCCCACAGGGGACTCCCCCTCCCAACACTCCCACAGGGGACTCCCCCTCGCAACCACTCCCACAGGGGGCTCCCCCTCCCAACACTCCCACAGGGGACACCCCCTCCCTACCACTCCCACAGGGGGCTCCCCCTCCCAACCACTCCCACAGGGGACTCCCCCCCCCAACACTCCCACAGGGGACTCCCCCTCCCAACCACTCCCACAGGGGACTCCCCCTCCCAACCACTCCCACAGGGGACTCCCCCTCCCAACACTCCCACAGGGGACTCCCCCTCCCAACCACTCCCACAGGGGACTCCCCCTCCCAACCACTCCCACAGACAACAAGAGGTGAGAAAAGACAACGCGAGTCATCAGAAGACGGTTCCAAGGTCTGAATAAAACACTGCCCGAAATGTGAACAACCATATGAAAGTACACTCCACATAGTCACAAAACAGAGTGCAACTTTAAAGCAAGATGAGAGGCCGCTGGATGGCCACTAGACCAGTGTTGCTAAGAATGCGCAACAGCTGAGCCTCCCACGGTGGACAGAACTCAGTGCTGGCAGGAGCTACTAAGACTGGATGGATGCACAGACTTTACTCAAGAATGCCACTCCTGGGACACACTCAACAGAAATGAACACACACGCATCAAAGGACAAACCCCGTTCCCATCAGCCTTAGTCATCCAGGCCCCAACTCAGAGCCACCACCCATGTATCTATCAAGAGTGGCCTCGGGAAAACAGTGACTGACTCACACAACGGAACAGCACAGGCCAGGAGCTCCAGCACTTTAGCAGGCAACAGCACCCCTGGGGCTTGTCAAAACACTCGGACCACACCGGCAGCTTCTAACTCGGCAGGTCTGGGGGTCTTAATGATCTGTTTTTCTGACAGTCTCAGCTGACTCAGAAGCTGCTGACCCGGGGGCTGGACTACAAGAGAAGCTATGAAAGTAACAAACTGCTGTCACATGCAGCAGTGGGAAGCTCTCACCCAGAAAATGTTGCCCAAAGAAGGATGTCAAAGGACACCTCCCGATTCCAGCTACGGGAAGCTCACAACCGGCAAAGTCAACCCCTGGTGATACGAAGTCGCGCTTAAGTCCTGTGGGTTTTCACTGGTCATGCTCCACGTCTAGATCCAGGTGGCTGCTACACGGGGGTCAGGGTCCAGCACACTGGTGGCCCCCAGGGAACCATAATCCCCGTCCTAGAATCTGGGGCTGACCCTGTAACTCACTCTCAGAGAGGCAGCAGCAGTTTCAGAAGTCTGAGGAAGGGGGGCCCAACAGCTCTCACATCTGCACTCGGGGGGAGCTGGTTCAGTCTAGGTCCAATCTGCTTGACAATCCAAACAGCTTTGTATTAGGACTTGCCAACTATGGCAGGGACAGAATGACCGGTAAGAAAGAACGGGAGCCCTACAGAACCAGAGCGAGCACAGCCGTGGTCTGCAGGGGTCAGAGGACGCGCACAAGGAAGCTCCTCCTGCTCCTGCTGTGGCAGAGGACAGCACAGCTGTGGGTGGCAGAGAACAGAGAACTGCCCCGCAGGCCGCAGGACACGGGGCACCAGCGATGCGGTGAGCACTGCAGGGGCCTGGCAGGTGAGCACATGAGTGCCCTCTACTGATCGTACTTAGCTGGACAAGGAAAAATATTTCAAGGGCCCAGTTCAATGTTCACCAGGTAGGCAAGCAGGGGGTGAATTTGGAGCTGAGAGGCAGTCAACTGATCCCTGGCACAGGAGCCCTGAGCCTCTGCTCAGGAACCGCAGCTGTCCTGCTAAGACCACATGGACCATGCAGGAAGACACACGGAGAAGAACAAGTGAAGACCACAAGGGGAGAGGAAGAGGAAGGAGCCCCCACCACTGCTGAGCAAGGCCAGGCTAAGGACTGGGGGTGAAGCTCCCAAAGGTGCAGGGTGGTCTGGTAAGTGGCAATTAGAAAACCATCCAGGGGGCTGGCGTTTAGCACAGCAACCAGGACGCCGCCTGGGAGGCCTGCATCCACACTGGTGTCGGAGGTCAGGTCCTCGCTGGCTTCCTGCTAATGCACAGATCTGGCTGAGTACTGCACACCTGGCGTCAGCCTGGCCCAGCCCCAGCTGTTACGGACATTCGGAGAGTGAATTAGTGGATGAGGGATCTCTCTCTGTCATTTAAATAAAATAAAATAAATAATATTAAAAAAAAAAAAAACCCTAGTGGCGGTGCCGCGGCTCAATAGGCTAATCTGCCTGCAGCGCCGGCACACCGGGTTCTAGATCCGGTCGGGGCGCCGGATTCTGTCCCTGTTGCCCCTCTTCCAGGCCAGCTCTCTGCTGTGGCCAGGGAGTGCAGTGGAGGATGGCCCAAGTCCTTGGGCCCTGCACCCACATGGCGACCAGTCAGCCGCCTAGTGAGCTTCAAGTGGGAACTGCAGGAGGGCCGGCTTCCTGACTCGGCCTGGTCCAGACAGGGACTGTGGCTGTCCGCAGTGCCCCGCACTCAGCTGAAACCAGGAGCCAGGACTCTGACCCTGGCACGTGCCACTGACGGCAGTGGACCTGCACCTGTCAACCTTCCTCTCGGAAGGCCGGCTTCCTTCTCTGTGAGCGCTGAGGGAGCGTCTGTCTTCAGAGTGCTCACAGTCAGGTTTTTAACAGGCCGCCACGATCAGGAATGCGTGTGGGCTCAGGAATTCTGGGCTTCAGCTCACCAGACAGAGGCGTCAGGGTTTAGTTCAGCACGAACAGGTACAAGAGGAAGCAGTTAGCCAAGGAATGGCCTCCTTTTCCAGAACCCAAACTTCCACGCGAGGTGAAAAAATAATGCGGCCAAAATGGCAAACTTTCAAACAATGCTACTGCAGGAAACTCCAAGTCTCCCCACAGCAACTCGCAGCGCATGCCCTGAAGACACCGCTCCTCCCGCCCCTCCCCGGGCAGCCAGCGGGAGCTGCAGGGTCGAGCACCCAGCAAACCACTCCTCTTAGAACAGGAGGGCCCACAGCTGCGGCGCTGACTCGCACACCTCGGGGTGGAACCTCGGCTCCACCCACTTCACGCGTTACTGCGCAGTCTTGGTGTGCAGAGCTACCACAAAACTGGGGTAATAACAGTCCTTCATGGTGTTAAGAAATTTAAGTGTGATTACATATGCAAAGCACTGCTAAGGGTTAGACACGCGTGGACCCTGGGGTTACAACGCTCCACTGAGAGTCCAGGAAAGACTGACGCGGCACTGTAAGGGCTGACACTTACGGACGCGCCCTGGTGCGGACAGCTGGGGAAGGCTCCTGAGCCGGGCTCTGAGAGGGCGCAGGTGCACACGGGTGACGCGGGAGGAAAGCGGCGGGACTGGCGCAGGGACAGCCTGGTCAGAGGTCGAGCGTGGAGGAAGCCTGGTGCTTAAGAAGGTCTGTGAGACCTGAGAATCCAGTGGGAAGGGTGGCCAGCTGGAGGCTGAGAGCTGAGTCGGGAGATCTGCCCTGCAGGCCTTTCAGCACGTTCAACAGTCCCTTCCTATTTCTGGGAGGAACAACGAGCCACAGAAGCTTTCTAAATAAAGTTTATTTATTTTGAAAGTCAGAGTTACAGAGAGAGAGAAGGAAGGAGAGAGAGCAACCTTCCACCCACTGGTTCACTCCCCAGATGGCGTAGCAGCCAGAGTTATGCCAGGCTGAAGCCAGGAGCCCGCAGCTTCATCTGGGTCTCCCACGCGGATGGCAGGGGCTAAAGCACTTGGGCCAGCCTCTGCCGCCCTTCCCAGGCCCTGAGAAGGGAGTTCAATCAGAAGTGGAGTGATTATGAGGCTCTGCCCTTGGAGACAGGATGCCGTGGCCCCAGAGAGAACGAGGAGATACACGGATGGATTCCAGAGGTAATTAAGACAAAATCCTCCGGCCTGATGACAGCATACAGGCAACAGAGAAGAAGATTTCAAGAATGATACCTAGTTTTTCTGGTCTTAAGAAACTGTCTGAAAAGGAACATTGAAAAAGGATCATGTTTTTATTTTTCTTTAAAAACTTTTAAGGGTCCAGCATTGTGGTGTAGCAGGTAAAGCCATCACCTGTGACAATGGCATCCCATCCAGGCACCGATTATGGGGTCCACTTCCAATCCAGCTTCCTGCTAACGGCCTGGGATAAGCAGCAGCAGAGGATCCCCCACATGCTGGGGTCCCTGCAACCCATGTGGGAGACCTGGATGAAGCACCTGGCTTCAGCCTGGCCCAGCCCAGGCTACTGCAGCCATCTGGGGAGTGAACCAGCAGGTGGAAGATCTCTGTCTTCCTCTTTCTCTGCAACTCTTTCAAATAAATAAACCTTAGGAAAAAAACCTTTTGAGGGGTGGTGGGACCAAGTGTTCAAATCTGCACATACTGAGTCTGAGGGGTCTTAAAAATATCTAAGAGAAGACATCGCGTTCACAGTGGACACAGGTGTCAGGCCCAGGAGAGGCACGGCAGCAGCCACAAAATTATTAGGAGATAAATTTAATCTTGACCAACACCAACAATTAATGAGCTGGTGGAGGACAAACCTGAAAATCAAACGAAAAAGAAAGTGCTGGAGAATCAAGAGGGAAATCTGTGCCCTGGAGGCGAAGAGGGCGGCCCCACAGGCACGACAGGGACCCTGCACCCGACACTGCTCTGGGGCCAAGGGGTGATCCTGAAATTCCCACGTGGATTCCGCGAACGAGAGATCTTCAGTAATGTCAGCGCAGGGCGCTGTGAAGAACAGGGGCTGGCTGAGCAGGCAGGGGATCAGACCCACGGGAGACACCATGGGGGAGGAAGGGGCGACACGGTGGGAGCTGCAGACAGATGCGAAACTGGGTAGGACGTTTTCATTTGTCCTGTGATGGGAAAGCTCCAAGCACATCCACAGCAAAAGGGAGAGGGACAGTTTCTGAGACAAGGGAGGCACGAGCAGGAGGAGGGCCTGGCCTCAGTGGAAGGAGGGACGTCCCATGACCGTGAAGACGGCCCAGCGCAGGCAGACGCAGCGTCTGAGGCGGGGAGGACAGGGCGCCCATCTCCGTCTGCCTTCTCCACAGAGGAGGCACCGCAAGCATCTGAAGACCGTAAGCCAGTGCTTCATGCTACCCTAGACCAGGCCACAGAAACAATCTGCCCTTAGGAGCCAGACAGCCACAGCAGGATTCCATTCCTGAGCAGAAATACACAGAAACCAGCGCTGAGTCAGAAATCTTGCCCTGTGTGCGGATGCAGTTTTCGTAATTCTGTCAGAGAGCTCATTCTCTTAATGAAAACAGCCGCCCAGACCACCGTTCCCCGGGTCTGAGTGCGAGAACTCACCTGTGCGCTGCCTCCCAGGCTTCCTCTTCTTCCAGCAGGTCTCTGATGATGTCTGAACTGGAACTGAAAGCACAGGGACGTGAGTATCGCCACACAGCAACACAGCACCTTTCCACTCACGTAAACTCGCAGGCAGTGCCAGGCAGTCTGTCCCGACACAGGCGGATCGGAGGGCTGCTGCTGGTTACTGGCAGGGGGCAGAGGGGTACAACAGGAAGGGCCAGCACGGGGCCCAGCACAGCGCAGGGCGAGGGACCTGCTCACCAGCACTGGGACATGATTTCACAGCTGTGCACACTCATCAGTGTCGCTCCCCCTCTTCATGGAGGAACGACACTAAGTCCTGCCTAGGCTTCATATCCGAGTCACGGCACCATTATGTCGCTCCCCCTCTTCGTGGAGGAACGACACAGGACCCTGCGCTGTTCTTTCGTCTGCTCGGCCCTCCCCGGGTTTGCTGCTGGTTCTTCCCGGGTTGGCTACTATCCCTTCCACCTCCGTGGAAGGGCGGTTCCCCCTGGCCGCTTTCCCCACTTCCGCAGGGGAGCGGCACACCGCCGGCCGGCTCTTCTTGGGGGCTGCACAGGTGTTCCTTCAGCTAGATGTTCCCCATAGATGTTCCCCATAGATGTTCCCGGTGCATGCCGTCTCTCTCCTCCTTTATAGTCCTCCTCCGCCAATCCCAACTCGGCTGCCCACACGCCGAGTACGCTGCTCTCCTCCAATCAGGAGCAAGTCCTACAGTTTATTAGTTGAACTGGAGGCAGCTGTGCGGAAGCTGTTTACTTCTCTCCCAGCGCCATATTGTGGGAGAGCAGATGCATAGAATAAGTCCTAATTCCAGTAACTCAGTCTAGTCCGGTTTGCTCCCCACAATCAGAACTCAGCTGTAAAACAGGCTCAATAAATCAGCAAAGCAATCCTGCAATAGTGTCCGATCCAAATAGTCTTGAGACTTCAATTTCCTGTATCAATCAAACATCAAATCGTGTTTTACAAACTCTGTTCCACTAATAAGATTCACAGGACATAACAAGCTCCTAGGAGCCTTTATACCCACAGTGAAGTAAATTCAATTTCTTTCCATTGTGCTAATGATGGAATTTGTTGTCATGTAACCCAGACATAATACCAGACATGCATTATTAGTTAAACAGTGTTATGGTTTTAATATCTTGTTCTTACTCAAATAAAGATGTAAATATTTTAGAAAAGACAGGTGGGGGATGGTGTTGTGGAGTAGCAGGCTAAGCCTCTGCCTTTGGTGCTGGTTCACGACCCAGCTGCTCTATTTCCAATCCAGCTCCCTGCTAATGCACCTAGGAAAGCCGCAGAAGACGGCCCAAGTGCTTGTGCCTCTGCACTCACATGGCAGATCTGGAAGAATCTCCTGGCTCTTGGCTTCCGCCTGGCCCAGCCCCAGCCACTGTGGCCATCTGGGGAGTGAACCTGTGGCTAGAGGCTCTCTCTCTCTCTCTGTCTCTCCTTCTCCTTCTGTAACTCTGCCTTTCAAATCAATCTTTTTTTTTTTTTTTTTAAAGGACATGTATAGAGCAATATGAGAAGCATGTCCTATATGACAGACACAGAGCATCACGGGCACTGCTGGACAGCTCGGAAACAGGGGTCACCACCACAGGTGCTCCACTCACCCCCCTCCAAGTGAGAAGGAACAGGCCCAGAAATGTTACTCCAATCACACTTCGAAGGAAACTCTGTGAATAAAAGTTTAAAATTCATGAAATTGTAAGTGCCAAGGACTCATTCTCAAGTCACTCTGAAGCAACGCTCGCCTGTGATCATTGAACACAACTCTCTACCAAATACTCTGGCCGGGGGTTCCCCGAGACTCCCGGTTCTCTGGGGGTGGGGAGGGGGGATACAAGCAGGAGTCACTCTGTGGCTCACACGTGGGCTGGCCTGGTGGGGTGCAGGCTCACTGGCAGCGCCCTGCCCACTAACGTGCCCTGCTCGACGTTCCCAGAGCATTTCAAGACAGGAGCCCACTGCTCCCACTAGAGATAGGTTTAGTGTTTGTCACTTGAGAAAAATACATAGTTACTATAAATGCATGAGTTACTCCAGTGGCACGTGAACCGTGAGACACTTTTCTCCACCTGCAGATGCACTGGGATGGCTCCTTCAGGCCCTGGGCTGGAGCCCTTGGTCTACCTGTCAGAGGGGCTAACCCCGGCCCCTGCTCCTTCGTACACTGGGAGCAGCCCCTGCTCAAACTCAAGTGGCCCCGAATTTAACATCAGTCATTCTCACTTGAAGCTGGCTTCCTCCTGAAGCCACTCCCTAAATGTCGATTTTAGTAGGAGAGAAGGAGAAGCTACGGTCCTAAAGGGCACTAGAGTGGATCTCAGCAGACTGGACTGACCCAGGAGACCCCCACTGCCAGCCCACTCCCACCAACACAGCTCTGACCGTCCCGTTCACAAGACCCCTCCGCCGGCATTCCCTCCTGTGGAGGTATTCCCCGTGTGTGATGACAACAGAAGCAGTTTCTGAACCTTTGAACCTGTCGCCCTCTAGCCCAAAGCCACCCACTGCTCCTCCTGGACAGCACCAAGGCAGCTTCTCCCCTCCGCTCATTCCCTCCCCTCCTACAGGAACTCCTCAGACTTCCCCCCAATCACCCGCATGAACCTGAACTGCGCAGTGTCCAGCCCCTTCTCTCCTCCCCACAGGACTACCCTTCTCGTTAGGAACCCATGAGCTGGGGTGTGGGGCTGGGGTGATGTCACTCTGGGTCCAGGTGGGCATCAGAGGTGACACAGAGGAAGACCAACTTCTGGCCAACACTGTCCCCAACACACACACACACACACACACACACACACACACTTTTTAAAGTTTTCAAACAGGAAGGATACAGACTGTCCTTACTGTTCCTGCAAAGTGAGCACAACAGGTCGGTGGATCCCGTCAACCAACCCAGGAGAGCCTATGATCAATGCACCAGGGGCTTTCACATCACCGGCGCAAACCAACAGTTTGTGAAAGGAAAATATTTGTGGTGCATTAACGACACAAACCTGTGCTGTGCTGCCTGAGGAAAACAGATGGCAGAGGAGGCGACCAAAGACACACATCAGCCCCTCCCTGCTCCCTCGGGCACTCGCCCGAATGATAACCACATCACCAAATGGACGAGGCAGCAAATGGGAGGTTAGAGCTCACTCACAACGAGGCTTCAGAAAATCAGCTACAGCCTTTGCTGCAATCCAGTCACCACGGAAATACTCAGAGCTGGTGCCCACATAAGTAAAATAGCAGACAGGACTGCTAACTCCCTTTCAAAATAATGCACTTATTATATTCTACTCCAGAACGCATTCCTACAACTAAACATGCGATTTCACATATGGTATTTGCAGAGAGACTATCAGGCACAACAATCAAGAGTTATTAAAATTATCACTCTCAGATCTCTTCCTTGAGGATTTAAGCAATTAATATTTTTGAAGTCTTAGTCATCTAATATGCCTTGAAGATCAGAAATTCCTTTAATACACTTCTAAGGCATTCAAATAAAATCTTCCAAAGGAGAAAAGTAATTACTCACTGGTATAACTGGGGTAAGGGCACACACAAGCCGACACAACTCCACCTTTGATGCCTACAACAAGGAAACTGTTCCGAGTAAAACTCCAGCTTTCCCACTACTGGGGCTGGAACCCTCTGGAGGACCTCGGTACAGACGCTGGAGTGCATGAGGTGCAGTGTGTGAAGGCTACGCTCCTGTAGGACAGCACTCACTGACTGTGATGTCACCACCACCCAGGCTGGAGTGAGCACTACAACAGATTACACACTGTCTCACCAGCAAGAAACACAAACCTTGAATTCTGTAGAACTCCCCACTTCTGGTCCAGAAGATTCCAGGCTTGTTAAAATGCCACACTTAATTTTTCATACCATTTAAACCTTATTTTCAGAACTTAGTAATTCAGTAAGTTAATCTAGTGAAAATGTAGACACATGTGTTCTGGCCTGCCTGGTTTTCCTATATTGTATGCTTGTCATTCTCGGCCTAAAAGCAACACGGCTTCTCACCAGGCCAAAGAAAACGTTATCCTAGCATACTGCTTCTGTAGCACAGAATTTCATTGAACCGACAGAGATTTTAAACCTTATCTGAGAAGCAAAGTGCCAAATACAAAAGGATGTCTGGTAACACGTCTAAAGGGAACACGCTAATGTGAGCTTCAGAAAAGCCAAGGCACACTCCCACTTCCGTCACTTAACCTGGGGC